>NC_138993.1:30214492-30814492 GCF_964341445.2 Mesoplodon mirus
ACTCATAATAGTTTCATGAGATATAAGGGACAATTTGTTATATTACTGATCTGAGTGGTAGCAAAGCTGAAACACAATTAAGTTCCATAGATGATTCAAGGCCACATGGCTGCTTGGAAGAAAATGTTGTCCTTTTATTTGTTCTTCATAATAGATTAAGTTTTTCTTTGGATATATAATTGCTCATAAGTTAAAATACAGTTGTAAAAATGAAATATATGTACAACATATATATATATATATATATATATATATATATATATATATATATATACATACATACATATATATATATAATATACCACAGAAAAATTTTAATGTTTAAATTACTGCCCTTTATTTTAAATTGGGATCTCCATGAAGGCAAATACTTTTGGGGAAACTGTCTTCCACAATTAAAGTAGAATAATTGGAGAGGTTCTAAGTTAATATTATTATTAATATAATATTTTGTAATATTAAAGTTTTTCAAATTTATAACCTCATGATAGCCCACAATGAGCCTCACCTCCCTATATTAATGTGCTTGTGTAGTCTTATCTCACACCAGATGACAAATACAGTATTGTAACATGTGTACCTAATAAAATATTGAAGAAATAATGGAGTCAAACTTCCAAGTCTAGGTCATAGAAAACACTGCAGTTTTTGTCTCGCTCTTAGCTTATTTGCTCTCGAATAAGCCAGCAACCATGTAGTGAGGGCATTCAAGTTACCACTATGGAGAGGGCCACATGGTAAGAAACTGAAGCCTTCTGTCTACAGACAGAACTGAGTCTTCCTTTCAAAAGACATTGAATGGCAGCTTCCCTGTTGGCGCAGTAGTTAAGAATCTCCCTGCCAATGCAAGGGACACGGGTTCGAGCCCTGGTCCGGGAAGATCCCACATGCTGCAGAGCAACTAAGCCCGTGCACCACAACTACTGAGCCTGAGCTTTAGACCCTGCAAGCCACAACTACTGAAGCCTGCGCTCCTAGAGCCTGTGCTCCACAACAAGAGAAGCCCCGGCAATGAGAAGCCCGTGCACCACAATGAAGAGTAACCCCCACTCACCGCAACTAGAGAAAGCCCGCACACAGCAACGAAGACCCAACACAGCCATAAATAAATAAATTTATTTTAAAAAAAGAAGACAATGAATGGGTTATCCTGGAAGAGACTCTTCTTGTTCAAATGTTGGCTTCAGATAACTTCAGCCCAAACCCACATGTCGATGGTGACATCCTGAGAGAACCTGAACCTGAATCACTTGGATAAACTGCTTCTGAATTCCTGACCCTCAGAATCTATAAGATAACAAATGTTTGTTGTTTTCATTTTCTATGTTTCAGAGTAATTAATTATGCAACTATAGATAAATACAGATAATTCTAATATGCCTCAGAAACCCCAGATTTCACTAGATAGGCATTATTACAATTACTGTCATTACAGGAAGGATGTTACTTAAGTGTAGAAAAAGAGAACCTAAGAAAAACTGGAGGTGACTGAGAAAGGGAACATTATGGGAGATGATCTTGAAGAACAAAAGCAGATGAAAATGGAGTAAGGAAAGAGAAATTCCAAGCAAAGCTAACAAAATATATGTATCCACAAAACAATATAAAGGTATGGTCACTACAGGAAATCTGAAGAAGTTCCTTGCAGTGGACAACGATTGTGTTGCTGGTGTGGATGAAGTAGTTGATGAACCTGGAGAGGCAAGTAAATGAATAATAATAAAGGGCCTCTCTTTTGTGGAAGGCAAGCTAAGAACTAGAATTTTAACCTAAAGGATCTGAGTAGTCACTAAAGGCTTCTAAGTAGGAGAATAAGAAAAGTTAAAAATGAAAGCCAAGCAGATTGCT
Source organism: Mesoplodon mirus (assembly GCF_964341445.2). Classification (NCBI taxonomy): domain Eukaryota; kingdom Metazoa; phylum Chordata; class Mammalia; order Artiodactyla; family Ziphiidae; genus Mesoplodon; species Mesoplodon mirus. The sequence continues at coordinate 30,216,341 of NC_138993.1, forward strand.
ATAAGTCCAGCAATAAATGACAAAGTTGAATTTAAAAAGTAGCAGTGGTTATGGAGAAAAATAAACTGATTGCAAAAATACAAAGAAAATACTTCTAATGGGACTCAGCAAAATTTTAATTTGTGATTGAAGGAGAGCTGAGGCTGTATCAAATCTTTGCAATCCCATACTCATAACTTTTCAATGTCTTTCCATTGAATACATTATAAAGGGAGACAAGGACATTTTTCACTTGCACCTATTAGCTTTTATATTCTCTTTTCTTGCTCCCCATTACCCATTTTCCTTTATTACATCCTGAAACCACCCTAACAGATGTCACACCTCTCTGCATACTCATCAGACAGTACATTTCTCAAGGGAACAAAACACATATCATTTTCCATTTTCCTTTTTTAAGAAATTCTAGAACTACATAGATAATTGGTAATCAAAATATTTGGTTAACTGATGTATACTAAATTAAAACTCGTGTTTATGCTTTGAATTTCCAAGTAGATAACCAAGTTATTTACTAGGATAGAGAATTTTGGAAAACACATAGATTTGCAGGGATGGGATTTTTAATCTTGAAGTGCTTGTGAAATATCTAGAGTGAGTCATTAGAGGATTAGTTTATACTGAGTGATAAATTAAAAGGGACAAAGAAAGTTTCATGAGGAATAACTCAAAGGAGTATAGGTAGCTACTCAGAAATAGGAAGAAAATCAAGGAGTACTCTTATAGAAGCAAAAGATGAAGACAATCTTTAGAGACAAGAGATAATAACAGTGAAAAGTAAAACTAATATTTATTGTGCAATTGCTATGTGCCAGACACCGTATTATGTGTCTTACATGTATTATCTTATTTAATAGCCATAAAAACCTTGAGATGATCACTATTATTATTATCCATATTTAACATATTAATAAATTGTGGTACATAAAAAGAAGGTAACTTTGCAAGTAAATGACAAAGCTTAGCTTCAATCTATCATTTATGATTCCACGTTTAAATATTTAAATATTATATTGTAGAACATACAAATTAAGTACAAATGCCCTAGATATTTGCAATTAAGAGGTGACTGCTGAACTTGCCATCAGTGATATACAGATATTCCTTGACTTATGATGAGGTTGGGGTTACATCCAGATAATCCCATCATAAGTTGAAAATATCTGAAGTTGAAAATGCATTTAATACTCTTAACTTACTGAACAGGATAACTTAGCCTACCTTACATTAGCTTATAGTTGGGCAAAATCATCTAACACAAAGCCTATTTTATAATAGAGTATTGAATATTTCATGTAATTTATTGAATACTGTACTGAAAGTGAAAACCAGAATGGTTGTCTGAGTCCAGAATGGTGGTAAGTGTATTGGTTGTTTACCTTTGTGATTGTGGGGCTGACTGGGAGCTGCAGCTTCTGCCCTGCTTAGCATCACAAGAGAGTATCCTAAGGCCTATGACTAGCCTGGGAGAAGAACAAAATTCAAAATGTGAAGTAGTTTCAACTAAATGTGTATCACTTCAACACCATCATAACATCAAAAAAAAATGTAAGTCGAACCATTATAAGTTGGGGACTTTTGTATTAGTTATCTATTGCTGTATTAAAAAATCACCACAGTACTTTGTGGTTTAAAAAAATGAGCATTTATTATTTCACATTTCCTAGAAGTCAGGAATCTGAATATGGCTTAGCTGGGTTCTTTGGGCTCTAAGTCTCTCATGAGGTTGTAATTAAACTGTTGGTCTAGGCTAATGTCTCATCTGAAGTCTCCATTAGAGAATGAGGAAATCCACTTCCAAGGGCATTCACGTAGGCATCTGCACAGGGCTTTCTGATGACACTGAAGTTGGCTTTTCACAAGGTCCATGATCCCAGAGAGTCAGAGTGAAGACCAAGATGAGGTATATCATTGGGAATTATCTTGGAGGCTGCTGATCAAAAATAACATTATAGTATAGTATTTCACATAAATAAAATAATACTTATCAAAATAAGTGTATATATTTCTATATACATATTTACATATTATTGTGTTTATGTGTGTGTGTGTGTGTGTGTGTGTGTGTGTGCAGAGAAAGAGAGTGATGATGTACACATATGGATATATTCTCAAGCTGCTTTATCCACTGAAAGGTCCTGGGAGTAGCAATATACCAATTACCCAGTGCATAGATTAGCAAAGATTGTGGTTTTGGAGCAAACTCTCCACTAGAAAGAACCAGGACTTCCAGGTCCAAGTCAAGAAAAGTATAAGATGGACCTGAAAAACGTTATTGTGGAACAAATTAAGAAAGTATTCAATGAATGAGGATGTCTAAAAAACGCCGAAACCAGCTTTAAGAGGTTACTACTGATGAAGTCTGAAATATGAGATTTAATTTAAGGATTAAAATAAATAATAATAACATATTATAGCCAAATCCATGAGTCTTTGGTATATTAGCTTGCTAGGGCTTCCATGAAAAAGTACTACAGACTTGGTGGCTTAAAGGACATGTATTTATTTTTTCATAGGTCTGGACACTTGAAGTCCAGGATTAAGGTGTCAGCACGGTTGGTTCCTTTTGAGAATAATGAAGACTCTTCTCTAGGCCTATCTCTTCTCTTGGTATATGGCCATCTTCTCCCCATGCATTCACACGTTTTTCCCTCTGTGCATGATTATTTCCACATTTCCTCTTCTCATAAGAATATCAGTCATATTGAATTAGGGCCAAATGTAATGACCTACTTTTAACTTTCCCCTGTATACATCCTGTCTCCAAATACAGTCACATTCTAAGGCATGAAGGTTAGGAATGCAGCCCATTGAATTTTTGGGGAAGCTACAATTCATTTAGTGTTATAAATAAATAAGTAAATGAATATATGTATGAATAAAATAACGGTGTAGAATACTAAGCTCTCCAATTCAATAAAATGCAAACTAATAATAATCACTTAGTAGTAGAGAAAGCTGGCATACATATACCTTGAAATCAAGTGATTATAAATTGACTGAGGGTGCTTCAGGAAGTGATACATTGAGAACATAGCACTGCTTCTGTGGCATTCCTACCATGGTTGCATACCTTGATTGAATATGATCATGAGAAAACAGCAGAGCAACTCAAATTTAGGTACATTCTAAAGACACTGGTCTATATTCTTTAAAAAAATAGTCAAGGTTATGAAAAACAAGAAAAGTCTGAGAAACTCTTCTTGATTGAGGGTGACCAGAGAGTTGTGACAAATACATGCAACTAGCGGTCTTATGTTGGATTCTAGATCTATAAAAGCCATTGGGAAAATCAGCAAAATTTGAATGAGATCTATAAATCAGATTGTAGTATTAAACTAATGTTACTTTCTTGGTATTGATGGTTGTATTGTAGATTGTGGGAGAGTGCTCTTCTAAGGAAATATGTACTAAAGTACCAAGGTTTGATGAGTGACTAATGAATGATTGATGAGGTCAAATATGGTAAAATCCTGAATACTGGGGGCTCTGGATAATGGAAAATTGCAGATACAAGAGTTATTTGTACTATTCTTGAAATTGTTATAAGACTGATATGATTTTTAAAGAATTCCCCAAATACACAACTAACTAAATAAATAGCACTCAAATATTTTATAAAAATTCTGTCTAAACTTTGTGAGAAGGGGATCCACTCTCCAACCCTGATGTCAAGCTAAGCAGATCCTCCTGCCTATCACACCCACACCTGACTGTCTTTTTTTATGTTGTGATCTGTCACATATTTTGGAAACATATGTTACAAAAATTATACAGTGTTGTTTTAAATGCCTATGTTTTAATTGCTTTTTTCTATAAATTCCTTTTAGTGTTCTATCATCTTAAAACTCAACAGTGTTTGAGCCCCATCCTTTTTATATACTCATCTACTTCACTGCTTTTAAATTTTACTGTGTATTTTACCATGAACAACCACAATACTTTTTCTATCTCTTCTCCTAGTGATGGACAGCTAAGTTGCCTCCAATTCCTAACTGGCATAGACAGACCTACAATGAACCAGTTTGTGTATGTAATCAGTAATCATTAATTCTCCTGGACATAACTAGGTTTGAGACTGCCAAATTGTCAGATGCATGTATAGGATATTTCTCTAAATACTATCAAATTAATTTCCAAATTGACAATAAGAAAGACCCCTTGTTGATTTTTAATATTACAAATATCTTCACATTAGTCAACTTTGTCAATTATGTACTACATGAAACTGATATCCTTAGTTTTACTATGTTCATATAAATTAACATTTACCTTAAAAAATAGGCTCTCTTTAGGTAGATTTTTTGTTCCAGAGTTATACAATATTATTCTATATTTCATTTATTATATTTTTTATCATGTACATTAATATATTAAATCATCCAGAGTTCCCTTTTTTATATAATGAAATTCAAGGATTCAACTTTATCTTTCTTACATAATGAGCGATTATTACTTTTTTTTTTTTGTGGTATGCAGGCCTCTCACTGCTGTGGCCTCTCCCGTTGTGGAGCACAGGCTCTGGACGTGCAGGCTTAGTGGCCATGGCCCATGGGCCCAGCCGATCTGTGGCATGTAGGATCCTCCCAGACCAGGGCACGAACCTGTATCCCCTGCATTGGCAGGTGGACCCTCAACCACTGTGACACCAAGGAAGCTCATGAGCAATTATTTTTAAATTGCCCTTCCTTAAAAATTCAACATGTCTCAAAGGAAAAATCCACATGATTTAGCAACAGAAACCAAAAATAAGTATACTTTAGCCAGCATAATGAATTAAAAAACTAAGGAAAAATGAGTAGATGCAAACTAAGGAAACATAACAAAATCTTAACCTAAAAAAACAAGAAAGGCAACAGCACAAAAGAAATACAAAAAATTTTGCTTGTCAATTCAGAATAAAAAAGAGGTATCACTACTATAACTCTTAAAAGTAGATTATTCATGGTCAGATCTTAAAGAATATGGCATAATATATGAAAATCAAATAATAAGTATAAATATTGAATAATAAGAAAAATAATGTTTTGCTTAAAGTTGATATAGTTTCATATATAGAATATTCAATAACTCAATTAAAAATCTGTTGGAATAAATACAAAATATTCCTTAAGATTACTGGATATAAAATTAGTATACAAAACAATCACCTTTTTTCTATATAACAATAACAAGAAATGGAAGTACAACAATAACCTTGTCAAAATAAAGAGGGGAAAAAAAATAGAAACAAACTTAAATAATGACACATGAGCTATATGAAGAATGCTCTTCTTTTTTGTTGTTGTTGAGTATATATATTTATCTATTTATACTGATTCATATGTAATTTACAATATTTTGTTAGTTTCAAGTGTACAGCAAAGTCATCTAGCTATAGATATATATTTTTTCAAAGCACTAATTTAAAAAATTTTAAAGTGATAAAAATTTTGAGTTTATATTTGTGGTTAATGTTACTTTATTTTTTAAAACCTTTCCAGTTTTTGTATTTCTTGTTCATATTTTGTTCCCAACACACTAATCTTCACACTGTATTTCAAGGTAGTTTCAATATAGCACTCATATAGTAAACTTTTAAAAATTAGAATCAATCCCATGTCTTTGTTTTCTTTGCCTATAAATTCATCCACTTGCCGGTTTTCACACAGAAGCATCTACTGAGGGGAGACCTTCAAAATGGAGGAGGAAAAGAAGTAGAGATCACCTTCCTCCCCACAAATACATCAGAATTACATCTACATGTGGAACAACTTCTACAGAACACCAACTGAATGTTGGCAGAATACCTCAGACTTCCCCAAAGACAAGAAACCCCCCATGTACCTGGCCGTGTGGCAGACAGGGTCTTGGTGCTCCAGCCGGGTGTCAGGCTTGTGTCTCTGTGGGGGGAGAGCCGTGTTCAGGACATTGGTCCACCAGAGACCTCCGAGCTCCACATAATAACAAATGGCGAAAGCTCTCCCAGAGATTTCATTCTCAATGCTAAGACCCAGCTCCACTCATCAACCAGCAAGCTGCAGTGCTGGACATCATATGCCACACAACTAGCAAGACAGGAACACAACCCCACCCATTAGCAGACAGGCGGCCTAAAATTATAATAAGGTCACAGACACCTCAAAACACACCACCTGATTCAGACCTGCCCACCAGAAAGACAAGATGCAGCCTCATCCACCAGAACAGAGGGACTAGTCCCCTCCACCATGAAGCCTACACAAACCACTGAACCAACTTTACCCACTGGGGGCAGACACCAAAACAATGGGAATGATGAACCTTCAGCCTGTGAAAAGGAGACCCCAAATGCAGTAAGTTAAGCAAAATGAGAAGACAGAAAAACAGACAGCAGATGAAGGAGCAAGGTAAACACCCACCAGACCAAACAAATGAAGAGGAGATAGGCAGTCTACTTGAAAAAAAATTCAAAGTAATGATAGTAAAGATGATCCAAAATCTTGGAAATAGAATGGAGAAAATACAAGAAACGTTTCACAAGGACCTAGGAGAACTAAAGAGTAAAGAAACAATGATGAACAACACAATAAATGAAATTAAATATTCTTTAGAAGGAATCAGTAGCAGAATAACTGAGGCAGAAGAACACATAAGTGACCTGGAAGATAAAAGAGTGGAAATAACTACCTCAGAGCAGAAAAAAGAAAAAAAGAATGAAAATAATTCAAGACAGTCTCAGAGACATCTGGGACAACATTAAATGCACCAACATTCGAATTATAGGGGTCCCAGAAGAATAAGAGAAAAAGAAAGGGACTGAGAAAACATTTCAAGAGATTATAGTTGAAAACTTCCCTAATATGGGAAAGGAAATATTCAGTCAAGTCCAGGAAGCACAGAGAGTCCAACACAGGGTAAATCCAAGGAGAAACATACCAAGACACATGTTAATCAAACTATCAAATATTAAATACAAAGAAAAAATATAAGAAGCAGCAAGGGAAAAAATAACATACAAGGGAATCTCCATAAAGTTAACAGCTGATCTTTCAGCAGAAACTCTGCAAGACAGAAGGGAGTGGCAAGACATATTTAAAGTGATGGAAGGGAAAAAAACAACAACCAAGATTACTCTACCCAGCAAGGATTTCGTTCAGATTCAACACAGAAATTAAAACATTTACAGACAAGAAAAAGCTAAGAGAATTCAGCACCACCAAACTAGCTTTACAACAAATGCTAAATGAACTTCTCTAGGCAGGAAACACAAGAGAAGGAAAAGACCTACAATAACAAACCCAAAACAATTAAGAAAATAGTAATAGGAACATACATTTCAATAACTACCTTAAATCTAAATAGATTAAATGTTCCAACCAAAAGACAAAGACTGGCTGAATGGATACAAAAACAAGACTCATATATATGCTGTCTACAAGAGACCAATTTCAGATCCAGGAACACATAAGGACTGAAAGTGAGGGGATGGAAAAAGTTATTCCATGAAAATGGAGGTCAAAAGAAAGCTGGAGTAGCAATTCTCATCTTAGACAAAATAGACTTTAAAACAAAGACTATTACAAGAGACAAAGAAGGACACTACATAATGATCAAGGAACCAATCCAAGAAGCAGATATAACAATTGTAAATATTATGCACCCAAAGTAGGAGCACCTCAATACATAAGGCAAATGCTAACAGCCATAAAAGGGGAAATTGACAGTAACACAGTCATAGTAGTGGGCAAAAACTGCTGTAAGATGTGTGGTAGTGTTTTTATCCATCTATTATCTTCTCCTTTTAAGGGAGTAGTGCCTTTTATGATAGTGCTAGTGAACAGTTGTTAATTTCTGTAGCTGATTATTTCTGGGAATTTCCAGAATTATTGTCACTCAGGTTATTTGTTCAAATATCATCACATCTTCTATTATTTATATACATTGAAGAATTGAAAAAAAAACAGATTATGGGATATAGACATTAATTCACTGCTATGGCATATGGAATATATTTGAAAAATGTTCAGATTAATACCATTTAGTATCTTAATGTTAGCAGCACATTTTAACTGGAACTTTGAAATACTGTTTGAAAGTGCTGACCTAGATAGAGGCCCCAAAAAATCATTCACTATGGATTTCTAACAGAAATAAGTACTCCTCTCTTCTGTACTTCCCATCAATTTCTTGTCAGATCCAATTCAAAAATCTGATCTTGATCCTTTACGACTTCAATGAGGCAGATAAGAAGTTCTGCCCTTTACTGAATTCTGCTTTTTAACAAAGAGGTTTCTATAAAACCACACACACAGTAGTAGATATGTTCAAGTGATGGAAGTTGACTCTATTACTAATTAGAATCCAATTTCATGACTTTGCCGAAGCTTGTACAATTGTGACTTCTTATAATGACTAATTTGCAAGTGTCCTGTTTTGCCATATGGGATTGCATAAACCTTTCTTATGTTGTAAGTAATTAAATAATTACAGTATTTTTAGCATAACACTGTGTGGATTACAAAGTGCTTTCAACACACATCAGTCCATGTAATAAATTGTAAATTGTCATTTTCAAAAATTACCATAAACCTTCAGGAAGATTCCAAATCATATTGATCAAAGTGAAGACTGTGTTTTTTGAAATTAGATTGAATCCATAAGGCACCTTATATGTATTACACGTTTTCTTACCCTATAGAGATTACATAAAAGGGCAGCCATAAATTTCCTTAACTGTCATGGAGTATATAAGAATGAGAATCCATAAAATAGTACTATAACAAGTCAAAATAGTTAAATTGCACTGATAATTTCAAATGCTTCTTATTTTGACGAGCACCAGCTACATAACTGGTGAGACCAAATACAAAATGAAAATTTGAAGTCCCTTGTTTATAAATTAAGAATTTCAAGTTGGTGACAGCAGAGCAGTAACTCAAGCATGGAATTTTTCTGACTGTGGTTTCTTGTGTGACTGCACAAATTGCCTGCCCATGAAGCTGGCCTTGATTATGACAGTGCATATGCAATAGATTAACAGTAATAACAAAATTGTGAAAACCACTATGTATCAGACACAGTGTTGGGTTGTCATATTCTGTATCACTTTTAACCTGCAGGAAAAAAAAAAAAAAAAAAAAGACCTGTGAGCACTACTGTTGTCCACTCTAAATGTGAAAAAACTGAGGCTGGGATTTTGCAAATTCACTCTATGTCATTAGAAATAGACAATATTTCTATCCTTAATTTTTCTCCAGAGATGGATTTTTATTTAATTAATGGCTATAAATTATAAGGAGTGGGGACTTAAAAAGAGGATTAATCTAATTAAGAAATTTGATAAACACTGAGCTCAGCTGAAGAGGAAGATGGTTGTAGTCAACCTCCCTACTTCCAGTCCCAGGCTTGAGTTTGCGGCATTCTTATATGTTTCTTTTTCCTAATTTTGGTTATTTCTCCAGGGTGGAACATTTTTCTTTTGTTTTAAACTTGTTGCAGTTTCTTTGATTAACATATGGTGAAGGATCAACTGTGTAAATTATTTTAGTTCCTGTTTTATCTATGAATGCAAAGCTTGAATAAGTTCTGTTTTTCACTTCTTCCATAACTCCTGGTAAAGCTTCTTCTAAATTTTAGGGAAAAAATGAAAATGGTCTGCACCATAAAGATGCTACAATGTGGAGAAAACTTTGCCTTATACAGTTGTCCAAATTAAGCCATTACATCTGGGATGGAGAAACCTTAATGTCTACATTTATGTTGCTAGTGGGTTTCACATAAGCAATCAAGTCTTCTAGCCATCTACAACCCCTTTTGACTATAACATACTGTGGAAAAATCACCTTTGACCATGCTATCATATGCTGGCAATTCCATGGTCAAGACCTTAAAATAAATTACAATTTTTCCTTTTTTTCAATATTTTAATGAACATGTTTTTGGATGTATATTTAATCTTCCTTGAAAATATTTCATTAGGGTCAAATATCAAAGGAGTAATTACTGTCTCAAATGTTATGTACTTTTTTAAAATCAACTTCGAATTGCTTTTCTAATTGTAAAGAAAATTACAAGTTTATTTTAGACAATCAGAAACTGTATAAAATATAAAGATAATACCATCCCAAGTTACAAAAATCACCCCAAATTACAAAAAGCAAAATTAGTCACTGTTAAAATTTTAGCATAGATTTTAGTCATATTTTAGTCATATTTCTTCTCCTCTGTCATATTTAATCTTCATATCTCTCATATTTCTCTCTTTGTGTATATATATACATGTATATATGTATCTGTGGATTTAAAGTATCTATCTTATTAATATTTTATATATATTTGTGTATTGTGCTTTTTTATTATACATTTTAGCATTAGATTTTCTTCAGGCCATTAAAAATATTTCAAAAATATTTCAAATCATAATTTTTAATGTCTCCATATAAATTTCTGAAAGAATTACACAATATTTCCATCATTTAACACTTTGCCCATATTTGAGATTTAATTTCAAATTTGTGCTCACATAAATATAGCTGTGATGAATATAATTTGCAAATATTTTATTTTCTTGAGTTACATTTAAAAAATTTAAATTGCCATCTCTTTTACTGCCCAGTTATTTACTATAAAGGCTGTACTCATTTACACACCCATCTTGAGTGCATGAGAGTGCTTATTTCACGGCCAGCTTTGGGATTAAATGACTTTTAAATCATTACCAATCTGAATTAGTAAAAATGATTTCTCGTCATTTTTACTTGTTTGTCTTGAACAGGTGCTCAAATGCAGATCAGCCATTGTCTTGCCAATTATCTATATTGAGACATTGCATTTAAAAAAAAACATGACCTACTGTTATTTATTATAAATTAAAGATAACACTTTGCAAATATGCTATGGATATTTTCCCACAGTTTGTTTTATTCTTTATAATAACCAATTATTTATGTATTTATGTTTTTTTTTAATTGTAAAATCTTCAACTAAAAGAAATTGGAAAGAGGTTCAGGAAAAATAGAAAATATCTGTAGACAGATGTGAGCCCCAGCATAATCTAGTAGTCAGTTGACTCAGGAGGGCTACTGACTGGAGAGCATTACCAGCCACGGTAGTGAGCCTTCACACCAAGTGAGCCTTCACTCTAAGTGAGCCTTCACACTAAGCTGAAGTGCCTTCCTGTCTCTGCTCTTACTGTTACTTTCATTTTTCAAAATAATAGCATGTAATTTACTATCAAAATTTAAAATTATTTTCTACTCACTGTTATTGTAATTTTAAATAGGAATTATGTATTTTGAAATTTATCAAATGCATTTTTGGCATTTTTGTAACACTAGCATGGTGAATTATAGTAATGAATTATCTGGAATAAAATTAAACACTTCAAATAAATTCTATGTGATTATGGTTTTTGTTTTTTGGCAGGATTTGCTTGTAGTTTATTTAGAATATCTGTAAACTGAGTGAGATTAGTCTGTATTCTTTTGTACTGTTTTTGCCTATAGAAGCTTTATAAAATTTATTGGAAAGTTTATAGCCTTTGCTTTCTTTGAATGAGTTTAAATAAAATAAAAACTATTAGACTCATAAAAATGCAACAAAGATCTCATTTAAAACTTTATGGATTCTGATTCCTTTTTAAAAATTTTCTAGCATTTTGATATCTTTCATGGATAATAATCTGTATTTGGTTTCATAGTATTTTTTGGTAAATGCCTAAATTCATTTTTAATATAAAGTAATCTATTTTAGTATGACTTTTAAATGTGTTAGCATAAATTTGCCAGTAATATACAGCAAATTTTAATATATGTTTTCTTATTCTTTATTTGTGTGTGCTTTTCCTGTTTTCATTATCTAACTAAAATTTTGACCATCTTTTAATGTAAAAGTTCTTACTCTGGGATATGTTTCAGGTATATTTTAATTTTATAATTTATTAATCTCTACATTAGTCATTATTATGCTTTCCCTTTCTATTCTTAAACTTGCTTTGCTGCTTTTTTCTTAGTCTAGAGTTAAATGATAAATTTATTCATAGTTTGTTTTTTTTTTTGGCAGTACGCGAGCCTCTCACCGCCATGGCCTCTCCCGTAGCGGAGCACAGGCTCCGGACGTGCAGGTCCAGTGGCCATGTCTCATGGGCCCAGCCGCTGCATGGCATGTGGGATCCTCCCACACTGGGCATGAACCCTTGTCCCCCACATTGGCAGGCAGACTCCCAACCACTGCACCACCAGGGAAGCCCTATTCATGCATTTTTTATTTGAACATTGAAATACTTTTTGTTTTTGAAATTTAAGATTTTATTTTCACTTTTAGGTTAATTAACATTATCAGAAATAAATTTGAATTTATATTATTTTTTATGTATTTTATTTTACTTTATTTATTTTTTAACATCTAAGAGAAAAACATATACTGTATTCTAACACATATATATGGAATCTAAAAAAAAAAAAAAAGCTTCTGAAGAAACTAGGGACAGGACAGGATTAAAGACACAGACATAGAGAATGGACTTGAGGACAAGGGGAGTGGGAAGGGTAAGCTGGAATGAAGAGAGTGGCATGGACATATATACACTACCAAATGTAAAATAGCTCATGGGAAGCAGCCACATAGCACAGGGAGATCAGCTCAGTGCTCTGTGAAATATATTTAATGTAATTATTTTTAATGAACAAAACTTAGGACATAACATACATTTTAAAATTCAAAATATTAAATATAATTATTTTATGAACATTTTAATTAAATTTTAATTTTTATGGTCAACTTTATCTTAAAACTAAACTTTTATTTTCTTTATTGTAGTTAAAAAACACAGAAAATACTGTGCCATGTACAGTTATCACTAATTTGATATTCTTCAGTGTTTTAGTGTTTATTTACTGCTTTTATCAATTAGAGTAATGCTAGCTACTTGCAATAAACAAATGTCCAAATTTCATGGTATATATCAAAAATTTTCCCCCCTTACATAATAGTCCATTGTAGATTTTATGTTTAATGGTTAGCTTTTCTCCACTTCATGACTGAAATGGCTTATGCCTTATTCCTTTCCTTTTTTGTCTTTTCTTTCTTTTTTTAATGTCTAAGACTCAAGAATTATTACCTTTCATCTTTTAGTTCTAATATGGCATTTACATGTTTCTTATATGTTTTCTATTCTTGTGTCTTTTTTTCTTTTTTATTTCAATCTTTTTATTTCCCTAAATTAATAATCAATTTTCTTCAACTAACTTTTTCTGTATTATAAAGAAATACTACCACCAAAAACCTATAGCAAAATTATTATTATTTTTTAATTATGCAATTTTAGACCTCAGTTAAGATCTACTACCTTAAAGCGTCCTTTGAGTAAATCTTGATACACTTTGTTATTATTTCAGGATCATTGTTCTAGAAGAATCCCAAGGCTCTATTTCACCTACTTTCCAAACTTTAGGAGAAGTCACACCTGATGTGGATCAGTTTAAAACCAGATTATTGAGCTACATTCATCACTTTAGGTTGGAATTTACTGTCAAAAGAACAAAGAGCTAATACTTCCTTCTTTATAATGTGGACTTTGCATTTTCTCTCTTCACATGATTCCTTTAGTTTCTCACTTTGAATCTTCATCACGCTTTGAAATCCACACTGGTTTCTCTCTAGGATACATTTTCTTTTACAACCTTACTTGACTAGGGTTTCAAGAGGTGTTCAAGTTGCCTCTACTTTTGGAGGGAATATCATTTCCAAGCCAAGCAGTAATTGGTATGGGTTTCAGAGTAAAGGAGTTAATGGGGCAACTCACTTAGAGAGGTCCCATCATCATGACTCACATCTGGACCATAACTGTTCACAAGGCCAGGTTTATTCAAAGGGATTTAAAATCCATAGTAATATACAGCATTTGTTTAATTTTGTCATCTATATTAGGAGAGTTCTCCAGAGTAACAGAACCAATAGGATATCTATCTATCTATCTATCTATCTATCTATCTATCTATCTATCATCTGTCCATCATCTTCTATCATCTCTCTAACTACTACTTATGTATGTGTATATGTACTATCTGTCTATCTATTGAGAGATTCATTTCAAGGAATGGGCTCATGTTATTGTGGAGGCTTAGTAAGTTCAGAATCAGATGGAATAGGCCAGCAGGCTAGAAATTCAGCAAAATTTGTAGTTCAAGTCTGAAGGCAGTCTACTGGCAGAATTCTTTTTTGCTCAGGAGAGGTCAGACTTTCTTCCACTACGGAATTCTACTGATTGGATAAGGCCCACCCACATGATGAAGAGTAATCTGCTTCACTCAAATTCACTGATTTAAATGTTAATAGTCCCAATTTTAGTCACTTACCTCACAAATTTGGGAAAATAGAATGGTGGGATTCTGCTACATTTTTGCTTCAAAAACTCCTTATAGATTTAAAATTAAAAACTATAAAATAGGGCTTCCCTGGTGGTGCAGTGGTTGAGAGTCCACCTGCCGATACAGGGGATATGGGTTCGTGTCCCAGTCCGGGAAGATCCCACATGCCACGGAGCCGCTGGGCCCACGAGTCATGGCTGCTGAGCCTGTGCGTCCGGAGCCTGTGCTCCGCAATGGGAGAGGCCACAACAGTGAGAGGCCCGTGTACCAAAAAACAAATAAACAAACAAATAAAACACAAAAAACTATAAAATAACAAATTTGTTAGGGATATAAACAATTTTTAGTTCTTGTAAAAAAAATAACTGATTTTGTATGTCAGTATCTGTTTCAGTACAGTGCAGTCTTCCTTTGGTATTTTTTTTTTCTTATTCCCCTGAGATTTATGTCTATTTCTGATTCAAATTAACTCATTTGATTTTTGTTTTAGCAACGGCTGTCTTTTCTGTCAGTAAATTGTTCTGGTTATCTGTAGGAAACTCCGCTCTCTCTGTCACTGACCTTTTGTTCCTTCAATGCTTGAAAAATGTCTTACTATTTGTCTTAACTTCTGAAATCTTCATTTGACACTTTTTATTTTCTTATCATATTTTTCTTTTTCACTTCAAGCTTCAAAATCATTTATATATTCATAGATTTTGTATGAGCTTTTCTTTCCTTGATACTTCTTTTTGCACTTGGTGTTGGCAGTGCAAGCACTGCCCCAGTGTCTTTATGTTCTTATGCAGTACATTTATGTAAAAAAAAAAAAAAAAAAAAAACCTTAATTAATATTAGCTCTTTCTTATTTCTATCTTAACTTTCAAACTGAACTAGTAAAAACATTATTCATTTAGTCATTAAACAAATTTATACTAAATACCTATTGTGCTTTATAACGCTTAATTTGTTATAATTAAGTTCAACTTAAGAAACGTGTATACTTTCCTGGTTCTTAATATAATATGTTTACATTTTCTTTTCTTTCTTTCTTTTTTTTTTAACTACATTTTCAATCTTCTGGTATGCATATAGAATTTAGGAATATTGCAAAATCTGATAGAAACATTTTCACTGTTGCCCCAGAGGACAAAGGTCTCTACTCTCTTTAACACATGTTGTCAAAAATGACAAGTGGTATCATAGTTATTTAAAAAAAAAAAAACAAATATTTTTTTCAATGCAATCTGTTTATGCAAGGGATGTTTCTTCAATGAGAAATGTTCTACAATAACTATCTACATGACCATGCATGAGTCCCTATGTACTGTGCATAAAAGCCACCCCAGTTGTGGCAGACCTAGAAGCCTCAGTTTCTCTGCTGCCTTCAGAAATTCATAAAGTTTAAAAATATTTATATGTTGACTGTTTTCCATAGCAGTTAGTAATTTTCACAAGGCTTCTCATCTAACTGGCCTATAATGATGAGGTGTATTCTTTCATAATGTTCTTTCACAAAATAATGGAAAATAGTGAGTAAAATAGTAATGCAGTTTTAACATCAATCCTTTATATTCATTACTTTTAGATTTTTTAGATATTGGTTCCCTATGATATCACTTCTGAAGAATGCAGGGTAATTTGCTTTCTTGTTACAGATGAATAAAGTGCCAGACCTAACCACTGAGCTGGTTACTAAAATGGTCTGGCTTGCTCCTGTTACCCATGAACGAGGCAGCTCCAGCTAATTGGGCAAGTAAAATTAAGGGAAATGCAGCACAGAGATTCTCCACATTTGACTCAACTCAACATAAAATATTGTTAATTCAAAATTAAAATGAACTTCTATCTTAAATAAATACTAGGCTGTGTATTGATCCTTGCTTGATCTAAGGGTTTTTTTGTTTGTTTGTTTTTTTAATATCTTGCTTGTTAAAAAAAACTTTTAGATTAGATGGAATAACATGAAATATTAAGTTCTTTTTCTAGCACTAAAATATCTACCTTTCTGGCACATCTTGACCAGCTTTTAAAACAGGATATAGAAAATGTCAAAATCCAAAACAGATCATAGCCAGTGGTAGAAATGAATCTGTTTCCATGTGCATAGTATAAGGTTTGACTAGTTCTCCAGTAGTGTAATGCTAATGCTTCTATCATGAATTTGAGCTTTTTTTAGTGACACATAAGCAAACTAGTTTTGTATCATTCCATATATTTAAAATGATACACATACAAATGTCTAGTCACAAAATGGCTATATATTATTAGTATGTATAATTTTCTTATGCTGTCACTTTAGAAAAAGAAAAACTGTTTTTCCTTTTTTTTTTTTTTTTTTTTGGCTAACCTTAGGAAACATTCTCTAATTTTATTTTTTAATTTTAAATTTACTTCCTTGATTCAGGTTATTCTGCTTTCTTTATTATTCTTCTCACAATAATGAGTAACTTACCTTCATCATTTCTCCTGATGAAAACAGCATTTGTAAGGTTCCCTTCTATTACATTTATTGTATTCTTCCCCACACCTCCACTGTCCTTCTAGCTGGAACATTCACCTTAGTGCCTCAGGTATATTATCTGAGGTCAGAGATTTGTTCATTCGTAGCAAGCAGTTAGAGGGATCCTGCGTATCTCTTTTCCTGGGAATGTGTGCATAAAGACTTCATAAGCAATTACTTTGATGTTCTGTAGAAAGTGCCTTTAGTTTCCTGGGGTCATTTAATTTAAAGTGATCATGGCCTGGATCACAGCTGGCATTGTGTGCTCCTGCATTTTGTTAGAGTTTTACTCTTCTATTCCATGGTAAAAAGATCTTCTTAGCACATTGAATAAGGATGATGTTTTGCTTAGGGCTTCAAATGCAATGCAAAAGATAAATTGAGGACAGGGAAGAAAAAAGACTGATTTGCCTTTGCTATTTTTGTACTCTCTAAATATTAAGATTATGGTTGAATTGTTGAAGGGCTAGCAATTACAATCAGTATGTGAGTTCATATAATTTGCTTTCTTCACTACTACATAGTCCATATTTTTCTGAGTATATATGTAGCACTTCCTGGTTTTCTTTAGTATCAGCAGCCATTTGAAGCAGTATTTGTTGATCCTGTAAGAGGGAATGATACAGTATCTGATCATTATCAAATATTATTGCAATAGTTGAGTCTTCAATATATTGTATGTAACTATGGAAAGGATACAAAGTATACTAAACCATTGTTCACAAGTTGTACATATCATAAATTTTGTAAATTTCAAAAAAAAATTAATGCAATTTAATATGACTTATCAGAGACCCAAGGTGTAATATACATAATAGACCTGAGGAATGCAAGTGCCAACCTTAACCAAAAAATTAATAGATTCAATCTTAAAAATATTTTGTAAATATAAATCTGAAATTTTATGGTAAAATTGACATTATATTATAAAATGATAGTCAAAGTTTAGAACAAAATATTGTTTGCAACAGATATTTTTAGAAGGTAATACAGACTGTCATCAAAAACCAAGCTTGACTTCCAGGGAAGACGGCAGAAGAGTAAGACACGAAGATCACCTTCCTCCCCACAGATACATCAGAAATATAGCTACACGTAGAACAACTCCTACAGAACACCTACTGAACACTGGCAGAAGACCTCAGACCTCCCAAAAGGCAAGAAAGTCCCCACGTACCTGGGAAGGGCAAAGCGGAGAGATACCCGCACAGAGGATCAGTGCCGACCAGCCCGAGAAGCTTGTCTGCTTGCCCGCCAGGACGGGCGGCGCTGAAAGCTGAGGCTCGAGCTTTGGTCAGAGCGTGGGGAGAGGACTGGGGCTGGAGGCAAGAACTCAGCCTGAAGGGGGCTAATGCGCCACAGCTAGCTGGGAGGGAGTCCGGGAAAACTCTGGAGCTGCTGAAGAGGCAAGAGACTATTTCTTCCCTCTTGGTTTCCTGGTGCGTGAGGAGAGGGGATTAAGAGCGCTGCTTAAAGGAGCCCCACAGACGGGCACGAGCTGCGGCTGAAAGCGCGGAGCCCAGAGACGGGCGTGGGACGCTGGGGCTGCTGTTGCCGCCGCCAAGAGGCCTGTGTGAGAGCGTAGGTCACTGTCCATGCCGCCCTTCTGGGAGCCTGTAGAGCCCGTCACTGCCGGGGTCCTGGGATCCAGAGACGGCTTCCCTGGGAGAATGCACAGTGTGCCTCTGTCTGGTGCAACGTCATGCCGGCCTCTGCCGTTGCAGGCTCACCCCACACTCCATGCCCTTCCCTCCCCCACGGCCTGAGTGAGCCAGAGTCGCCGAAGAGGCTGCTCATTTAACCCTGTCCTGTCTGAGCAAAGAACAGACGCCCTTCAGCGACCTACACGCAGAGGCAGGGCCAAATTCAAAGCTGAGACTCTGGAGCTGTGGGAACAAAGAAGAGAAAGGAAAATCTCTCCCAGCAGCCTCAGAAGCAGTGGACTAAACCTCCACAATCAACTTGATGTACCCTGCATCTGTGGAATACATGAATAGATAACAAATCATCCCTAATTGAGGAGCCAGGAGTCAGTGCTGTGCCTCTGAGGTGGGAGAGCCAACTTCAGGACACTGGACCATAAGAGACCTCCCAGCTCCACATAATATCAAAGGGCGAAAATCTTCCAGAGGTCTCCATCTCAACACCAGCACCCAGCTTCACTCAACGACCAGCAAGCTACAGTGCTGGACACCCTATGCCAAGCAACTAGCAAGACAGGAACACAACAAACACAACACCACCCATTAGCAGAGAGGCTGCCTAAAATCATAAAAAGTCCACAGACACCCCAAAACACACCACCAGACGTGGAACTGCCCACCAGAAAGACAAGATCCAACCTCATCCAACAGAACACAGGCACTAGTCCCCTCCACCAGAAAGCCTACACAACCCACTAAACAAACCTTAGTCACTAAGGACAGACACCAAAAACAACGGGAACTACGAACCCACAGCCTGCAAAAAGGAGACCCCAAACACAGTAACATAAGCAAAATGAGAAGACACAAAAACACACAGCAGGAGAAGGAGCAAGATAAAAACCCACCAGACCTAACAAATGAAGAGGTAATAGGCAGTCTACCTGAAAAAGAAATCAGAATAATGATAGTAAAGCTGATCCAAGATTCTATTTCCAAGATCCAAAATCTTGGAAATAGAATAGAAAAAATGCAAGAAACAGTTAACAAGGACCTAGAATAACTAAAGATGAATCAAGCATCGATTAAAAACACAATAAATGAAATGAAAAATACTCTAGATGGGATCAATAGCAGAATAACTGAGGCAGAAGAATGGATAAGTGAGGTGGAAGATAAAATAGTGGAAATAACTGATGCAGAGCAAAATAAAGAAAAAATAATGAAAAGAACAGAGGGAAGACTCAGAGACCTCTGGGACAACATTAAATGCACCAACATTCGAATTATAGGGGTCCCAGAAGAAGAAGAGAAAAAGAAAGGGACTGAGAAAATATTTGAAGAGATTATAGTTGAAAACTTCCCTAATACGGGAAAGGAAATAGTTAATCAAGTGCAGGAGGCACAGAGAGTCCCATACAGAATAAATCCAAGGAGAAATACGCCAAGACACATATTAATCAAACTGTCAAAAATTAAACACAAAGAAATCATATTAAAAGCAGCAAGTCAAAAACAACAAATAACACACAAGGGAATCCCCATCAGGTTAACAGCTGATCTCTCAGCAGAAACTCTACAAGCCAGAAGGGAGTGGCAGGACATAAAGTGATGAAGGAGAAAAACCTGCAAGCAAGATTACTCTACCCAGCAAGGATCTCATTCAGATTTGATGGAGAAATTAAAACCTTTACAGACAAGTAAAAGCTGAGAGAGTTCAGCACCACCAAACCAGCTTTACAACAAATGCTAAAGGAACTTCTCTAGGCAAGAAAGACAACAGAAGGAAAAGACCTACAATAACGAACCCAAAACAATTAAGGAAATGGGAATAGGAACATACATATCGATAATTACTTTAAATGTAAATGGACTAAATGCTCCCACCAAAAGACACAGATTGGCTGAATGGATACAAAAACAAGACCCAGATATATGCTGTCTACAAGAGACCCACTTCAGACCTACACACACATACAGACTGAAAGTAAGGGGATGGAAAAAGATATTCCATGCAAATGGAAACCAAAAGAAAGCTGGAGTAGCAATTCTCATATCAGACAAAATAGACTTTAAAATAAAGACTATTAGAAGAGACAAAGAAGGACACTACATAATGATCAAGGGATTGATCCAAGAAGAAGATATAACAATTGTAAATATTTATGCACCCAACATAGGAGCACCTCAATACATAAGGAAAATACTAACAGCCGTAAAAGGAGAAATCGACAGTAACACAATCATAGTAGGGGACTTTAACACCCCACTTTCACCAATGGACAGATCATCCAAAATGAAAATAAATAAGGAAACACAAGCTTTAAATGATACATTAAACAAGATAGACTTAACTGATATTTATAGGACATTCCATGCAAAAACAACAGAATACACATTTTTCTCAAGTGCTCATGGAACATTCTCCAGGATAGATCATATCTTAGGTCACAAATCAAGCCTTGGTAAATTTAAGAAAATTGAAATTGTATCAAGTATCTTTTCTGACCACAATGCTATGAGACTAGATATCAATTACAGTAAAAGAGCTGTAAAAAATACAAACACATGGAGGTTAAACAATACACGACTTAATAACGAAGTGATCACTGAAGAAATCAAAAAGGAAATGAAAAAATACCTAGAAACAAATGACGATGGAGACACGATGACCCAAAACTTATGGGATGCAGCAAAAGAAGTTCTAAGGGGGAAGTTTATAGCAATACAATCCTACCTTAAGAAACAGGAAACATCTCAAATAAACAACCTAACCTTGCACCTAAAGCAATTACAGAAAGAAGAACAAAAGCATCCCAAAGTTAGCAGAAGGAAAGAAATCATAAAAATCAGATCAGAAATAAATGAAAAAGAAATGAAGGAAACGATAGCAAAGATCAATAAAACTAAAAACTGGTTCTTTGAGAAGATAAACAAAATTGATAAACCATTAGCCAGACTCATCAAGAAAAAAAGGGAGAAGACTCAAATCAATATAATTAGAAATGAAAAAGGAGAAGTAACAACTGACACTGCAGAAATACAAAAGATCATGAGAGATTATTACAAGCAACTCTATGCCAATAAAGTGGACAACCTGGAAGAAATGGACAAATTCTTAGAAATGCACAACGTGCCAAGACTGAATCAGGAAGAAATAGAAAATATGAACAGACCAATCACAAGCACTGAAATTGAAACTGTGATAAAAAATCTTCCAACAAACAAAAGCCCAGGACCAGATGCCTTCACAGGCGAATTCTATCAAGCATTTAGAGAAGAGCTAACACCTATCCTTCTCAAACTCTTCCAAAATATAGCAGAGGGAGGAACACTCCCTAACTCATTCTACGAGGCCACCATCACCTTGATACCAAAACCAGACAAGGATGTCACAAAGAAAAAAAAACTACAGGCCAATATCACTGATGAACATAGATGCAAAAATCCTCAACAAAATACTAGCAAACAGAATCCAACAGCACATTAAAAGGATCATACACCATGATCAAGTGGGGTTTATTCCAGGAATGCAAGGATTCTTAAATATATTCAAATCAGTCAATGTGATACACCATATTAACAAGTTGAAGGAGAAAAACCATATGATCATCTCAATAGATGCAGAGAAAGCTTTCGACAAAATTCAACACCCACTTATGATAAAAACCCTGCAGAAAGTAGACATAGAGGGAACTTTCCTCAACATAATAAAGGCCATATATGACAAACCCACAGCCAGCATCGTCCTCAATGGTGAAAAACTGAAACCATTTCCATTAAGATCAGGAACAAGACAAGGTTGCCCACTCTCACCACTCTTATCCAACATAGTTTTGGAAGTTTTAGCCACAGCAATCAGAGAAGAAAAGGAAATAAAAGGAATCCAAATTGGAAAAGAAGAATTAAAGCTGTCCCTGTTTGCAGATGACATGATACTATACATAGAGAATCCTAAAGATGCTACCAGAAAACTACTAGAGCTAATCAATGAATTTGGTAAAGTAGCAGGATACAAAATTAATGCACAAAAATCTCTGTCATTCCTATATACTAATGATCTAAAATCTGAAAGTGAAATCAAGAAAACACTCCCATTTACCACTGCAACAAAAAGAATAAAATATCTAGGAATAAACCTACCTAAGGAGACAAAAGACCTGTATGCAGAAAATTATAAGACACTGATGAAAGAAATTCAAGATGATATAAATAGATGGAGAGATGTACCATGTTCTTGGATGGGAAGAATCAACATTGTGAAAATGACTCTACTACACAAAGCAATCTACAGATTCAATGCAATCCCTATCAAACTACCACCTGTATTTTTCACAGAACTAGAACAAAAAATTTCACAATTTGTACGGAAACACAAAAGACCCCGAGTAGCCAAACAATCTTGAGAGCGAAAATCAGAGCTGGAGGAATCAGGCTCCCTGACTTCAGACTATACTACAAAGCTACAGTAATCAAGACAGTGTGGTACTGGCACAAAAACAGAAAGATAGATGAATGGAACAGGACAGAAACCTCAGAGATAAACCCATTCACATATGGTCACCTTATCTTTGATAAAGGAGGCAGGAATGTACTGTGGAGAAAGGACAGTCTCTTCAATAGGTGGTGCTGGGAAAACTGGACAGGGACATGTAAAAGTATGAGATTAGATCACTCCCTAACATCATACACAAAAATAAGCTCAAAATGGATTAAAGACCTAAATGTAAGGCCAGAAACTATCAAACTCTTAGAGGAAAACATAGGCAGAACACTCTATGACATAAATCACAGCAAGATCCTTTTTGACCCACCTCCTAGAGAAATGGAAATAAAGACAAAAATAAACACATGGGACCTAATGAAACTTAAAAGCTTTTGCACAGCAAAGGAAACCATAAAGAAGACCAAAAGACAACCCTCAGAATGGGAGAAAATATTTGCAAATGAAGCAACTGACAAAGGATTAATCTCCAAAATTTATAAGCAGCTCAGGCAGCTCAATAACAAAAAAAAACAAACAACCCAATCCAAAAATGGGCAGAAGACCTAAATAGACATTTCTCCACAGGAGATATACAGACTGCCAACAAACACATGAAAGGATGCTCAACATCTTTACTCATTAGAGAAATGCAAATCAAAACTACCATGAGATATCATCTCACACCAGTCAGAATGGCCATCATCAAAAAATCTAGAAACAATAAATGCTGGAGAGGGTGTGGAAAAAAGAGAACACTCTTGCACTGCTGGTGGGAATGTGAATTGGTACAGCCACTATGGAGAACGGTATGGAGGTTCCTTAACAAACTACAGTTAGAACTACCATATGACCAAGCAATCCCACTACTAGGCATATACCCTGTGAAAACCATAATTCAAAAAGAGACATGTACCAAAATTTCATAGCAGCCTTATTTACCATAGCCCGGAGATGGAAACAACCTAAGTGTCCATCATCGGATGAATGGATAAAGAAGATGTGGCACATATATACAATGGAATATTACTCAGCCATAAAAAGAAACGTAATTGAGCTATTTGTAATGAGGTGGATGGACCTAGAGTCTGTCATACAGAGTGAAGTAAGTCAGAAAGAGAAAGACAAATACTGTATGCTGACACATATATATGGAATTTAAGAAAAAAAAATGTCATGAAGAACATAGGGGTAAGACAGGAATAAAGACACAGATCTACGAGAGAATGGACTTGAGGATATGGGGAGGGGGAAGGGTAAGCTGTGATAAAGTGAAAGAGCGGCATGGACATATATAGAGTACCAAACGTAAGGTAGATAGCTAGTGGGAAGCAGCCACATAGCACAGGGAGATCAGCTCGGTGCTTTGTGACCGCCTGGAGGGGTGGGATAGGGAGGGCGGGAGGGAGACGCAAAAGGTAAGGGATATGGGAACAGATGTATATGTATAACTGATTAAATTTGTTAAATAAATAAATAAATAAATAAAACAAAGCTAATAGCCTGTTGTGGATGTTTCACTCTTTTTTTTTTTAACCTCTTTATTGGATTATAATTGCTTTACAATAGTGTGTTACTTTCTGCTGTACAACATAGTGAATAAGCTATACGTGTACATATATCCCCATATCCCCTCCCTCTTGCATCTCCCTCCCACCCTTCCTATCCCACCCCTCTAGGTGGACACAAAGCACTGAGCTGATCTCCCTGTGTTATGCAGCTGCTTCCCACTAGCTATCTATTTTACATTTGGTAGTGTATATATGTCCATGCCACTCTCTCACTTCGTCCCAGCTTACCCTTCCCCCTCCCCGTGTCCTCAAGTCCGTCCTCTACATCTGCATCTTTATTCCTGTACTGCCCCTAGGTTCACCAGAATCATTTTTTTTTTCTTTTTTCTTTTTTAGATTCCATGTATATGTGTTAACATACGGTGTTTGTTTTTTCTCTTTCAGGTTTCACTCTTAACTTTATTAATGTCACTTCTTTTTATGGGTTCATTCTAGTTAAGATGTTCTCCAGCTTCAAGGAAGAATAACAATAAAGTATATGGAGGTAGAATTACAAAAAGGCAAAGTGTTTTGGTCACCGCTTTTTCCTTTATATATGTTACCACCATTGTTTCTGACATGTATATCAGAGC
The DNA here is from genome assembly GCF_964341445.2 of Mesoplodon mirus. NCBI lineage: Eukaryota > Metazoa > Chordata > Mammalia > Artiodactyla > Ziphiidae > Mesoplodon > Mesoplodon mirus. Next base: position 30,241,419 of record NC_138993.1, read on the forward strand.
GTTGTCTTAAAGTGAGGCAATGTTCAATTTTGTGTATTTAAGTAAACAATTTCAAAGATAAGAAAATGTTAAGAGCAACTCAGTTCCAAAGCCTTGATATACGTAGTGTGGTGATGGATCAACCTGTGTGCAGCTCAGAAATGCAGGCTCCGAGGCCTGACCTTAGACACTTATGTCATAATTTGCATTTAAACAAAATCTCCTGGCAATTTGTATTCATAGTCAAGGCTGAGAAGCACTACTCTAAAATACTCTTAGTTTGCCATCAGTTAAATACTATTTATCATGACATAAGAAGGCCCTTTTCTATATGTGCCTAGAAAGTAATAAGAACCAAAGTACAAATTTACTGTAAAAGGTGCTGAATCAGGCCAATGGTATAGGAGTAGATGTGAAGAAGTGTGTTATGGCCTCACAATTCAGTTATAAACCCAGTGATATGAGCATTAATTTCTTGGGGAAGTATAGCAGCTGACATGTATCAACTATAGTAACTGGCTTATTAGAGAAACCTAGTAATATCTGCTTTTTTCTCAAGTCATACAGAATTTTATTATTATCTTGTTCTGTAATATTTCTAATGATTAAAGCTAGTACAGAATGCTTTATATAAAAGGTGAGTCTAAATATGAAATAAATATACTAAATGAAATGAGTCCATCATTATTTCTTTTATTTCTAAAGAACTAAAAAAAAATTGCATTACATAATTTTTCCAAATAATTGGAGTCATTATGCAATTGTGAATACATTTTTTCATGCTGAGGATACTTTTTTGTATGTGCTTTCCTTTCTGCTATATTTGTGAATATAGATATGCTTTAAATTTTCTTTCAAGTATTATTTAAGTTCTAATTATTTTTTGCTAAATTGTTCTAAGTAGCATAGTCCTTTAGAAATTCTCTGTAGATATCCACAATATTAATTTATCATTTTGAGAGCAAATGTGTATGTATGCTCTGCTGAATTACTAAGTCTCATAATCCTCACAAGTTAAATTCAGATTTCTCCAGGTCTCAGGATGCCTTAAGTAGAGTACCAAAACACCCCAGACAGTTACCTATGCACTCTGGAGTTTGAGTAGTAATGAGATATTCACACTGTGAAATGATTTACAGTTCTTGAAAACAAAGCATATTACAAACATGAAATATGGTAATGGAATTTCTCAGACTTATACTTTTGAAATTCTGGCATTTTCTTGGGGAAAAAGGGGGAGATTAAATGTCTGCTTTTGTTCCCAAGTTGCTTTGAGTTGTGCTGTTTCCTCTAGTATTTCATAATGAGTCTGGATGTTTTCTGGCAAAGAAACATCTGTGAGCTACTGCAAGATAATTCTTCAGGACATCAAAGAAATTAATGACACAAAGAGTTAATTCTACTTCTAAAAGAAATAGCTGCCTTGTAGAGCTAGAAAGTAGCTGAGGCTACTGGCATAATCTGAGTCAATTATACTGAATTCACATAGGGTGATTCTGTAGTTCTCAGCTCCTCCCTCTAACAGCTGTTCTTAATCAGTCCTGAATCCTTAGATCAACCAATGCCCCCTACAATGCTGACACTGTCCTGCTCAAGCCAGACGCCTTAATAATTGTTCACTCATTTGGATTAAACTCCCCCATCTCTGGCCTTTCTACTTTTTGCTTCCTCTTAGTTATTTCTGACTTCTTTGTATCAAATATTAAAGATTTCTTGTTGTTTTTCTTTGCCATAAAATGTGAAATTTACACAAACTGTAAAATTTGCAATGACTGCTGATTTTTTTAAACATCAGAGTGGAGGTCCAGAGAAGTGTAAGAGCTTCACTTTTACTCACTAGCTATGGCTAATTGCTAGAGCTAAAAAAAAAAAAAAAAGAAAAAAAGAAAAATTAAGAAATGGACTATATTCCCATTTAAAAATTATTTCTTGAACTATATCTGTAATCTATGGTATTTTTTGCCCATCTGTCTTTTGCATGTCATTTAGGACTAAGAGTGACATATTTGCCAAATGGAAAAGAAATAATTTATTTGTATCCATCCCACGTTGACTTTCTCTAGCATCTATTTTAAGAGCGTCATAGAAAAATAGAACTGATCCTACATCTTTTGAGACCATATTTCTACATTTGCATAAAACAATAACTATTGTAAACCAGAAAATGATTAATGATTTTACGGAAGAAGATTCCTTTACTGAAAATCAATACCAAACTGCCACACTATGGTGTATCCATGTTACACTATATTTAAAAATTTAAACTGTATATAATCTGGTATCTCCAATGGGGACAATGAAATGCATCCCTGTAAACCACCAATGAATAGCTGAATTTTCAAAGTACCCTGATTCCTGGTCCTACTTAAAGTAGTTACTGCTTGCTATATATGAACCTAGATGTTTAAAACTATTATATAATTCAGATTTTCAATATATTTTCAGTATAAAAACCTGCAAGGTAAGGTTACTGACATGCAAAGTGAACTTCATGAGTTGAATTCCCCTGTTATCATTGGGAATTCCACCCTGAGAAAAAAACAAGTCCTTCTCCAAAAGTTCAGTCCCTTGCTGTCCTACTCTCCCAGCTGTTTTAGAATCACAGAGGTAAAATGGTCATACTCAGCATAGCAACCATACTCTTTAGTTATCCATATGACCATATATTTCCTGGCTTCCTTATTCCTGTAGTGATCCAATCTCTTTGACCCAGGTATTTCTACACTTCTCAAAATTATCCCTTTCTTCTCACCATCTTCAAAACCCCATTTTTAGTGACTTTTTTAAAGGAAGTTATCATGGAAGCAAAATAAGCAATTAATGATCTTATGCTAATCCATTAATAATTCATTTAACTTGATATGTTTCTCTTCCCAAGAGTGTTTGCATTTCGAGAGAGATGAAAAGTCTATGTTTATTCTAAGGCACTTCCAATATGGAATTTCTAATGATGGGAAAGTGCCTTTAGGCGGGAGCAATTTTCTCACACTCTCATCACAGATGTCCATGAGGAATAGTGTGTTGGAGCTGGTTTGTACCAACTTGCGAGAACCAATTATTAATGGAAATGAATGTTGTTCCCGTATGTCTTACATTCTAGTGCACGGTAGCAAAAACAACAAAATACCCCCTCCCCCCAAAAAAAAGAAAAAAAAAAGAAAAAACAAGATACACATGTAAAATATATTTTAGGTAAGGTGGAAAGTGAAAAATACTCAGTGGACAGTGAGAAGGTAAAATTTGAGTTGTGACTTGAAGGAAGCAAGGGAGTGAAACTAGCTGATATCCAAGGCAGTGTATTCCCTGTGGAGACAGTGGCAAGTGCAAAGACCCTGGGCATGAATGTGCCTGTTGTATTTGAGGAAAAGTGAGAACCATATGGATAGGCCTGAGTGAGACAGGGATGAGGCGTTGGCAATTAGGGCAGAGAAATAACATAAGGCCTGATCACAGAGGGCCATGTGGTTATAGTAATAACTGTGGTGTTTACTCTAGGTAATATGAGATGCTTTTCAAGCATTTTGAGCAAAAGAATGGCACAGAAACTCATTTTTTTCATGGGCTCTATCTAGCTGCTGTAATGAGAATAGATTAGAAGGGAAAAGAATGGACACAGAGAAACCTTCTAGGAAGTTGCTGTCCTTGGCTTGGACTAAAATAATTGCAGCAGAGATGGTAAAAGGTGAGTGAGATTCTTTGAGAAGATATGGATTAAAGGAAAAAGGAGTTAGGCTGACTCTAAGGTTTTTACTTCAGCAACTATATGTGGGGAATTCTCAGTAAGTTATGGCTTGGAAGAGAATCACAGATCCTATTTTTGGACGTATTATATTTAAAATGCCTGTTAGACTTCTAAATGGAGATGTTGACTAACAGTTGCATATACACAAGTCTGAAGTTCAAGGAAAAATACAGGTTAAGGTTATAACTTGGAGTGTCATCAGCAAATAGGTGGTATTTAGATCGGGAGGCAGAATGCGAGTAAATACAGATAGGAAAACAAGTCTGTTAAGTAGGATAGACTTCATTCAGATTATTGTAGCTAAATCAGTACCTACATAACAGTTTCCCTCCTCCCCTGACCTCTGCACACATATGTTAATAGAAATAAAACACTTATTCCATTGAACATTTTTTTATAAAAATCTGATTAACTTCTACTAGTGCTTTAAGATTCAGCTTCAACAGCACATTCTCCATATGTCTAGAGAATGGCTGAGTTGTCACTTTAATGGAAAATCATAGAATCACACATTAATCCTCTTTTATTTAACTTACATTCCTGCATTGTTACAGTTTCTTGTAACATCTTATTCACCCATCTGATCATTAACTTCATAAAGATCCCACACTTCTAATGCCCAGTACTTAACTTGAAAATTTGAATACACTTAGTGTGTTATTGAATAAAATAAAAGAAATAATAATAGAAAGTAATTGGAGAAGAAGAATAAAGAGAGTTTTCAGGGTAAGCAGTGGAAGAGGGGGTCAGAGAGGAAGACCAATATATATTTTATCAAGTGTGTAAGCCTGGTTCTGAAAAGTTGCTTGCAATTTTTACAAACATGGAATACATACTGTATAACTTAGCAGAACACAATTCAATTTCCTCTTCTGTGAAATGAGAGTGTTGAATTAAGTCCCTTCCAGCTTTAAAATGCAAAGGTTTTATGACTCTCAGATTCACAAGTGAAATATGATCTGAGAATTGTGTACGTTTTTTTTTCCCCGTGTTTGGTCATGCCTAATTATCTAAAACCCTTGGGATGGCTGTGGATGCCCTCACTACCCCTGCTTAGTCTCACTTCCTCTTAACCTCGACTTGGTAGACTTTAATACCCTGATTATTTTACAAGTTATTATTACCCTCAAAAGTTAATTTCTGCTGTATTTGCAATATTTGTATGTGCTCTGTGTTGTCTTGACTCTCATTTTCACTCTCTAAAGCAAAGCAAAACAAAACAAACAAACAAACAAAATCCTCTCTTTTTTCCTTCTTTTTAAAAATGTTGACATTAGGCAAGGAAATTAGCAGTAGATACTATCATTTAAAAATTGCTGAAAAAGACATTGGTTAGAAAAATATGACAGGATTCTGCAGTGATTAAATTAATTCGCTCATGGAATTTCAGAGGAGTCTGCCATTGATTCATACAACTCCATATTTTTCCATATATTACTGAAAATTAGTTAATAAAGACCTGCCCTTATCCGTTTCCCATTTTTTTCTGCTTCATTCAAAGGTTGATGTTGAAATATAAACCAATGAAACATGCACGATACGGATTTCATTATAAACTGATTCCATTTAATTCAGCCTCCATGGCGACTGGTTTCTGAAATTAAGCACTTTTTATACCAACACTAAAAGCTCAAAACCTTTATTCTTTTTCCTAGATTATAGAAAATCCCATGGAGAGAAGTATTAGATTTAAAATTCATGTGTTTTTAGTGAAGTTAAATCAAGTTCCAAAGTCTTAAGTTCATTAAACTAAAACATACCAAGGCAACTTTAAATCCCTTTCTTACTTAGTGCTTAAAAAAATAAAACAAACCCATTAGTTTCCCTGTTCTTGCCAAGTATACAACCTGCAGTTTATTTTTCATTAGAGGGGAGATTAAATTTAAAAACTAGAATAATGGAAAGTTTAAGTGATACTAAGTGAGTCGTATTACATTTATAATCTAAATTCCTCCTTTGCAATTGTTAAATAATTAAATAAATAATATTTTAGTACACTGCCTTAGCTCCAATCTAATTATTTTGTCTAATGCTGGACCTGACTTCCTACCATTAATTGTGCATATTAATTGGGAATCATTTCAACCAATCAAGTGGAAGGTGCTTACTAATTTTCTATAATGTGATCAATGCAGTGCTTGGTTCTATAGAACAAGAGCTTTCAAACTTTTAAACCAATATCCACAGTTAAGAAATATGTCTTATATTGTGAACTGGCTTACATGCACACATTTCAACAGACAGAAAGTTTCAAGAAATAAAACACAGGTTGATATTTGTGAAACACTCTGAAGCTGTCTTTGCTTTCTACTCTATTGTGCTATTTTATTCTGTATCATCAAAAATGTTTATTGAGATCTAGGACCAGCAGATTAAAAAAAGAAATACCACTGAAGAGTACATAAGGACTCTGTCTTCAAAAAGGTTGTGATGGGCTTCCCTGGTGGCGCAGTGGTTGAGAGTCTGCCTGCTGATGCAGGGAACACGGGTTCGTGCCCCAGTCCTGGAAGATCCCACATGCCGTGGAGCAGCTGGGCCCGTGAACCATGGCCACTGAGCCTGCGCGTCTGGAGCCTGTGCTCCACAACGGGAGAGGCCACAGCAGTGAGAGGCCCGCATACCGCAAAAAAAAAAAAAAAAAAAAAAAAAAAAGGTTGTGACTAGGTCAGGAGAGAAGAATAATACTATATATATATATATATATATATATATATATATATATATATATATATATATATTAATATAACAGTCAGTGAGATTGTCTTCAAAAAGACGGAACTTCAGCTAGACTTTGAAGAGTAAGAAGAATGTGGCAAAATAAAGGTAAAAATGGGAAAGCCCAAATCATAGGAAGGAAGTGGCTGTGTTCCCAGAATAGTGACAAGATGATCCTGGTTTAAGAGAAACCGTTTGTTAGGTATCTAATAACTGAGAGTAAGAGAGAAAATTACACCTAGTATAGGAGAGACTAGATTTTGATCATTACAAATGTGTAGATGAAATGATATTTAAGGAAGATTGTAGTATGAAAACATATACTGAATGAATTATAGAGGAATGATTATACTCCTCTGTAGCCCACAGAGGGAGGAAGACCCACTGTGGCAGTAATTCTGATGTTATGTGAATAGAATCTAGAAAAAATATAATTAATATTCACTCATTAAACAAATATATAATAAGCATCTGATAGTAAGCACTGTAATATATGTTGGTAATAAATGGTGAACTAATCAAAGTCCCTAGTTTTGTAAAACTTAATTTCTAATGAAGGAAAAAGATAATATCTGAAAAGAACAAATAAAATAATTTTGGATAGTAAAAATGCTATGAAGATAATGAAGCTGGCTTAGGGAATATAGTTATTGAAGTCAGGGATGGAATCATTTTAGCTGCAGGGCAGCAATGCAGAAACTGGGAAGAGAAAGCAGAGCCCGCGCCAGGAGTTTCAATTCTATATGTGACCCTTGCATGTCACATGGGAAATTAACAGAAACAACCTATACAAACATAGGACCTGGATCATGAGAGCACAAGTGCTTTGTAAATATGAAGATATCATGAAGAGGGAGCTTAACCTATTCCATGAGCTGTGGAATTCAGAAGGGCTCTCCTTCCGACTCCAATAGTTCATGTAATTAGATTCTAAATCAATTATTCTTACATTTTTAAGTGTCCAGGTGGTCTAGATGGGTTATGGGTTTTATGCTATATGGGTTATATGTTATATGGGTTACTGTAACCCATATGCTATATGGGTTATGGGTTTTATGCTATATGGGTTATATGTTATATGGGTTACTGTAACCCATATGCTATATGGGTTATGGGTTATATGCTGTATGGGTTACTGTAGGGATTGTTGAGTTTCAAAGTCATAACAGAACAAAGAAAAAGTAGCATATTCTTCATAACTGTTTCAAGGTGAGGTCAGCCAAAAGCATGGTCCACATATCACATGAATCAGAATCTCTAGGGATTATTGCTCAAAATTCAAGCAATTGGACTTTCACCCTAAATCTGCTTGATCAAGTTCTTTATGAAAGACTGGAAAATTTATACTTATAGCCAATATTCCAAGGGTATCCTAAGACTACTCAAGTTTGAGAATCACTTTTATTTTACAGTTGAGTAAACTGAAGCTAGGGAGATTAAGTGATGTTTATGAGCATATTGTCAGTGATAGAGCTAAAACTAGTATCTGAGTTTTCTTCTTGTTAAGAGGATAGTTTTTTTTTTATTCAGACATATCTGACTATAGAGTTTGACTGTGCTTTTTACTGGTTATGTGGCCTACACCAAACAGATAAAGGTCCCTGTGCCACCAAGTCTTTGTCTGAAAATTGGGAAATAATACCTACTTTAAAAGTGTTGCCTAAATTGTTTTTTTTTTTTTTTGCAAGAATCAAGATACATTTTTTTTAAACCACGAGCACCTAGAATAAAAAGTACTCCATGGACTGTAGCTATTGTTACTGTATCTGCTATATTGGGGTTAGAAGAGCAAGTGATCAACTGCTTGGACTCTGAAGGCAAACGATGTATGATCAGATCACAGCTTTGCCATTTACTAATTTGGTGACATTGGGGGAAGTGTGGTGACCTCATTGTGCCACAATCCATAAAGTCGTGACAGTGGTGTAACCACCTCAAAGATTTGCTGCAAAGTTTAAATGAATTAATACAAGTAAAACACTTAGAACAAGGCATGGCGTGTTCCCATGTATAAGTTCTCAATATGCTACTATTATTATGTACTCACACAGAAAGAAAAAGAGAAATAGCCTCAAGGAGGTCACTTCTCATGGAGCTGCTGCTGAATAATCAGGCATTTTCAGTGAGAGAAGAATAAGTGTGAACCGCGAAGCATTTAAAAGAGGTCAGTGCAAACTTCAGAGTCAGGAATGCTTGGATACCTGTTTCTCCTGTACATAGAGTTGTCTCCTTGGATATTTCACATTTAGGTAAGACCGAAAATTGTGTAGACTGCAAGTTCCCTCTGGGTGTCCTTGTTCTGCTGTTTATTTTTATCAACTGTCTTTCTCCTTCTTATAATTTTTCTCATTCCTTTACTCTGGGCAAGTTTGTGTTTTCTTTGGATTTTCAGTAAGCCAGTGAAACAGAATGGTGGTTGTTGCATTTAAAAATATTTTATAGCTTCTTGGCTCTAAAAATATTGTATTTATTGAAGCCAAAAAATAAATTATTATTCCCAAAGAGAATAAATTAATTTGAAAAATTATTGTCCATGAAAGAATTCAGATCAGCAACTTATTAGGCTCCTCAGATAATATAATAAATACCATAATCAGCTACTTTTATCTTAAAAGATGTTCATTATGATTACCATTAGGTTGAGTGAGTCACATTTGTATGTGCACATACAAGCAGGCAATCACTAAGTCTTGATGATCCTGCTTTCAAAATGGTCTCAGACTACTTACTTGTGTGTCTCAGACCTTTAACTCCACTGCCACCACTGTATTATAAGAAGTCGGTCGCTAAAGTACTAGTGTAATAGCCTTCTACTGGGTATCCTAAAACATTCCCCGTACACAAACATTGTGATTGTTTAAAACCACAAAGCTCTCCACATCACTCCTCTGCTTCAAGCAATTAAATGGCTTTTCATTGCTCAGGATAAAGTGAAAAATCCCTTAAAAGACCTATGTAGTCTGGTTTTTCCCTCCTTGTTGTTTCCTATGTTACTTCTCTCTCTGGACTTTCTATAGTGTCATGTACCCACACCCTCTTCAGGCCTCCCTACTGAATTTAACCACTGCTCTTTCTCCTTCTTGCTCTTCTTGCAACACCAACACACGCAGACAGAGATACATTTTTACATAGCTATTTTTATTCTTAAACCTATCTAATTTCTCCAAAAAGTCCTCTCTGATTTCACAGTATATGCTAGTCTTCACTCTTTTTACCAGCCTAGCACCCTATAGTATGTTTTTACTTTATAGTCTTTATGACAACAGAGTCCAACTAAAAAATTTCTTAAGATTTGTGGACCACATTGTACCTAAACTCCATCATGTCGGGGTCCAGGCAGGAATTGTTCAATATTACATTCCAAGTCCTGGAAAACTGCCAAGCAAAGAGTAAGAACCCAACAAATATTTGTTAAGTGAAGAATACATAAATGAATAACATGCATGATTGAAATTTAAAAATTAGGAACATATTACTATCAATAAAAGGTACTACTTACATTGACTAAGCAGACTTTAATTTTAACAATTAAAAATTGTGTTAAAGGAGGTAACACAAATGTGCATGTAACAATAACAGAATGAATCTCTATTGATTTCTTCTTATTTTCTGATCATAGTTGCTTTTCCCTTATTGTGATAATTAGGCCTTAATGTGACATATATGCAGATTGATATTAATTTGAGTTAATGAAGATTTATGGAATGATTTGAAAGTATTTTCCACTAGTACCAAATGAATACAATGGTCTTTTGTTAGATTTTGGTCTGCAAAACATCTTTTACTTTTAGAGCAAGACTTTTTCTTCTACTGGATTATTAATCAAATGTCCCCAATGACTACAACCTAGATGTGGGTGTGGGATCAGTGTTACTCAATCAAAACTTTCCCATGAATAAATGGGTCATTATGATGTAGACACATGATCTAAGCAGAGCCAATCAAAATTTAATTTCAGTGATCTCTATGAACATTCAGAGTTAAGGTCTTCCTTCTTTTGCGATTGTAACTACTTAATTTTGAGCTTTGGGTGCTCATCTTTCCTGTGAAGTAGAGATAGTCTGCTTAAAATAGAACATGGGTAAAAAAAAACAAAAAACCTGAGAAATGATAGAGAAACAAAATCACCCAGTTCTAGTTGTCCTTTTGGAATCAAAATCTTAATGAAATAAACAACTTTAAAATATTTAATCTAATTTGTTTGTATTCTACACAGAGTTTATAGAGGTAAATATTTTCTTTGACCTACTCCTTTAATGGGATGTGAGTGTAGACATGTGATACAGTATTGTCAAAAATAGATTTGTAGATATGCCTCCTTTGAATACAAAGATTAAAGCTGAAGGAAATCTAGAATATTGTAAAATTTTTACTGTGAATTTTTAGAGACCAGAACATGTGGACAGCATTACATACAGCAATGTGTCCATATTAAGGAATATATTACAAAATTGATGTGTACCAAGGAGACCAAATAGAATACGTGAGGGATTTACAAACCATGTTGTATCAGCACAGAGTGTTTAGCTAGGGGAATAAAGACTAAGAGGAAGCATAATACTAGTTTTCAATATTTGTAAGGCTGTCATGCACAGGAAGAAATAGAAATGTTCCTTTTTCACGTTAAAAAATATATACAGGAAACTGGGGTACATTATTGGATACCAAATTCTTAGATCAATATTAAGACTCACTTTAAGAAATGTATAGTAATGGAGGAGTTGTTCTATAAGTGGTTCCCAGGTACTGGAATTTTTGAGCCAATTTATTTATTTCTTATCAGGAAAGTTGTAAAGAAGCTATTAAAGATGGGAGAATGAAGTGTATGGTTTCTCACTTTATGAACCATTGTTTACAATAGTCAATGAAACAACAGCCCAATGGTGATATATATATATATATATATATATATATATATATATATATATATATATATATATATATATATATGTATGTGTCTCTATATATATATATTCTTTAGAAACAAGTGATCCCAATTTTACCTTATCTTTCTTACTTCCTCTTCCTTTTATTTTAAAAATATTTTCTTATTTTTCTTAGAGTGTCTAAAGTCAAAAAGACTTTTTTTTCCCTGAACATTATGTCTAATGTGTTGAGAAATTACTTGTGAGCAAATCTCAAAGTTCCTAGATCATTTACAGATATGTTCACCTTGAATCAACTTACTGATCCCTGATCACTCAACTGGTAAAAGACACCTGTAAATAGTATGGAAGACTTTGAAGGTAATAAACTTCAAATGATGATGATAAGTTCATTTACATAAGTACATTGTAAAAGAAAAAAAATCTCATAGATAAAGGTGACTAAACTTAGAATCTCATTTTAAAAATATAAGGGAGAAACCTATACTGAAAATGTGGATTCATCAAAAAGTTCTCATTTCTCCCATCCTAAAAAACTGCTCTGTCGTTTGTCTTTATAGCAACAGAATACCCCAAAATAAGAGTGAAGTGAATAACACCAAATATTTGTTTTTTAGTTGCTAATGAGTAAACAGGACTGCTCAATAACATCTGGCTTCTCTAAAAAGTTCTGCTTTTAAAAATCACTGAAGTTTAATGCTGGAAGTTACCTTGGATGGAAAATCTGTCCGAACTTCAAGTTTATAGATAATGTGAAAAACAAGACAGACAAAAATACTAACAACATTGTGGATACATAGTAATTCTGCCCCCTCCATTAGTAGGAAAAGACATGACCAAAAGCCATAATTCTATTTACTCTGAAAAACTATTAATGTCAAAATATTTTCACACAATGGAGAAATTTTAAACAGAAAAAAAAATCGCATTACATCTAATGCAGTACAATTTTTATGTCAGATTTTGCCATTGCTATGGTGAGGTCGCTGCTCATGAATTGACCCTGTATGAGTGTGAAAGCCTGAGAATGGGGAAGGGCCTGTACACATAGAAATCACTATATTTTATGACACATTTTTTCTGATGATGTCCATCTGACAAATATGAGATGAGAACCCATGTTAATAGAGCTAACATTTAACTCTCATATCACAATATCTGGGACATGGTACGACCCAATGAACCTTAATCCCCCTTGTATATTCCAAGTCTCCTGATTACAACTTTGAGGCTCTCACTTAGGAATTCTCTTACTGAAAGGGAAGGAAAAAGATGTGACAAGTACTATTAAAATTAAGCTGATGAAAATATCAAAAAGCAAGAAGTAGGTTTTATTTATACAGTCATGTTGTACTTTGATATAAAACTAAGCTTTTTTAACATCTATATCAGAGTAAAATTGTTTTACAAGCAATTTTCTTGTGTGTTAGTTTCTGCTTTATAACAAAGTGAATCAGCTATACATATACATATATCCCCATATATCCTCCCTCTTGTGTCTCCAACCCACTCTCCCTATCCAACCCCTCTAGGTGGTCACAAAGCACCGAGCTGATCTCCCTGTGCTATGTCGCTGCTTCCCACTAGCTATCTGTTTTACATTTTGTAGTATATATATATGTCTATGCCACTCTCTCACTTCATCCCAGCTTACCCTTCCCCCTCCCTGTGTCCTCAAGTCCATTCTTTACGTCTGCGTCTTTATTTCTGTCCTGCCCCTAGTTTCTTCAGAACTATTTTTTTTTTAGATTCCATATATATGTGTTAACATAAGGTATTTATTTTTCTCTTTCTGACTTATTTCATTCTGTATGACAGTCTCTAGGTCCATCCATCCACCTCACTACAAATAACTCAATTTCATTTCTTTATATGGCTGAATAACATTCCATTGTATATATGTGCCACATCTTCTGTATCCATTCATCTGTCGATGGACACTAGGTTGCTTCCATGTCCTGCTATTGTAAATAGTGCTGCAATGAATATTGTGGTACATGAGACTTTTTGAATTATGGTTTTCTCAGGGTATATGCCCAGTAGTAGGATTGCTGGGTCATATGGTAGTTTTATTTTTAGTTTTTAAAGGAACTGTGATACTGTTCTCCATAGTGGCTGTATCAATTTACAGTCCCACCAACAGTGCAAGAGGGTTCCCTTTTCTCCACACCTTCTTCAGAATTTATTGTTTGTAGATTTTTTTTTTTTTTTTTTTTTTTTTTTTTTTTTTTTTTTTTTTTTGCTGTACGCGGGCCTCTCACTGTTGTGGCCCCTCCCGTTGTGGAGCACAGGCTCCGGACGCACAGGTTCAGCGGCCATGGCTCACGGGCCCAGCCGCTCCGCGGCATATGGGATCCTCCCAGACCGGGGCACGAACCCGTATCCCCTGCATCGGCAGGCGGACTCTCAACCACTGCGCCACCAGGGAGGCCCTGTTTGTAGATTTTTTGATGACAGCCATTCTGACTGGTGTGCGGTGATATGTCATTGTAGTTTTGATTTGCATTTCTCTAATGATTAGTGATGTTGAGCATCCTTTAATGTGTTTGTTGGCAAACTGTAAATCTTCATTGGAGAAATGTTTGTTTAGGTCTTCTGCCCATTTTTGGATTGGATTGTTTGTTTTTTGGATATTGAGCTGCATGTGGTGCTTGTAAATATTGGAGTTTAATCCTTTGCCAGTTGCTTCATTTGCAAATATTTTCTCCCATTCTGAGTGTTGTGTTTTGGTCTAATTTATAGTTTCCTTTGCTGTGCAAAAGCTTTTAAGTTTCATTAGGTCCCCTTTGTTTATTTTTCTTTTTATTTCCATTTCTCTAGGAGGTGGGTTAAAAAGGATCTTGCTGTGATTTATGTCAAAGACTCTTCTTCCTATGATTTCCTCCAAGAGTGTTATACTGCCTGGCCTTACATTTAGGTCTTTAATCAAATTTGAGTTTATTTTTTTGTGTGGTGATAGGGAGTTTTCTAATTTCATTCTTTTACATGTAGTTGTCTGGTTTTCCAGGTACCACTTATTGAAGAGACTGTCTTTTTCCTTGCATATCCTTGCCTCCTTTGTCAAAGATTAGTTTACCATATGTGTGTGGGTTTATCTCTGGGCTTTCTATCCTGTGCCATTGATCTATATTTCTGTTTTTGTTCCAGTATCATACTGTCTTGTTTACTGTAGCTTTGTAGTATAGTCTGAAGTCTAGGAGCCTGGTTCCTCCAGCTCCGTTTTTCTTTCTCAATATTACTTTGGCTATTCAGGGTCTTTTGTGTTTCCATACAAATTGTGAAAATTTTTGTTCTAGTCTGTGAAAAATGCCATTGGTAATTTGTTAGGGATTGCATTGAATCTGTAGATTATTTTGCATAGTATAGTCATTTTCAATGTTGATTCTTCAAAACCAGGAACATCTTATATCTCTCCATCTCTCTGTATCATCTTTAATTTCTTTCATCAGTGTCTTATAGTTTTCTGCATACAGGTCTTTTGTCTCCCTAGGTGGGTTTATTCCTAGGTATTTTATTATTTTTGTTGCAATGGTAAATGGGAGTGTTTCCTCAATTTCTCTTTCAGATTTTTCATCATTAGTGTACAGGAATGCAAGAGATTTCTGTGCATTAACTTTTTATCCTGCTACTTTACCAAATTCATTGATTAGCTCTAGCAGTTTTATGGTAGCATATTTAGGAGTCACTATGTATAGTATCATGTCATCTTCAAACAGTGACAGTTTTACATCTTCTTTTCCAATTTGTATTCCTTTTATCTCTTTTTTTTCTCTGATTGCTGAGGCTAAAACTTCCAAAACTATGTTGAATAATAATGGTGAGAGTGGACAACCTTGTCTTCTTCCTGATCTTAGAGGAAATTTTTTCAGGATTTCACCACTGAGAATGAGGTTGGCTATGGGTTTTTCATATATGGCCTTTATTATGTTTAGGTAATTTCCCTCTATGCCTAATTTCTGGAGAGATTTTATCATAAATATGTGTTGAATTTTGTCAAAAGCTTCTTCTGCATCTTTTGAGATGATCATATGTTTTTTCTCCTTTAATTTGTTACTACAGTTTTTCCCATTGATTGATTTGTGTATATTGAAGTATCCTTGCAATCCTGGGATGAAACCCATGTGATCATGGTGTATGATCCTTTTAATATGCTGTTGGGTTCTGTTTGCTAGTATTTTGTGGAGGATTTTTGCATCTATATTCATCAGTGATATTGATCTGTAGTTTTCTTTTTTTGTGACACCTTTGTCTTGTTTTGGTATCAGGGTGATTGTGGCCTCATAGAATGAGTTTGGGAGTGTTCCTCCCTCTGCTATATTTTGGAAGAGTTTGAGAAGGATAGGTGTTAGCTCTTCTCTAAATCCTTGACACAATTCGCCTGTGAAGCCATCTGGTCCTGGGCTTTTGTTTGTTGAAAGAGTTTTAATCACAGTACCAATTCCAGGGCTTGTGATTGGTCTGTTCATATTTTCTATTTCTTCCTGGTTCAGCATCAGAAGGTTGTGCTTTTATAAGAATGTGTCCGTTTCTTCCACGTTGTCTATTTTATTGGCATATAGTTGCTTGTGGTAATCTCTCAGGATTCTTCACATTTCTGCAGTGTCAGTCATTACTTCCCTTTTTTCATTTGTAATTCATTGATCTGAGGCTTCTCCTTTTTTTTTTTTTTCTTGATGAGTCTGGCTAATGGTTTATCAATTTTCTTTAACTTCTCAAAGAACAAGCTTTTAGTTTTATTGATCTTTGCTATTGTTTCCTTCATTTCTTGTTTATTTATTTATTTGTTTGTTTGTTTGGGCTTTTTTTGCTGTATGCGGGCCTCTCACTGTTGTGGCCTCTCCTGTTGCGGACCACAGGCTCCGGACGCACAGGCTCAGCCGCCATGGCTCACGGGCCTAGCCACTTTGACACATGTGGGATCTTCCCAGACCGGGGCATGAACCCGTGTCCCCTGCATCGGCACGCGGACTCTCAACCACTGCGCCACCATGGAAGCCCTTTCATTTATTTCTGATCTGACCTTTATGATTTCTTTCCTTCTGCTAACTTTTTTTTTCTTCTTCTTTCTGTAACTGCTTTAGTTGTAAGTTTACATTATTTATTTGAGATGTTTCTTAGTTTTTCAGGCAGGTTTGTATTGCTGTAAACTTCCCTCTTAGAACAGCTTTTGCTGCATCTCATATGTTTTGGGTCACTGTGTTTTCACTGTCATTTGTTTCTAGGTATTTTTAGTTTCCTGTTTGATTTCTTCAGTGATATCTTTGCTATTTAGTATTGCATTGTTTAGCCTCCAAGTGTTTGTATGTTTTACAGATTTTTTTTCCTTTAATTGATATCTACTCTCATAGCATTGTGTTTGGAAATGGTACTTGATAAAATTTCAATTTTCTTAAATTTACCAAGGCTTGATTTGTGACCCAAGATATGATCTATCCTGGAGAATGTTCTATGAGCACTTGAGAAGAAAGTGTATTCTGTTGCTTTTGGATGGAATGTCCTATAATTATCAATTAAGTCCATCATGTTTAATGTGTCATTTAAATCTTGTGTTTCCTTATTTATTTTCATTTGAATGATCTGTCCATTGGTGAAAGTGAGGTGTTAAAGTCCCCTACTACGATTGTGCTGCTGTTGATTTCCCCTTTTATGGCTGTTAGTATTTGCCTTATGTATTGAGGTGCTCCTATGTTGGGTGCATAAATATTTACAATTTTTATATCTTCTTCTTGGATCGATCCCTTGATCATTATGTAGTGTCCCTCTTTGTCTCTTGTAATAGTGTTTATTTTAAAGTCTATTTTGTCTGTTATGAGTATTGCTACCCCAGTTTTCTTTTGATTTCCATTTGCATGGACTGTCTATTTCCATCCCTTCACTTTCAGTCTGTATGTGTACCTAGGTCTGAAGTGGGTCTTTCACAGACAGCACATATATGGGTCTTATTTTTGTGTCCATTCAGCCAGTCTAGGTCTTCTGGTGCGAGCTTTTAATCCATTTATGTTTAAAGTAATTATCAATATATATGTTCCTGTTACCTTTTTCTTAATTGTTTTGGCTTTGTTATTGTAGATTTTTTCCTTCTCTTGTGTTTCCTGCCTAGAGAAGTTCCTTTAGCGTTTGTTGTAAAGCTGGTTTGGTGGTGCTGAATTGTCTTAGCTTTTGCTTGTCTGTAAAGATTTTAATTTCTCTGTTGAATCTGAATGAGATCCTTGCTGTGTAGAGTAATCTTGTTTGTAGGCTTTTCCCTTTCATTACTTTAAATATGTCCTGCCACTCCCTTCTGGCTTGAAGAGTTTCTGCTGAATGATCAGCTTTTAACCTTATGGGGATTCCTTTGTATGTTATTTGTTGTTTTTCCCTTACTGCTTTTAATATTTTTCTTTGTATTTAATTTTTGATAGTTTAATTAGTATGTGTCTTGTCTTGTTTCTCCTTTGATTTATCCTGTATGGACTCTCTGCACTGCGTGGATTTGATTGACTATTTCCTTTCCCATATTAGGAAAGTTTTCAACTATAATCTCTTCAAATATTTTCTCAGTCCCTTCTTTTTTCTCTTATTCTTCTGAGACCCCTATAATTCAAGTGTTGGTGCATTTAATGTTGTCCCAGAGTGTCTGAGACTGTCCTCAATTCTTTTCATTCTTTTTTCTTTATTCTGCTCTGCAGTAGTTATTTCCACTATTTTATCTTCTGACTCAGTTATTCTGCTATTGGTTCCTTCTAAAGAATTTTTAATTTCTTTTATTGTGTTGTTCATCATTGTTTGTTTGCTCTTTAGTTCTTCTAAGTCCTTGTTAAAGGTTTCTTGTATTTTCTCCTTTCTATTTCCAAGATTTTGGATCATCTTTAGTATCATTACTCTGAATTCCTTTTCAGGTAGACTGCCTATTTCCTTTTAGTTTTTTTGGTCTGGTTGATATTTACCTTGCTCCTTCATCTGCTGTGTATTTCTCTGTCTTCCCATTTTGCTTAACTTACTGTGTTTGGGGTCTCCTTTTTGCAGGCTCCAGGTTCTTAGTTTCCATTGTGTTTGGTGTCTGCCCCCAGTGGGTAAGGTTGGTTCAGTGGGCTGTGTAGGCTTCCTGGTGGAGGGTACTGGTACCTGTGTTCTAGCAGATGAGGATGGATCTTGTCTTTCTGGTGGGCAGGAGTGAGTCCACTGGTGTGTTTTTGGGTGTCCGTGACCTTATTTTTATTTTAGGCAGACTCTCTGCTTATGGGTGGGGTTGTGTTCTTGTCTTGCTAGTTGCTTGGCATAGAGTGTCCATCACTTAGCTTGCTGGTCATCGAGCAGAGCTGGGTCTTAGCCTTGAGATGGCGATCTCTGGAGAGCTTTCACCTTTTGATATTACGTGGAGACAGGAAATCTCTGGTGGACCAATATCCTGAACTCGTCTCTCCCACTTAAGAGGAACAAGCCTTAACCCCGGCAGGAGCACCAAGACCCTGTCAGCCACTTGGCTCCAAACTCCTGAACTCCACACACCAGAAGCCCACCTTTCAATGTGCTGCCTTTCCCCTTCTGCCATAAACTAAGCTTTTAACATCAGCCAACAAACTTTTCTTTGAGAGGGTCTGATAGTAAATATTTTGGGCTCACCATGCCATATGGTCTGTGTGACAAATAGCTAACTTGGCCAAGGTAGCATGAGAGCAGTCATAGACCATAAATATATGCATGACTGTATTGCAATAAGAACCTTATTTATAAAAACAGCTGATGGGAAGGATTTGAAACAAGGTCTGTAGTTTGTTAATCATACTCTTCAATACTATCTTCAAGCAGTGACAGTGTTAGGAATTTTTTTTTCCTAAATTGAAGAATGGGATGGAGATAATATATTCTTGAAGTTTGGGTTCATATTGATGTTACAGGTATCTACAGTAGAATCAATTGTGTTGAAATCCATAGCCTTCATTTTCACGAGGCAGGAATGTATTAGGAAAATATTTTACTATTCTAAGTTGACCTTAAGTATTGGAAGCCAAAAACTGAAAGAGACTAAAAGTATAGACTAAAAGTGTAGAGTTTATTCCATAAGGCATGTAATAGAGAAGGATACATATTGATATGAGTTATTGTTTTTCTGCCCCAAAGTGAGAGTTTACTCACATAGTAATACAAGAGAGAAGAATCAGAAGATATGTAATAAATATCTGATTAGTGTTAAAATGCTGGGTGTTTCCTGAACACATGTAGCTCTTCAGTCTCCTCTCTTGGGTCAACCTCCTCTTTATGTGGTAAATAATAAAACCCTCTCAGAGCAGAATGGATGATTTCCTATCCTCAAAAATTATAGCCTGGAACATAGAAATATTTAGAAAACTATCTCCTCCAACATGGCTCCATAAACATGGTTCCTGAAATCTTTTATGACTGGAGATGGGGCAGACAAATGCCTCTATGGAGAGCTACCCAGAGTCCCTTGCAATTCACCTTGGTGAGGAGAATACAGCCAAAGTTTCCTGGGGGCCCCCCACACCTACAGAAAATAATGTAAAAGAGCCTGAGTGGTATGGCAGGTCAGATGAAGATTCATGTTTGAAAATATGAAGAAAAAATGTGTGTAAACTAGACACATGGAAGACATTGTAGGACCAAGGACACCTATCAGGAAATAACACTCGGTAAGGGGAAAGAACATCCATGTATGAGAATTACATCCTAAATTTAGAATGCCATAATGATACTTAGATTGGCACACTGACTCAACTCAGTTACATCTTAGAGAAAAGATAAAAGAAAGAAGAGTGGGAAATTTAGAACTGAGGTAAGTAGTTATCAAAAGAGACTATTTTAAACTGGTGGTAACTGAGTTACTTGAAATGGTAAGCTTAGGATTGCAGCTGCTGAGTACAAGTAGGGATTTTTGTGCTAGGCTAAGTTGAGAAATATAGGGAAATAATAAGCTATATATTTTTTAACCTCTATTCATATTACTGTATAAATATGACTCACCAAACTTGCATCATGCCAATCCTATATGACATAGATATTGCCCAAACTTCACCATCTTATAAATTCAACAAAACTATCAGAATAATATGTGAAAATATTAATATTGTCATCCAGAGAGAACAATAGTAGTTGAAATCTATGAAGGGTCAGCTTTAAGTGAGGCTGCAACAGACACTGTTATTTTGAGGATATGGGGAAGGTCTTACTTGAATAGTTCTAGGAGACAACACCTCACAAGATGGGTAGAAACAAAGGACCCTATCTGTCACTCTAAAGACCTGAGTGTAAATGTTATTAAAATTTGTGTAGTACATAAATGCTTAAACTGCAATTGCTTATATTATCTTATTTAATCAGCAAATTGATACCCATGAAAGGAGATTAAATGCTCATTTCCATGAACAAGGATTCTAAAGCTCAAAAAATTTAACTGACTTTTGTTCTCAGAGTCATGCAAACACTACTTGACAATGCCACAACTTTATATTAATGTCCATTCTCTATGAACTAATGAATAAACTTAAAAGAATCTTAAAAAATATTGCTGAAAACCATAGATATTGATAATACTGAATAATTTTGGGAGGCACAGTAACTAAACTAATCAGAATCTCAGAGTTACTCTAATTCATGATACAAAATCAATATACAAAAATCAGTAGTGTTTCTATACACCAACAATTAACTATCAAAAAGGGAAATTAAGAAAGTGATCCATGTAGAAAAGTGTTTGCCACAGGCTGGGGCATGGTGGAAATAGAGAGATGTTGGTAAAAGGGTACAAACTTTCAGTTATAAAACAATAAGTTCTGAGGATCTAATGAATGACCTGGTGATGATAGTTGATAACACTGCATTGTATAATTAAACTCTGCTAAGAGAGTAGAACTTAAATTTTCTCACCAAATGAACAAACAAAGAATAAGTATGTGAGCTAATGGATGTATTAATTAACTTGATGGGAGAATTTGTTCATAATATATATGTATATTGAATCACCACTTTATACACTTTAAATATTCTACCGTTGCATGTGTCCATTGTACTTCAATAAAGCCGGGGAAAAATCTTCACAAGAATAGCAACTTTTTGGGCACAGTCTTTTATACACTGTTTCAGGGCTTGAGGATGTAGGAGTAAACAAGAGTGACATGTTGCTAGTCTGCATGATATTTGTATTCCAATAGAAGATAAAGGGAACATTTACAATTAAAGAAGAAAATATCTCCATAGAAACAAATGCCATGCAGATAATTAAAACAGGTGATATTATAGTGTACATCTGGGTGACTACTTGGGATTGGTGGTCAGGGATTGCCTATCAGAGAAAATGATGGAGAAAATTTTAATGATACAGATCAATCTTAAGCATGTTGGCCTGTAGCTATTACACTGTAGATAGTAATATTTTTTTAATTATAAAAAAGAAAAATGACATTTAAATGAAGACATGGATGCCTTGAAAGCACCAGCAATGTGAAAATTAGGAGGAAAAATATTCTAGGAACAGGCATCAGTTAGTACAAAAATTATAAGGTAAAAAAATAAGTTTCACAATTGAATAAATAGCTAGTAAGTGGAATGCAAAAACATGGTTGACGAAAAGACTGCTATTGTTAAGGTTGGAAAAAAGATAGAGTCTAAGTCTATAGGACTTTGTAAAGAGGATAAGGAGTCAGAATGTATTTCAAGTACAGAGTGAAGTCAGTGACAGACTTTAAGTAGGGAGTGATTATATCTGATATATGTTTTTAGAACATGACTCTGGTTACTACAGTTTTTGAGGGGAGGGATGAAGTGTTGAAGTAGGAAACCAACTGGAATGCCAGGCAATACATAATGAAGAGAATGGATAGATTCACTGCATGCTTTTGGATATAACTGAAAACATTCATTGATGAAATTGATGTAGTGGGGAAAAATAATAATCAAAGTTGTTCCCTAGATCTTTTTTAAATTAATTATACATATATATATATATATATATATATATATATATATATATATATATATATATATATTATTTTTTGGCTGTGTTGGGTCTTGGTTTCTGTGAGAGGGCTTTCTCCATTTGTGGCAAGTGGGGTCCACTCTTCATCATGTTGCGTGTTCCTCTCTTGTTGCAGAGCACAGGCTCCAGATGCTCAGGCTCAGTTTTTGTGGCTCACGGGCCCAGTTGCTCCGCATCATGTGGGATCTTCCCAGACCAGAGCTCGAACCCGTGTCCCCTCCATTGGCAGGCAGATTCTCAACCACTGCATCATCAGCGAAACCCTGTTCCCTAGATTTTTGACTTGAGCAAGGGGGAAGGTGGATGCAAGATTTTGTGGTTTGATGAGCTGAAGAAAATTATGTAACAGGACTAGATGAGGAGGCAGAAATCAAGTGTTCTACTCTATATTCATTAAATTTGAGATGACACAATATATATACTTAATAATATTTATTAAATGAATGAGTGAATGATATTTTTGGCAAAAGTTTTGGCTTCTAATAACATCTAGCTTAATTTGGTTTTTTGGAAAAATCAAATCTATCCTGAAACATTAGAGAGCTAGTCATGCATAAAATCTTAAAAGTTAAAAAAATCATTTCAAGGAAAGTAGTATAATGGGGAAGGAAGGGATTTTATGAGCTCATCTAATCAAATTTTTATTCATTTCTCCAGATGATGAATTAAGGATCAATGCAGATAAGTGATTTCTCTATGTAAGTAAAATTATTGCCTAAAAGAGCCAGAGTACATGAAGTTTCTGAACTATCAAACCAGTGCTGTCTTTTTTTCTGGATACTGTCACATTTCTACAAGATCTTTCCCCTACTGTATTAGAAGACAAAACCCACTGATGATAGAGTGGGAAAATAAATAATCCCTTCATGTTCATTATTCAGATAATGGAAACCTTGTGTGACAAAAACTGACAAGAGGAACGTTTCAATTAAGCATTGAGGGTCCAACACCCTTGTAATCAATACGGACATTTATATACTTTTAGGAATAAGTATGAAAATGCTTATCTTGAATTCATCCAGAATACTAAGCCATTGATATGCCATGAAAACAAAATAAATAGAAACCCCTCATGTCTGTGTCCTAGTGCACACTTAGAGTGTATTTTAAAATTGCTCTTTTCTTATTCTATCTCTCAGCTTACTATTAAATTTATGTTTTCTA
The DNA here is from genome assembly GCF_964341445.2 of Mesoplodon mirus. NCBI lineage: Eukaryota > Metazoa > Chordata > Mammalia > Artiodactyla > Ziphiidae > Mesoplodon > Mesoplodon mirus. Next base: position 30,264,877 of record NC_138993.1, read on the forward strand.
TTTCTGAATACACTAGAAATTCTAAAATTCTATTTTATACCTCTAAGTTGCCTAATTTTTGATTGATACTAGAATTGATCTTCAGAGTTATATTGAATATTAGGACCTTTTATATTTTGTATATACATTTTATACTAGAACCTCCTCATACACTCCAATTAAAAAAAAAAAAACCTTCAAAATTATTATTACTTGATTGGTAAACCTCTAGTACCAGCTTCCTCTCTCTCTGTCTCTTTCTGTCTCTCTTTCTATTTCCCTCTCTTTATTTTTTTAATACTTGGCCTCACTTTGTTTTGCCTTTATACAATGCAGTAAATAACTTTCTTTTTGACAATAATACCCTCGGATATTTAGTAGTATGAAAATCATTAACAACATGTTTTTTTCCTGATTTCTTATGTAGCTGCAAATAATAATACCAAATAATATTCAAATTATATGAAATTATTATCAAAACACCAACACTCAATTTTTATATTCACTGATTTCATGTTTGTTAATAAACTGGGCATACTACCTGCAAATAACTTACACCCTTACCTCTCCAATATCTACCTCTCTCACAGTTACCTCAATACAGCACTTTTGGTAATACCATAATTATATACAGTATTGAGAACAAAGTATTGCTTTAAGTCCATCTTAGTAACAATAAGCAATGTGTATTTTTATCCTAAATTAATAGAGTGACTGGCATACAGTTCTTCCTTTAAAATCTTCCTTTAAAATCTTGGTAATGATATCCTTTCTTTCAGCTTTCCGTGTAAATAATCCTCATCAGTAATATATGGCTATATAAATCCAGAGACTTTTTACCCCAGTTATAACCCACAGTGTTTTGATCATCCTGCAGAGCTAAGGTGGACCCTCACCCAAATTTGGTTTAGATGGCAAGACTGATGATGCCACACGTGCACCAATAAAAAGGCTTATTTCTCACATAAGTTTGCGGAGAGCTTTTTGCGGAGAGAAAAGCAGGCTTCCAAGCTGGTCTGGAAATGGCTTGAGAGAGCCAAGAAGGACAACAGGGACCAGCTTTGGGGTCTTATTATGGTCAGGGGATGGGCCAGGGCTGAAGGTTCTCACACAAAGGTCAGGGCTTGCTTGGGTTGAATTTCCTGCAGGCACCACAGTAAGGAGCACTCGGGCTTTCTTGTACTATACAGATGGGCAGAGGGGAAAGGGGAGTTACGGGCATTGAAAGCTGTCAACATTTATGTCCAAATTGGAATGAGACTATTATGCCCGGTCACAACATTGCTACTTTAGGATAAGGCAGAGGAGAATAGGTGCAACCATAATTTTTCTTCTTATTATTTTAGTTTTCACAGAAAATCTTAAAAAAGGAAGAATGAAATAGTTTTGCTTTGTTTTTATTTTCATTTTGGAAGAGAGTTCTTTGGACTTTTACCTTCCCGTTTTATCCCATGATGAGCATTCTAATTATGGAATTAATTCTGAGAGTGCTAGAAAATAATTGAGATCTGGGGGAGGTGAAATTTGTCCAACTAACACCAAAAATTAGGCCACATTACTCCCCTTCATTATCAAGAGATTAGCTTGTTCCTATCTACATTTGTGGTTAAACTACATGTTGCTGATTTATTTTCCCCCTTCACTTTTTCTTTTAGGGGGGTGGAAGGAGATGCTCTTGTTGGTCTAATATGTTGAGGATTAATTGGTAATGTTTAAAAGTCACGGTGCTCCTTTACTTTTGTTCTTAAAAATATACATATGTCTGAAAATAATTGTTAGCCTTTTGACAAGCTATTAAATAATAGTGTAGAATAATTTTATAAATAATTCAGCTCATCTACTATCCCAACATAGCTAAAATGTAATAATAATAAATCAATAATCCAATCAACAAATATTTAATTAGTACCCACTAATTGATTAACTATATGCCAGAAACCATGAAGAATATAAAAAAAGGGTCAGAATAAGTTACTTCCATTAAAAACTATATGTTCTCAAGAAAAAACAATTAAAGATATATTGATACAGATAATTTACACTAAATATAATAGTGAAGTATGACAAGTTGTATCAAAAGGCAATGCATGATGGCACGTGAATTTCACTTGGATTGTAGTTACATGGAAAGATAAATACTGACTTGTTAAAGATGAAATAACTTTGGTATGGTTGGTGGATGAGAGTTGAACAGCCATTTGAAAGATGTATTTATCACAGAGGAAGAAAAGAGGCATTCCAGGAGAGGTGAAAAACTAACAAATGCAGAAAAGTGGAAAAACACAGGGTGCACTTTGAATAGGCCCATTATACTTTGTAGTTTACAAACAGGTCTGTTTTACCCACATTGTTCCAGCAACATAGTTAATAGCGCACTCTTTAATTTAAAAATATGTTTAGATTTGGACATTAATTATATGGTCATCCTATTCTAAAGAATATCAAGGAGACAGATTGTGTTCAGTTAAAAAGTTAAAGAGATGGTAAGGGTTGGCAAAGAATTTGTGGAGAAGCTGTTCTAAGTGATATATATTTTCATCCCCACTTTATTCATGAAGAACTTGAGGCCAGGAGAGGTTAAGTGCTTTTTCAGAAATTTGTCTGTAAGACAGAGGCAAAGCTGACATGTAGAACGTGATCAACCTGACTCCCAGATCCATAATCTCATAGGGAGATAGACAGATAGACAGACAGACAGATAGATAGATAGATAGATAGATAGTGACACGAAGCTAAGGTAGAGAAATTTACAACGTGAAACATTGTTGAGACTGAATGTGATGAAGTCTTTAAATATGGTTGTGTTAATTGACTGCATTTTAAGAAGAAAGGATTAATGATATGATGGCAGAAAGAAGTAGATAACCCTGAATTAATGAACAAGTGAGAAATGAAATAAAAACTTTAGGCAGCAACTGTAAAATTCCCTTGAAAATAAACTTGGGTTCGAAAGATAGAAGATTGGTTTAGAAACATAGATTTGAGAGAGGGGCTCTTGCTTATTAGTGAAGAGTATGCTTGAATAATCTAAAAACATAAGGAACCCAGGAGATCAAAAGAGTGAGGGAAAATAAAGGTAGGCAAGGAAATTAGTCACAAGACAAAGTCTAGGTGGTCTAAGGGGTTGTGGTAGAAAACACAGGTGGAGCAAATACAAACATGACAGCTATCGAAAACCAGTGTCTCAAGTGAATTTGGAAGAACGTGACAAACAGTGAATGACAATGAATCTCTGTTTGGCTTTACTACGATTTGTTATTTTCTTAAAATAAATGGAAAAGATACTTTTTCTTCAAATTGAGAAAACTGCTGTCCAAGTCTGAGCAAGGTCAAAGTAATTAATACAGTTGGAGCATTAGGTGAAAATATCAAGAGAACTCAGCCCAGTGTTTGTTTCCAGGAAGACTGGGCACCTGGAAAAGAATTAATTGGTGACCCAGCACTAATTGGAGAGCAGCACAGCCAAGATCATTAAACAGCTGATTTTCTAAAATGTGTCTATTCCTTCCAATTAACGCTATGAAATCTCAGTTTTAAGGTTGGTTTACTGTTTTTCAGAAATGAATGGAAAATAATTTGGTAGAATTTTTGAGACAAGTTCATTTACTCATTTAACCAGTTATTTTACTTGAATGTAGATAGAACTTAAATGAATGTGTTGAAAAACAGCTATTAAGTGCCCAGACTATTTATTTTAGAACTGATATTTATGTTGTGCAAACTTTATACTATAACATCACTGATTTGTTCATATTTTTTGTATCAATAATAATGTTTGACTCAATTGTTTTAATCAAAGGTAGAGTCAGCTTACCATTATGTGCATCAAATTATGAGCCATGAGTAAAATTTTATTTGAAATTTCTATCTTTTACATTGTACTAATTCTATAAATTACATATATGTGAGTATGTATATGAATGTAAAACACACACATGTATTGTTTACTGTTTGTGTGAATATTCACACATCTGCTCAAATAGATCTGGCAGGTTGATAATATCTTAGTTTTTATTAATTAAAAGAGCATTTTCTTTTATCACAATGGTTTCATGACCTTCAGTTTAGCATGGACTATTATCTGAAGCTCCAAATTATCATCAAATAAGAAAATAAAAACTGAGTCTTTATCCAGTAATATAGCCATTTAATAATAGTCTTTGTTTCAATGAGGTAAAATAGCTTAAGGAAATGCCAGAAAGTCGAGAAGACCTTGGTTTAACTCAAGTGAAATTTAGAGAATACTTATTATATGCCAGGCTCTGTTTTAAGCAACACAAAGTTTCTGCCATCACAGAATTCCCTGTCTAGGATGGGAGACAGGCGTGTAAACAACTTCACTGTAATGAAATGTGATAAATATCCTATATTATCCTAATCACACCAATTAAATGCTGTAGAATTAAAAAAGATGGATGGAGAGATTCAGTCTCTGGAGCAGAGCCAGTGAGTTTTGGCAAAGCCTTCAAAGAACAGTTGACATTTAAACTGGCCCTTGAAAAATCATTAGAACTCTGTCAGGCTGTGGGTGGGAAATGTGGAAAATAAAGAAAATGCATTTGTAAAGCATGTAATGTTGTCGTTTTAGGGATCAGCAAAGTAGCTCAGATTCCTCTTATAGCCCTGGCTCTGACTATGTGTCCATGGGCATGTTGCCAATCCCTGATACATTACCAGGATTTCCAGCGTGGTGTGGGAGTAGGAAAAGGATTTAAGTTCATCAAGTGAAAGAGCATGTGTCTCATCTATGGATCTTCCATAACTTTATAAATTTCCCTGTGGGGAAGTATGATCCTCCTTCACAGATAGAGGGAATGAAGTGAAGAAAAGATAAGTGAATTTTAACCAGAAAACCATGAACCAAGCAGTACACATGGCAATGGCTTCCAACTCCAAACTCAGCACCACATAGGTCTCATAACTGGGGTTTGACCTGTGTTAGAGAATAAATGAGATGATGAGCTAATTTATTAAGCACATATTTACATATGCACAATCAGATTGCCCATGGCGGCTTAGGGACTACGGGTTTTCTTAAAAATATGAAACACATATAATTTGATATCCATTGAATGTGTATGTCTGGAATCTTCACACTTCATTTAGTCAATCTAGCCTAAAATAGCAGGATGGAGAAATAATATTTATTGAGGATTTATTATATTACAGAGTATGCGTGAGATCTTTTACACACTTTTCTCATGTAATGATAAATAACTCTGTGAGAAGAGGACAATTATTTTCTTCTTCTTTTATAAGTAAGAAATCTGAGGATTAAAGAGGTAAAGTCAATTGTATAAAGTTGTTACACAAATAATACTATATTTGTCTGACCCTGAAGTCCATGTCCTTTTCACTAAATCCCAATACTATTCTCACAATTTTGGGGGGGGGAGGTTAGTAACATATTTTTAAGAACTTTTGTATTCTCAAAATAAAAATACATCATATTCATTGCACAGAATTTTAGTATTGTGAACCTGAGGTTTTGAAGCAAGTGATAGAAACAGTTGTATAATGATGATCATAGCCAATAATTATTGAGTGCTTATATTGTGCTAGGTGTGTTTCTAAAGATTTTATATATGCTAACCAATTCTATCCTTACATCAACCCAATGGACTGAGAACTTTTATTGTCCCCATGTTAAATGTGGATTTAATACAGAAAGAGTTGAAGTAATCTACCCACGTTGACTCAGATGGTAAGTGGCTTGAAACGCAGGCAGTTTGGCCCACTGTCTGTACTATGTTCTGGTGACATAGCCAGAGGAAGGAGAAAGAAGTAATGTGGTTTAGTGCTTATTAACATTGGTCCCCAAACTTTTTGGCACCAGGTATCAGTTGCATGGAAGACAATCTTTCCACGGACGGGATGGGTGGGACGGATGGTTCAGCTGGTAATGCGAGTGGTGGGGAGCAATGGGGAGTGGCAGATGAAGCTTTGCTAGCTTGCCAGCCACTCACCTTCTGCTGTGCTGCCTGTTCCCAAAAGGCCGTGGACCGCTATTCATCCGTGGCCTGGGGACTAGTGACCCCTGCCTAATACGTATCTGATACTTGGCTAGATGTGTTTTCTAGATACTTCATTTGATTTTTAGAAAAGCATGTTACTGAAAATATTGCAGTGATTAAAATGAAGATTAGAAGTTGACAGGAAACAGTATGTATATATGTTATTATTAATTATCCTATTTTTGCACTAAAGACAACATCCTGAAATTCAGAGAAGTATCTTGCACAGAGTGACATAGCTCATATATGCTATAGTCATGATTTGGAAAAAAATTCCATGTCGTTTATGCATAAATTTTAAAGCTGTGGTTACAGAGGTTTAGGGAATATATTTAGGTTTTAAAGTAAAGTAAAAATTTGGCATATACAATTTTCTGTTATTAAATATGGACAGAACATGGAAAAGTTAGTATTGAAATAGAAAACAAGGGACACCTGAAGAAAAAGGATATATCTAATTTTTTAGAGATAGAAGAATAATGTTCTTCTGATTAGAAAAAAACATTTTCCAGTTCATATGCCAAACAGTAATGCATGGAATCATCTTTATATCGCCATTATGCAGTGCCTGCATTTGTAGGAGCTTAAAATGCATGTCAGTTGGATAAATGATCAGTGAGGGTATGGGTAGATTAATGAGTGGAAGAATGGATGCAGCTTGCAAGTTTAAAGTGCAATGGGACTCATCATGAAGAGGAGAAAATAAGGGTGTTTTTTTTCTTTTATGCCTTCTACTATTCTATTGGCAAAGTTAATTTCTATTCTCATATCCTGAGATTCCATTTTTCAAGAAATAAAGGAATCCATTAATTAAGTCCAGGAAAAGCATCTGAGCTTGGTTCCACAATTCTAGACTTATGCTGCCCAATACAGTAGCCACTCGCTACCTGTGGCTATTCAAATTTATATTATTTTCAAAAATAAAAATCCAGTTTCTTGATTACAATAGTCACATTTCCAGTACTCAATATTCACATGTAGCTAATGGCTGCTGTAGTGGACAGTACAGATACAGAACATTTCCATTATTGACAAGTTCTGTTGTATCATTGTGTCCCAGCAGGGCAGTGAAAGTTCTTGAATAACAATCACAAGCCAAGAGGCATGGGTCTGAGAAATTTCTCTGCGGTGGAGTTAGGATTTTGCCAGGTGGATACTCTGACTGTAGGGCCAGTCACAAAGGCTTGGACAAGACAATAAAACTATGTTAGAATTTAAGGACAAAAAGTAGAACCTAGAAAGAATCTCTAAGTTCTAATAAGTTAGCCACAGGGCTAAGTTACAGTGTGTTCATTGATTCACTCTAGGATAGAAAACTATCTATTTTATTTATGGAATAAGAATGATTAGTCTTCTATGAAATCACAGAGGAACTACATATCTCCACTTGGGTAATTTGGGAAGGCTTGATGACTGGGCATTATTATGAAGGATGAGCAGGAGATATTTAAATGAAGAACATGAGCAAGGAGGCAAAGAAAATAATTCACATAGAGAGTGTAAATGTACAAAATTTTAGAATCTTAGAAAAACTTTACTTATATCAATATGGCTGGATATGCGGTATTGGAGGAAGATTTATTTACTTATTTATTTATTATTGGGGTATAGTTGTTTTACAATGTTGTGTTATTTTCTACTGTACAGCAAGGTGGAGTTCCCTGTGCTATACAGCAAGTTCTCATTAGTTATCTATTTTATACTTATTAGTGTATATGTGTCAATCCCAATCTCCCAATTCATCCCCCCTTCCCCCCCTTAGTGTCCATATGCTTGTTCTCTAGCTCTGTGTTTCTATTTCTGCCTTGCAAACAGGTTCATCTAAAACATTTTTTTAAACTGGAGGAAGATTTTTCAGAGATAGGTGCAGTGTATAGAGATAAACAATTTTCAGATAATGAAAAACTTAAGAGAGAAATCAAGGATGCAGCACAATATTCTACATAAGCAAATGTATTTACTCAGTATACATTAGCAGAGGTATAAGAAAGTTAGTAGAATTTGAAGAGGACTCTGAATGATAACTTTGAGTAATGGAAAATAAATACAAGCTAACTGACTATAAACTGAAAAAAAATAATTATCTCATACAATAAAATCTACTGTAGAAAATAAATTAATGAGAAAAACAAAGACCAAAGGGAGTTGACAAAAATGCATTTTATTCTATGTCACCCCACCTAAATAAAAACTTACTGAAATCATACAATTATAGAGTTTGTAGTTACTTTAAAGAATTTGTTTCATCATGCCATTACATATCACTGCACAGATGAATTAATTGTCTAAATAATTCAGGGACATTATATCCTCATCTGATATATTCAAATATATAAGGCAAAATTGATGTTATTGTTGTGCTTAGAATTCTTTACAAAATAGCTTTATTGTTCAAATTTCCTTTGCTTTTGTTGATTTACCTACATTATCTGATCTCTTGCTCTTTTCTCCCCCTTTCTATCCCCATCTTTCTTTTCTGTGTATTCTTCTCTATCATAGTATTTTTCTGTGTCCTTGGTACGATGAAAATTTTTCATTTTTGAAGTTCATCAGATTTCTGGATTTAAAAGAATTTAAATTGCATTTGAGATTCTGTCTCTTTTCACATTATGTCATGGTAATTTATGATGAGAAGTAATGACAGTATGCTCTTGATTCTTTTTAGAAATGTCTTTCAATTTTGTTTTAATTTTAACAGCTTAAATTAAAATATTAAAGAAATGTAAACTAAAAATAATTTTATTAACTTAAATGAGTAAAGCACTTCCTTTATAATCAGCAAGAGAATCCCTAATCTTTAAATATATTGTATACATATCTCTCTCCTTTTTTTTAATGTAAGAATATTGCCCTTAATACATGCCATGTTCTCATCTGTGTTGTATCTAAATAAATATTAGTTTTTTTTCGAAGAGCTGTACTGCTATGTCAGTGGATAGACTCAGATGCTTGGAAAAATTCCAGAAGCTTATTTTTAATAATAGAATAAGACCATGAACATTGTGTTTTAATTTGGCAGGTGTATGAGGCTGCCTGTAATAAATTAGCATATTGGGGAATATTCACATACTTTTAGCAATGGAAGAGTGCAATTTATGGTATTCATTTCAAGATAAAATATAGTCAACATGTGTCATTGAGGTAATTTTCCCAAAATGATTTCTCACTAAGTACCCTAAAGGAAAAAAAAAAAAAAAGAAAAGAAAAAAAACTACAAAATATTAAAACTGCAATCCAAATTATTTGTCCAATCTCAGCAGATCTCAGGGAAGATGGATAATGATTTTTATATTGCTATATTAGATAGCACAACAATTTTCTTTTTTAAGGAATGAGTCATTTTTTCATCATTTTTCGGGAATGAATCATCTTTAAATTCCTTCATATTTGTTCATCAGGAAATATCTTTAATGGGCATATGAGTGCAGTCAATTGCTTCTGTAACATTGAAGATCTAGCAATCCAAACAAATCATGTTGCAGGTGCTTTCTATTTGAAGGAAAGATGTACTTTGATGTTCTTTTAATTAAAGTTGCAATGAAATTAGTTAGCATTCTGCAAAGAGGTAATTCTGTTTCCTCTGATTAACATCCTGTCAATTCCCAAAAGTACCAATAGCCAGTTAAATATGTTTTCAGTATTTTCACTTTGGCAAGCACAAAAGGGACTAGGTTTATCTTTTAATTCAAACTTTCCTGCAACACTAAACTACAGTTATAAGGCCCACTTTAGAAAACTTGTAAACACTGTAGGTCTCACCATGGGTAGTTTCAGAATCCAGCTAAAGTAAGTTTCTATCTGGTATCCATTTTTATTTTAAAAGCAGTACATATTCTCTTTGTAATAAAAATAAAATATTGTTGCTTTAGCGTATTAAGGTCTACCAGAATCTATTAACTTGTAGTAGAAAATCACAATAAATTAATATTCTTAAATCTAGGTCCTGCTTCTGGCTCTTTCCCTTACTGGTTACAATGTCTTGAATAAAGAGCTTCTTTCTTTGGGTTTCAATTTCTTCATTCACAAATTCAATAAAACTAATTTTTAGAACATCTGAGAACCAGGCACTGCGCAGGCATCAACCACCACATAAAGATGAATAAGATACAGCCTGTGTCTTGTAGCAGTTCAGATTGGTACAGTGATGTCCACTGTCTCACCAAACTGAAATTTTGTGAATTTATAGAAACATCATTTCTAATGAAATCACACACAAACAAACAGACAAACAAACAAACAAAACAAAAGAAGCAGCAGAAGAAAATCTTGTATTTTTACTTGAGCAAAGTGAGAATTTCCATTCATAAAATAGAAATCTGTTCTTCATCTAATCCATAGATATTAATTCAGTTAGACCTATAATCAAAAGAGAATGAGAGAAAAACTGAAATATGTTTTTTCCCCTTAGGACTACTAAAGTAATTTGGCATTTTTGAAGTATTTTTGACCATAAATAGTTAATTACATTTGGAGAAAATAATTGTCTGGGTACTGAATATATTTTTGTCTCCCTCACCCTGTTTCTATCCTGATGCATTATAGAATAGTATCCATCATTATAGTTATAATTGAAATTATTGCTTTTGATATAATTACTCTGAATTTTATGGTAACAAAAAGACCTAATGAAAGGATTATTTTCCCATGAAGAAAAAAAAAAAACTTTAAAAATGCATTCATGGCATTATTTTTAAAATACTCTAAAAATATAGAAGAAATTCTAAGAAGATATTCTGGGTTATATTTGCTCTATCATGCCAAACACTTTAGGGAGAATCCTTTAGAATGATCATGTAATACCTGTAATGCTGCCTCCTCATAGTGCAGCCTGCAATCAGACTGTGAAGCAATCACCATAACAGTTATAATTTAGATTATGACTTAACAGCACTGGTTGTGAAGGACTACATTTGTGTAAGTGGAATTTCCCTAATCATTGATTGAAAAAAGGGGGCACAATGAGTCAGGAGCCAAAATGATCTCCCTACTCCTCTGAGACAGGAGTGATGGCTGAGTTTGACTGAACTGGGTTTTATGTGGGAGATGCTTTGCCCACTGGTATCTACTGCATAAAAAAACAGAGCTTTTGTTCTAGGGAAGTTTTTACAACCTCCTTTTTTGCCAAGGGTCAGTTATACACTTTCAATCAATCTCATCTACATTTTTAAAAACAGCTTAAACATAGTGAGCAGTATTTTCCAGACTCTATTAAGTAAATGATAGTTAAATTGAATGTTAAGTACAGCATAGCTGTTGTTGTGACAACATTTAGTTAGAACAGTTATTGATAATTTCAGATAAAGTGCTCCTCTTGACTTCAAAAGAGTTTGTATTATAATTTGAAAAATGGAGATTACTAAAAGACCAAGACCCTCAAATTCATCCCTCTAGCTTTTTACTAATCTTGAATTACTGAGAGCTTGGGGGAAATAAAATGAGGGATAAAATTCACTAAGAAAATAAAATACATAAGAAAATAAAGTACATAAGAAAAATCTAATGCAATATTTGAGGATATGTCAAAATATATTGAATAACATATTCAGGTAACTGGAGCAAGAAAAACTATTCATTAACTAATCTTTTTCAGAAAATATGTTAATTCCATTAACATATTTTCTCTTTATCAGAGAAATTACCTTCCTAAATTTGTTGCACTTATAGATAATGTTTGTTCTTCTCTACTGTATGTCATTTCAAAATGAAGCTGGGTGGAGCATATATAATCACTATCATTTGATAAAGACTTAGAAGGAGTTCTTGTTAGAATTCCTACCATGTCACTTATTATATGGTCTTGGATGATATTTTTCTTCCTCAGTTATCTTATCTGTAAAATAGGAATGATAGCATCCTTTGAGCTTTGTAAGGGTTAAGGAAATAATGTATATACAATACTTAATGTAGTGAATATAACAGAATAAGTGCCAAATGCGTGGTAGCTAATACCCATAGTGTGAGTTTATTTGTACATATGTGTGTACATCAAATTGGAAAACTCTGACTTTGCTTACACTGCTGCTTTTTCAATTTATTATTTATTCTCCTTGTTAGCAAACTTTTTAGCTTTTAGGCTACTAGTCATTCTGACACACTCAAACTTTTGCTACTGTTCTACTGAAATTTTACTCAGGAACAGGAATTCTGCACCCAAGTATTGCTGAAAAACCATCAAAATTAATGCCTTTTTGTTTGTCTGCCCTAAAAAATGAAAATTATTAGAATGTGATTATATATATATATATATATATAAAATCAATATTTTGTTTAGTTTGATTATCCTTTCTACACTCATAGAAATAGGAAGAGTTTTTTTGTTTGTTTGTTTTTTGTTTTTTGTTTTTAAAGTTCACTGTTCTTACTTTGACTTCAAACACTTAGAGAAGCAGGGCTCAGTGTTATTTCATATTCACCATAAAATATTCACTCTAGTGAGTAAGCCTATAGAGCTTATTGAAAATATCTTAGGAGAAGCAGATCATTGCCCACAACAGAGAGAACTATTTAATTAATCCCCAATATGCATTTCTATTCTGCCCAAAGTCTCCTTGCCACCATGCAGGGGATCTTACTCTAACTCTGACCAGTCTTCTTTGGCATGCAAAATCACTTCCTGTGAAATACAGCACAGGCCCAGCCTCAGGCCAACTTCTATCCCCAGTGGACTTCTCAAAGCTTCTTTGCAACAAAGTTGATCTCCCACTTGAAGAAAATTCAAGCACAAACTGCTAAGAAGGTAAATTTTCCTCTAGATCTCACACTTCCTAAATCATGGTAATCATAATCAGTGATTCACATATGAACAAGGGGCAAGGTCTGTTTTGGAAGAATTTTACATTTTTCACATATGATAGACTTGTAAAAAGATAGGTTTCTAAAAGGTAAATGTACAACCTACTGAGCTACCACAGCACAGGAAACTGGACCACTAACTTTACATGATGAATCAGGGAAATGCTTTAGAATAGCTGCTTCATGAGGATGAGTAGGATATTTTTGAATTCAACAAGGAAATAATCCAATCAAAATAAAGTAAACATGGTTAGAACCTAAAATGACATTGAGGATCATGGAGTAAACGTAAATCAGGATAAGAGGTTGGGTCTCTTATCAAAGCAATATATGCTGTCATGGAGAGTAAGGGTCAAATTGGAGAAAGATTAGAGGCAGAAGTGGCAGAGAAGAAGGTCCTAAAGTCATCTGGGAAGTAGATGGTAGTTGTCTTACCTGAGACTCTGACCAAAGGGGTTAAAAAAAGATAGGAGAAATTTGTAAATGTATAATTAATGGATTTTTTGACAAGGAAAGGGAGCAGTAAAAAAACAGTTTGCAGGAGGTTTCTATGTAACCTAAGGTAGATGTTATGGTTAATTTTGTGTCAGCTTGACTGAGATAAGTGATGGATACCCAGATGGATAGTAAAATACTATTTCTGGGTGTGTATGTGAGGGTGTTTCTGGAAGAGATGAGCATTTGACTAAGTAAAGAAGAACACGCTTATCAATGCAGGGCAGCATCATACAGTCTGTTGGGCATGATATGAATAGAACAAAAACATGGTGGAAAAGCGAATTTGCCCTCTGGTACAGCTGAAACATCCATCTTCTCCTGTTCTCAAACATCAGCATTCCTGGTTCTTGGGCTTTTGAACCCTGACTGGGAATTACACCATCAGCTTCCCTGGTTCTCCAGTTTGCAGACAGTAGATTGTGGGATTTCTCAGCCACCAGAATCATGTGAGTCAATTTCAATAATAAATCTCTTCATATCTATATCTATAACTATGTCTATGTCTGTGTCTATGCCTAAGCTATAGGTTCTGTTTCTCTGGAGAACCCTGACTAATGCAATAAGTAACTAGGGAGTGATACTACTGACAAAAGGACAGTTTGTGGAAGAAGATGCTAAGCTTAGTTTTGGACACTTTTAGGTATATTCTAGTGGAGATGTCAGGTAAACAGCCACAAATGTTGCTAAAGACATTGATTTGTTAGTAGTATGCAAATGATAGTTGAAGCTTGAAAGATAAGTTCATACAACGTGTGAGGATAGGATTTACTAAATCAGTGATTAAAACTAAAGAGCAGTACTTCTTTGGGGTGTCATAGCCAAATAACTAGAGGATTATTTTTAATATCCCTTTCTAGGAGTTTAGATAGTTCTCCATATCTACTCTCACAATCTATCCCAGAAGAATGCTGTGTAACTCTGATAATGATCTTCTAGGATCAACTTTAAGTACTAGGCTAGGAAAAGATAGGAAAACTTTAGTGAGATTTAACAGAAATGGAATCCTGGGGAAAACTTCGATTACAAATGTAGTGTGCGATGGACATTTCCTAAAACTCTGTCTTGCCTCAGTTTCTTCACTTGTTACATGAGAGTACAATTATTATCTACTTCAAAGAGTTTCCATATGGATGAAATAAGATTACTTATGGAAGAAACTTGGAACTTTTAAGTGAGTATTTTAAATATTATTTTTATTACCTGGGGAAAATATCAAAACTTGGTCTCAACATTGGTCAAACAAATTTATCCTGAAAGGGTAAGACAAATCATGAGTGAATGAAGGGGAAAGTTGTATGTCAGCAGTAGCAAGCAAGGAGCAGGTAGGGGAATTTCTCAATCTAAAGGAAAAACCAAGAAGGAGAATAATGGAGGGCAAATTTGTACAGAAGAGCTGACAACCCAGTACTGGATAGCCCAAACTAATTTCTTTGAATAATTTGTTTGAACATAGGGCAATTTTCATTACCTAATTCTTAGGGCTATTATTTACTTTGCCTTCAAGGATGTACTAAGGGCAACAGAGGTGACTAATTAATCTGGAAGTATAAGTAATTTGTGGGTGAATACATAAATACAGTGGATCAAAAATATTTAACTTAAAACAAATAACTCTTTAGTAAAAATATATTCCTAGAAGTATCTCTTACCCAGTAAGTTGAGTATGCCCATAGAGAGTTTGTAGATGATATGAGATTTACCTTAAAGCTTCAGATTCCTTTCTGTCCAAGAGAACAGACAAGAAAAAATAACTTCATTTATTCAGAACCTTTCACTTCTGTTCTTCCTACTGTGATTTACAAGGAACCAATACCATAGCTCAGCTGGGTGGGATATGTCAAAGCAAGAAAAATAGGAGTTACACACAGATTTAAATCTGTAATAGAACTACCACTAGGATTTAAAAAAAGAATGGACATCTAAATATTGACATCTAAATCTTGGAAGCTCAAAAAAATAAAAGTTCTAGAATCAAAAGGCTGTTGAAGACAATCACGGTCATCCCCAACAAAGAGTGAAATTAAAATTGTATGACAATTTTAGCTTCCAAATGCTGATGATCAAATGTGACTTTCTCCTGGGTAAATCTCTTTTTGGCCCTTATAAAAGTTATATATCCCTGGAAGAATAGTTTTTATGAGTTTTCTCTTAGTTAAAGGACAGTTTAAAGCTAGATTTTTTTTTCTGAATAAGAAAAAAATCACATACATTTCTCTAACAGAATAGTTTATCATTTCTCTTGGACTTCTCGAAGTAATAAGGCACCAAATTACACTTTTCTAAAGTTAAAAACTTTATTTTATTGAGTATAAATGAAAACATAATATTTCAGAAACATATTAAAATGTAATTAAGTTAGCAAAGCATAATGATTTTAAAAATTCTTAGTTTTAAAGAGTTTGGAAGATTAAAATATATCTATGGTGTTCTTAATTATTGTTCCAGAAAACCATTACTGCATCTCCATTATGAGAGCTCTGGAGTCAAATATAGATAGATTTTATTCCTACCCATTGTCTGAGCAACTTGCAGCACCATACTGGAAAATCTTGAGCACAGTTGATTTAACTTTCAAAATGAGAAAACTTTGCTTTAATCATTAAACTTGTAATAATATTTTTTTATTCTTAGAGTGCTGTGAATTCCTTAGGTGCATAGCCAATGTTTCCTTCTATCATTTTTCTCCTTTCCCAATACACTTTACTTATACATGCACATACACAATCAGTCAGAGCTCATTGAGAGAGTTCCTACTTTCAAAATATCTAACTCTTGCTTCAGAGAAAGGATTTTTCAACTAATTTCTATCACTTTTATTAAGTGCTGGAAATATATGGAAGTCCCTGGAAAAACTTGGCTGATTTGAAGAGACTGCAGAAAATCATAATCATTTCTTACAAACAAAAGACTAATAGTCATTTAAAGACATGAAATTTAATGCACTCTGATGATTCAATATTTTCATCCCCATTTTAAAAATTTCACACCTGCTTCTAAATACTGGGCAATCTTTCAGCTGTGCTCAGATTTCAGCTAACTCTGTCTACCATGAGAAGAGAATTAAAGATTTCTTCAAGTGATGTGAACAGTTAACAAGTCTTACTGTTTAATGAATTGTGTTCTTCACCAAACATTTTTTCTCCTTCTTCTCCTGGTTCCTCCCTGATAAAATATAAAATATGAGACTCTGTGAAGTGGAAAAATAATTCATGGAGCATTCCTACAGGTTACCTCTCAAAATGGTGTTTGATATTGATAGGACCAAATAAACCTGCAAGAATTACCATGATTTAAGAATAATTCAAGTTTATCTTGAAGATAACATGAGAAAATATTAATTTATATATTGAATGGATGAATACTAGACTAAACATTATGAATATTTGACCATTTTGCCATGAGAACACATAGTAAATTATATTTTAATAAGTCCTGGCTTCAATGAATCAATAAAATTGAGTGCCAATCTAGTAGCTACATTGAAATAAAAGTGAAAAGAAGATTAAACAAGTGAAATAATAGGGGAATTTATATGCTCAAAATTTCATGTCAGACTCCCCCAAAATTTAACCTATCATTACAGAATTCATGGAATCATGTAACATCCCATTATTATTCAGAAAATAAAGCAATTAGAGTAGATTTCTTTGGAAGTAAATTTGTTGTAGGACTTTTTAATTATAATGGTAAAAGACATTGTAATCTTACTGAATTAAAATAAAGCTGCCCTTTGTTAAACCATTGGAAAATCATTAAGTAGGGTTTAAGAAGTGAGGGAGGGAGGAGCTTCAAGATGGCAGAAGAGTAAGACGTGGAGATCACCTTCCTCCCCACAGATACATCAGAAAAACATCTACATGTGGAAAAACTCCTACAGAACACCTACTGAACACTGGCAGAAGACCTCAGACCTCCCAAATGGCAAGAAACTCCCCACATAACTGGGTAGGACAAAAGAAAAAAGAAAAAAAAACAAAGACAAAAGAATGGGAATGGGACCTGCACCAGTGGGAAGGAGCTGTGAAGGTGGAAAGGTTTCCATACACTAGGGAGACCCTTCATGGGTGGAGACTGCAGGTGGCAGAGGAGGGGAAGCTTCGGAGCCATGGAGGAAAGTGCAGCAACAGGGGTGCAGAGAGCAAAGTGGAGAGATTCCCACACAGAGGATCGGTGCCAACCAGCACTCACCAGCCTGAGAGTGTTGTCTGCTCAACCGCCAGGACAGGTGGGGGCTGGGAGCTGAGGCTCAGGCTTCAGAGGTCCAATTCAAGGGAGAGGATGGGGATTGGCTGTGTGAACACAGCCTGAAGGGAGGTAGTGCACCACAGCTAGCCAGGAGGGAGTCCGGGAAAAAGTCTGGAGCTGCTGAAGAGACAAGAGACTTTTTCTTGCCTCTTTGTTTCCTGGTGCGTGAGGAGAGACGATTAAGAGGACCACTTAAAGGAGCTCTAGAGATGGGTGCGAACAGCAGCTAACAGCATGGATCCCAGACACAGGCATGAGACACTAAGTCTGCCACTGTATCCATCAAGAAACCTGTGTGCAAGCACAAGTCACTGTCCACACCTCCCCATCCAAGAGCTGGTGCAGCCCACCACTGCCAGAGTCCCATTATCCAGGGACAAATTCCCCAGGAGAACACATGGCATGCCTCAGGCTGGTGCAATGTCACACCATCCTCTGCTGCTGGAGGCTCATCCCGCATCTGTACCCCTCCGTCCCCCGGGCCTGAAGAGCCAGAACCCCCAAATCAGCTACTCCTTTAACCACTTTGTGTCTGAGCAAAGAACAGACGCCCTCAGGTGACCTACATGAAAAGGTGGAGCCAAATCCAAAGCTGAATTGCAGGAACTGTATGAGCAAACAAAAGAAAAGGAAATCTGTCCCAGCAGCAACAGAAGCAGTGAATGAAATCCCCACAATCAACTTGATGTACGTTGCATCTGTGGAATACCTGAATAAACAAAAAATCATCCCAAATTGAGGAGGTAGACTTTGGGAACAAAGGTATATATATATATTTTTTTTCCCTTTTCCTCTCTTCATGTGTATGTGTATGCTTCTGTGTGTGATTTTGTCTGTATAGCTTTCCTTTTAACATTTGTCCTAGGGTTTAGTCTGTCATTCTTTTTTTTTTTTTTTTTTTAGTATAGATTTTTTTTTTCTTTTTCTTTTTTGCTGTACGCGAGCCTATCACTGTTGTGGTCTCTCCTGTTGCAGAGCACAGGCTCTGGATGTGCAGGCTCAGTGGCCATGGCTCACGGGCTCAGTCGCTCCACGGCATGTGGGATCTTCCCGGACTGGGGCACGAACCCATGTCACCTGCATCGGCAGACAGTCTCAACCACTGTGGCAAAAGGGAAGCCCTTAGTATAGTTTTTAGCACTTGTTATCATGAGTAGATTTGTTTTTTGGTTTGGTTGTTCTCTTCTTTCTTTTATTTTCTCCTTTTTATTCTGAGCCATGTGGATGACAGGCTCTTGGTGCTCCAGCCAGGTGTCAGGGCTGGGCCTCTGAGGTGAGACAGCTAAGTTTGGGATATTGGTCCATAAGAGACCTCGTAGCTCAATGTAATATCGTACTGTGAAAATCTCCCAGAGATGCCCATCTCAATGCCAACACCCAGCTCCACTCAACAACCAACAAGCTACAGTGCTAGATACCATATGCCAAACAACCAAAAAGACAGGAACACAACACCACCCATTAGAAGAGGGGCTGCCTAAAATCATAATAATACCACAGACACCCCAAACCACACCACAAGATGTGGACCTGCCCACCAAGAAAGACAAGATCCAGCCTTATCCACTAGAACACAGACATTAGTCCCCTCTACCAGGAAGCCTACAGAACCCACTGAACCAAACTTACCCACTGGGAGCAGACACCAAAAACAACAGGAACTAAAAACCTGCAGCCTGTGAAAATGAGACAACAAACACAGTAATTTAAGCAAAATGAGAAGACAGAGAAACACACAACAGATGAAGGAGCAAGGTAAAAACCCACCAGACCAAAAAAATGAAGAGGAAATAGGCAGTCTACCTGAAATATAATTCAGAATAATGATAGTAAAGATGATCCAAAAACTTGGAAATAGAATGGAGAAAATACAAGAAACGTTTAACAAGGACCTAGAAGAACTAAAAAGAAAACAAAGAGTGATAAACAATGCAATAAATAAAATTAAATATTCCCTAGAAGGGATCAATAGCAGAATAACTGAGGCAGAAGAACGGATAAGTGACCTGGAAGATAAAATAGTAGAAATAATTACTGCAGACAGGAATAAAGAAAAAAGAATGAAAAGAATTGAGGACAGTCTCAGAGACTTCTGGGACAACATTAAATACACCAACATTCGAAGTATAGGGGTCCCATAGGAAGAAGAGAAAAAGAAAGTGACTGGGAAAATATTTGAAGACATTACAGTTGAAAACTTCCCTGATAATGGAAAGGAAATAGTTAATCAAGTCCAGGAAGAACAGAGAGTACGATACAGGATAAATCCAAGGAGAAACATGGCAAGACATATATTAAGCAAATGATCCAAAATTAAATTCAAAGAAAAAATATTAAAAGCAGCAAGGGAAAAACAACAAATAACATACAAGGGAATCCCCATAAGTTTAACAGCTGATCTTCCAGCAGAAACTCTTCAAGCCAGAAGGGAGTGGCAGTACATATTTAAAGTGGTGAAGGGGAAAAATCTACAACCAAGATTACTCAAACCAGCAAGGATCTCATTCAGATTTGACAGAGAAATTAAAACCTTTACAGACAAGCAAAAGCTAAGACAATTCAGCACCACCAAAAACCAGCTTTACAACAAATGCTAAAGGAACTTCTCTAGGGAGGAAACACAAGAGAAGGAAAAGACCTACAATAACAAACCCAAAACAATGAAGAAAATGATAATAGGAGCATACATATCAATAATTACCTAAATGTAAATGGATTAAATGGTCCAATAAAAAGACATAGACTGGTTGAACGGATACAAAAAAAAAAAAAAAAAAAAAAAGACCCGTATATATGCTTTCTAAAAGAGACCCACTTCAGACCTAGGGACACATACAGACAGAAAGTGAGGGGATGGAAAAAGATATTCAATGCAAATGAAAATCAAAAGAAAGCTGGAATAGCAATTCTCATATCAGACAAAATAGATTTTAAAATAAAAACTGTTACAAGAGATAAGAACGACACTGTATAATAATCAAGGGATCAACTCAAAAAGAAATTATAACAATTGTAAATATTATGCACCCAACATAGGAACACCTCAATACATAAGACAAAGGCTAACAGCCATAAAAGAGGAAATCAAAAGCAGCACAATCATAGTAGGGGACTTTACCAACCCACTTTCACCAACAGACAGATCATCCAAAATGAAAATAAATAGGGAAACACAAGCTTTAAATGATACATTACAAAAAGATGGACTTAATTGATATTTATAGGACATTCCATCCAAAAACAAAGAATGCACTTTCTTCTCAAATGCTCATGGAACATTCCCCAGGATAGATTATATCTTGGATCACATATAAGGTTTTGGTAAATTTAAGAAAATGGAAATCATATCAAGTATCATTTCCGACCAAAATATTATGAGACTAGATATCAATTACAGGAAAAAAAATTTGGAAAAAATACAAAGACATGGCAGTTAAGCAATACACTACTTAATAACCAAGAGGTCACTGAAGAAATCAAAGAGGAAATCAAACAATATCTAGAAACAAATGACAGTGAAAACACAATGAACCAAAACAGATGGGATACAGCAAAAGCAGTTCTAAGAGGGAAGTTTATAGTGATACAATGCTACCTTAAGAAACAAGAAAAATCTCAAATAAACAACCTAACCTCACACCTAAAGAGATTAGAAAAAGCAAAATGAAAAAACCCAAAGTTAGCAGAAGGAAAGAAATCATAAAGGTCAGATCAGAAATAAATGAAAAATAAATGAAGGAAACAATAGCAAAGATCAATAAAACTAAAAGCTGGTTCTTTGAGAAGGTAAACAAAATGGATAAACCATTAGCCAGACTCATCAAGAAAAAAAAGGGAGAAGACTCAAATCAATACAATTAGAAATGAAAAAGGAGAAGTAACAACTGACACTGCAGAAACACAAAGGATGATGAGAACTTACTACAAGCAACTATATGCCAATAAATTGGGCAATCTGGAAGAAATGGACACATTCTTATAAAAGCACAACCTTCTGAGACTAAGCCAGGAAAAAAATAGAAAATATGAACAGAGCAATCGCAAGTACTGAAATTGAGACTGTGATTAAAAATCTTCCAACAAACAAAATCCCAAGACCAGATGGCTTCACAGGCGAATTCTATCAAACATTTAGAGAAGAGCTAACACCTATCCTTCTCAAACTCTTCCACAATATAGCAGAGGGAAGAACACTCCCAAACTCATTCTATGAGGCCACCATCACCCTGATACCAAAACCAGACAAAGATGTCTAGTTTTCTTCAAAGAAAGAAAACTATGGCCAATATCACTGATGAACATAGATGCAAAAATCCTCAAGAAAATAGTAGTAAACAGAATCCAACAACACGTTAAAAGGATCATACACCATGATTCAGTGGGATGTATCCCAGGAATGCAAGGATTCTTCAATATATGAAAATCAATCAATCTGATACACCATATTAACAAATTGAAGGAGAAAAACCATATGATCATCTTAATAGATGCAGAGAGAGCTTTTGACAAAATTCAACATCAATTTATGATAAAAACCCTCCAGAAAGTAGGCATAGAGGGAACTTACCTCAA
Source organism: Mesoplodon mirus (assembly GCF_964341445.2). Taxonomy (NCBI): domain Eukaryota; kingdom Metazoa; phylum Chordata; class Mammalia; order Artiodactyla; family Ziphiidae; genus Mesoplodon; species Mesoplodon mirus. Next base: position 30,286,977 of record NC_138993.1, read on the forward strand.
CACAATAAAGGCTATATATGACAAACCCACAGCCAACGTCATTCTCAGTTGTGAAAAACTGAAACCATTTCCACTAAGATCAGGAGAAAGGCAAGATTTTCCACTTTTACTCAATATCATATTGGAAGTTTCAGCCACAGCAATCAGAGAAGAAAAAGAAATAAAAGAAATCCAAATTGGAAAAGAGGAAGTAAAGTGCTCACTGTTTTCAGGTGACATGATACTATACATAGAGAATCCTAAACATGCTACCAGAAAACTACTAGAGTGAATCAATGAATTTGGTAAAGTAGCAGAATACAAAGTTACTGCACAGAAATCTCTTGCATTCCTACACATTAATGATGAAAAATCTGAAAGTGAAATTAAGAAAACACGTCCATTTACCATTGCAGCAAAAAGAATAAAATATCTTGGAATAAACCTAACTAAGGAGAAAAAAAGACGTGTATGAAGAAAATTATAAGACACTGATGGAAGAAATTAAAGATGAAACAAATAGATGGAGAGATATACCATGTTCTTGGATTAGAAAAATCAACATTGCGAAAATGGCTATACTACCCAAAGCAATCTACAGATTCAATGCAATCCCTACCACACTACCACTGGCATTTTTCACAGAACTAGAACAAAAAATTTCACAATTTGTCTGGAAACACAAAAGACTCTGAATAGCCAAAGCAATCTTGAGACAGAAAAAAGTGAGCTGGAGGAATCAGGCTCCCTGACTTCACACTATACTACAAAGCTACACTAATCAAGACAGTATGGTACTGGCACAAAAACAGAAATATAAATCAATGGAACAAGGTAGAAAGTGCAGAGAAAAACCTATGCACATATGGTCACCTTATATTTGATGAAGGAAGTAAGAATATACAATAGAGAAATGATAGCCTCTTCAATAATTGTTGCTGTGCAAACTGGACAGCTATGTGTAAAAGAATGAAATTAGAACACTCCCTAACACAAAAATAAACTCAAAATGGATTAAAGACCTAAATGTAATGCCAGACACTATTGAACTCTTAGAGGAAAACATAGGCAGAACACTCTATGACAAAAATCACAGCAAGATCCTTTCTGACCCACCTCTTAGAGAAATAGAAATAAAAACAAATTGGACCTAATGAAACTTAAAAGCATTTGCTCAGCAAAGGAAACCATAAACAAGATGAAAAGACAACCCTCAGAATGGGAGAAAATATTTGCAAATGAAGCAACTGATAAAGGATTAATCTCTAAAATTTAACAGCAGCTCATGCAGCTCAATATTGAAAAAGCAAACAACCCAGTCAAAAATGGGCAGAAGACCTAAATAGACATTTCTCCAAAGAAGATATACAGATTGCCAAAAAACACATTAAAGAGTGCTCAACATCTTTAATCATTAGAGAAATGCAAATCAAAACTAAAATGAGATATTACACCAGTCAGAATGGCCATCATCAAAAAATCTACAAACAATAAATGCAGGAGAGGGTTTGGAGAACAGGGAACCCTCTTGCACTGTTGGTGGGAATGTAAATTGATACAGCCAATGTGGAGAACAGTATGGAGGTTCCTTAAAAAACTAAAAATAGAACTACTATACGACCCAGAAATCCCACTACTGGGCATATACCCTGAGAAAACCATAATTCAAGAAGAGTCATGTACCACAATGTTCACTGCAGCTCTATTTGCAATAGCCAAGGCATGGAAGCAACCTAAGTGTCCATCAACAGATGAATGGATAAAGAAGATATGGCACATATATATAATGGAATATTACTCAGCCATATAAAGAAACGAAATTGAGTTCTTTGTAATGAGGTGGATGGACTTAGAGTCTATCATACAGAGTGAAGTAAGTCAGAAAGAGAAAAACAAATACCGTATGCTAACACATATATATGGAATCCAAAAAGCAACAGAAAAAATTGTCATGAAGAACCTAGGGGCAAGATGGTAATAAAGACACAGATCTACTAGAGAATGGATTTGAGGATATGGGCAGTGAGAAAGGTAAGATGGGACAAAGTGAGAGAGTGGCATGGACATATATACACTACCAAATGTAAAATAGGTAGCTAGTGGGAAGCAGCTGCATAGCACAGGGAGATCAGCTCGGTGTTTTGTTACCGCCTAGAGTGGTGGGATAGGGAGTGTGTGAGGGAGGGAGATGCAAGAGGGAAGAGGTGTGGGGATATATGTATATGTAAAACTGATTCACTTTGTCATAAAGTAGAAACTAACACACCATTGTAAAGCAGTTATAGTCCAATAAAGATGTTAAAAAAATAATAAAAAAAAAATAAAAACAAAACAAAACAGAAAAAGAAGTGAGGGAAAGCTTGTTTACTAGTCAAGTTCTAAATACTGAAGAAACGACAAATGGATGTGTTTATTTTAATTCTGAAAGTTTATCATATATCCTTTTTCAATGGAAATAATCTGAATGCAACTTTAAACATGTGGTCATAATGGATCTCACTTGTTCTAGGTATTCCCAACCTAGGACTTTAGCCATATTATTTGCATTTATTCTTGCTAACAACTCTGCTTATATTCTTTTCAAGAGTTATTATACTGCCTTCTGCAAAGAGAGGCAATATCTGTATTTCCCAATCTTCTTGAACATAGTAAAGAAACAAATGTTTCTGCACAAAGCCTCTTTGAGCTATTTAATTTACTTTTTGACAAGAGGAGAATGACACTGAGCACTCCACAAAGAACAAAAGCAATTTTTCATACCATGAAATGCAAACGATGATTTAATCATTACTAGAAAAACCATTAATATATATTCAGGAAAATCTTATCCTGTCTTCTTCTTGTAGAACTAGTGTGGCTTAAACACATGACATCTTAAAAAATGGTAACTTGCCATTTCTTAAGAAAAATATTTTAAAGTTTTTATTTTGATGGAAATTAGTTAAAGAGAAAATAGTCAATTAAAATTTAACCAAGAGTAGAGGTTAATCCTCTATATCCCTGATGACTTTCTTCATCATTATATATTACCATTCATTCACCTAATTTTAGAAGGCCCTGAACATCTTTATTAAAGGAGATATTTTTAATAATACTGCAAACTATATGTGTGTGTCTATATATATATATATATATATATATATATATATATAGGCAGTTCATGAAACCACTGAAGAGTTGGGTAAGGTGGAAAGATTACAGAAATATTACATGTACAGTATTAATTTCTAACTTGGCAAATGTTAATGGTGAGAATGATATATATTTATATACTACATTAGAAATAAATAATAGTGGGTAGAAAATTTGTATATTATAAAAATAAAATTATTATTTTATACTTATGAAGGGTCTGCCTTGAACTTTGTCAGGACAATATTTCAACTAGAATCCCATAAAATATTGTGATATCCTAGATCCCAGAAGACTTAGAACTCCAATTCCTAAGCAAAGGCAATACTGAAAGAACCCTCTGACTTTGATATCAGCCCTACATTGTATGTCAGACCATTTTATGCAGTTCTAGAGTAGACAAGCTAAGGGCTGTCAGGCTGATTCATGAAATAATGTACCTTTCTTCCTTCATAAACACGCACACTTTCACAGGCAAGAGACTTGATGTTTGCTGCATTAAATACTTGGGATAGCCCTTCCGTATTGCCCTGTGCCTCTTTTAATTTACCTTTGTGACCAATAAAACAATCTGGTTCTTAACCTAAAATATATCAGGGATGGATAGCTCCCTTAAATCCATCTTCTCCCTTTAGTATTATTAAATTCCATTTTCCTGTCATGCTTTATTCAAAAAAAGCTTATTGTTATTTCCATTCAAGTTATTTCTTTTCACTTCTCTATATTGTATTAATGGCTTTCCCCAGGGTTGGAAATTAGGAAACTGCTTTTCTATGATCCCAGAATAAGCAGTTACCAAATCCTGCTAGTTTCTCCCTGCATCACATTTTTATGTTTATTATTTTTTGATCACCATGGCAGCAATCATTTTCAAGAGCTTATAACTTTAGGTAGTTTCTAGGAGTACCCATCATTTTAGCCATCCCACATTACTCTCTAAAATTTGTCCTGCACAGGAAATTATCCTCTGAAGCACTACTTTGATTATAGTCTGTTCTTCTGGAAATGCTTTAATTATTGTTCTACACATGTCATTAAGATATTCACATTTATTAACATGCAGTTGTGCAAAATGATGTTTAATAACTTTTAATCTTTTATATTGGTGTGTGTATACAATTTATCACTTTATTGTTTTTAGTTATTTGTGTTATCATAATCTTTCTTGATTTGATCTTCTAAAAAATGTATATTTTACTATATTTCAAATGATCCATTATAGTTTTCTTTTACATATTTGGTTTTTAGTTCTATATTTTATGCTAGTTATCATTGTAGCATCCTAATGTTTATCAATATATACTTTTTTATTTTTTCTTAAAATTATATTTTAATTGTTAAAAATATATAGACAGCTCATACAACTCAATATCAAACAAACAATGCAATCAAAAAATAGGCAGAAGACCTGAATAGACATTTTTCCAAAGAAGACGTACAGATGACTAACAGGCACATGAAAAGATGCACAGCACTGCTAATCATTATAGAAATACAAATCAAAAGAACAGTGAAATATCACCTCACACTTGTCAGAATGGTTATCATCAAAAAGTTTACAAATAATACATGTTGGAGAGAATGTAGAGGAAAGGGAACCTTGTACACTTTTGGTGGGAATGTAAATTGGTGCAGCCACTATAGAAAACAATATGGAGGTTCCCCCCAAAACTAAAAATAGAGCTACCATATGATCCAGTGATTCTACTCCTGAGTATATATCTAGAAACAATGAAAGCACTAATACAAAAAGGTAAATGAACCCTAATGTTCATAGCAGCACTATTTATAATAACCAAGATATGGAAGCAACCCAAGTGTCTATCAACAGATTAAGATGTGGCGTATATATACAGTGGAATATTACTCAGACATAAAAGAGAATGAAATTCTACCATTTGCAGCAACATGGATGGACCTAGAGACTATTATGCTTAGTGAAATAAGTCAGAGGAAGACAAATACTGTATATCACATATGGAATCTAAAATATAATACAAACGAATGTATATACAAAACAGAAACAGACAAACAGATATAGAGAACAAACTAGCCGTTACCAATGGGGAGAGGGAAGGTGAGAGGAGCAAATTAGGGGTATGGGATCAGAGATACAAACTGATATGCATAAAATAGATAAGAGACAAGGATATATTGTACAGCACAAGGAATTATAGCCATTATCTTGTAGTAACTTTTAATGGAATATAATCTGTACAAACTCTGAATCACTATGCTGTACACCTGAAAGTAATATAATATTATAAATCAACTATACTTCAATAAAGGCTTGTTTAAAATTAATACAACCCTCAGAGATTCTCAGTTGACTACAGAAAATTATCTGAACACCTTAGACTGCATTCAAGAGTTTTCAGTCTCACCTCAAAGTATTTTCTAGGTTTAGTACCAACATGGGATTTCTTTTAAAACTACATTTCCTTCTTTCCATGATCTCCCTTTCTCTCATTTGAGCCATTTTAATTTTCCTCCTGTATTAGTGCATTGATGACCCTGCTTACATTCTTGTCTCTTTTCTTTGGTTTGTTCTTAATATAACTGCCACTGATCCTGCTAACATTTAAATCAGATGAGTTCATTATTTTGTTCAAAACCCTCTCAAGGCTGTCATTTTTGCTCAAAATAAAATTAAAGTCCTACTAAGCACCTACAAAGCAAGACTGTCTGACCCTGTCATCTCTCTGACTACATCTCCTCTCAGGCTCTCCAACTCACTTGATGCTGAAACTTCAGGGATCTCCTTATTTCTCTAGAAGAATGCTTCTTTCACTCTTTGTGCTCTCATAGTATCTGCCTTACATTTCTCTAATGTGTATCTCTCTGTATACCATATTACAATTACCTGTGTCTCTCTTGCCGCTCTCCTGCTAGTTTGTCAGCTTTTTGAAGGAAGACACAATTTACTTTCCAGCTTGTGTCTGAAAAACTGCCCCATCAACATGTAAAGGCTTAGACAAATACGTCTCTGATGTGGTGATAGATGCATGTTGACTCATAATAAATGAAGTTGAGGACATTCAATTCATTATGGACACAAAATGATATTACATTAGAAATCATTTATATTGATATTTTAAACATTTTAATTAGAACACAATTATGTGTTCTTCCTATAAGATTTATAGGAAATATATCATTTAAATATACACAGTCAACCACAAATGAGTGAGTGTAGACCTTTACAAGCACAATTTCAGGTATGTCTTCAGTTTTTAATAATTTCCTGAGCCTGTTGGGTTGAGAGGGTATTTATATATATATGTAGCCTGCAAGAAACTGCCAAGACTAGCAGGCTTCTCTCAGATCACTCTGCTGAGATCTCAGAATCTGGGAAGGTAATGATGGATACTTAGATCAGTCCCACTTATACACTGTGGATAAGACTAGCATTGATCAGAGTGGCTAAAAAATAAATTTGAGATGGTTTCATTACTGAAAGTAAAGTTCAAGTCTGCAAGTCTCTATGAGTCATTAGTTCCCTGCAGAATGTACCACATGATTCCTGCAAAGGACAATGCTTCCACCAGAAAGGCAGATCTAGTTTTCTCACATTGGGTGAGAACTGGATTATTTAGCTGTGTGTTATTTTTAGCAAATTTGTCTGTAGAGCATTTATTAAGACTTTTTTTTTTCCTGAAGCGTGGGAACATTTAGGAAAATTGACACTTTTGAAAGAGACACGTTGCAAAAGCAGTTCCATGTCGTTTTCTTTGATTGGTCTTAACTATGTTACCATTTCCCTATTGGGCTCCAAAAGAATATCAACAGAAAGAAATTGTATCTCTAGCTTTAGTTTTAGTTTTCAGAGTTATTTTTTTTTTCTTTTAATAATGATAAGCACTTCAGAAAAACTGAGAAGTCCTTTCCTTTGGCATGTTTCTTGAAAAAGAAAAAAAAAACTATTCCTTTAATGTGCCTTCTCTGATGGTGGGAAAGATTCCTGTCTCACACTGTAATTTTACTTTTTCTGCAGATGTTAGGGACCAAATCAGCACAAGGTAGTCTTGGTGTCCCAATTCTGTAACCAGCAGAACTCTGTTATCTCCTAGTCGGATTTTCAGACAGCAAACTGCATCAGCAAGACACAGAATCTTGTGCAAATTATTTAAATGATAAAGTTTTTATTTTCTTAGAGTGAAAAGAGCAATGATAAGTAGTAGTATTCTAAGTATTAAGTGAGATAATAAATGTAAAGGATTTAGCACAATGCCTGGCATAAAGTAAGGGACTGGTCATTTTTTTTTTTTAATCTGTTTTTGATTTTTTTTTCCTTCTGCTTTTCTGTTTCTTTTCCCTAATCCAGTGATATTCAACCAAGGGCAGTTTTGTTCCCTGACCACTAACCTCACCCAAGGGAATATTTGTCAATGTCTGGAGACATTTTTTTGTTGCCATAACTGGAAGAGGGGAAGCTAGTGGAATCTAGTGCACAGGGCAGGACCCCAAAGTAAGAATTATCGGTCCCAAAATGTAAGTGTGTCAAGGCCAAGAGACCAGCTTTCATCTATGCCCTTCTCTCCCATCTACCTACGTACCTCATTCATATTCCTCTACTGCCCTCTGTTTTTTCCTTTTATTTATTATTATATTTGTGTCTGTATTCCTTAGAAGCAATATTTAAGTAAACAGTAAAACTTGAATTTTATTTTACTCTTATGTCTTTCAAATATTGCTATGAAAAATGATCCACATCATTCTCACTCTGGTATTGGGAGACACAGTCTGCGTGGGCCCTAAGCATCAGTTACCTTCCGAGTTGAGTGTGTCAGATAGCAAGAGTTATCCTCCCCAGATACCAAACAGTTTCTGTTGCTAGTTCCAGAAACAACTACTTAGATCCAAGTGACCAGAGTGTGTTTACCATGTAATTGCTTGCTCCCCAAGGGAGGTGAGAGGGGATCTGGCTTGTTCGCTGCCTGCTGCCGAACTTGCTGAAAACTTGACCCTGGATTTCTCAGTCGTGGTGCAGTATTGGGTGCATAATCTTCCTCTGAGCCCTTCGTGTCACCCTGTGGGTCTTGAGGGCAATGAGAACGGGCATTAACGTGCAGATTCTCATACTGTTGCTTAACTGCAAATGATCAGTTGTCCTGCTGTGATCCACCATGTATTGTTATCTAATTTGGGGTTGTAGGGTGTTGTGGTGGATTTACTCATCTCCCTCTGTGAGGTTGGGATTTTTTTTCTTACTGCACAACCGGCTAATCTGTGCGAATCAGAGTGCCCTGTAGCATTCAATTCGTAAGGTTCATTTTTTTTTTTATTCAATATAACAAGGAAAAATGAAGCATGGTTCCAGACCTCATTTTGGTATTGGTGTCATTCTCCAGGGTTGTTCATACATAAATTCTCTTCAGGAATAAATATTTTACATTGTCCAGAGGAGAAACTTTTTTTTTAAAGTAAGTGTGAATTTTTCAGTTTTGTAGGGAAAATTCTTGAGCAGTTAAATGTCACTCCTATTACAACTGCACACTCAACACACTTCTATCCTAACAGGTTACACAATTTAAATCAATTTATTTTTTAAGCTTATAGCTTATTCTGAACCAACAAGCATACAATATATGTTTTAAATAACGTTCCTACTGAAAATCTATAATTTCCAGTTTTATGAGCACTGTATGTAACATGATAAATAGAAAATAATTTTTCATTGCATATTCTTCAAGCCCTCTTTAAGAAGCCACACACAGTGGAGAATGGGTTATCTCACATCTTGTATCCTTATGATAGGTCGAACAAATAACAACTTTTCAAATCTATCTTCACATGTTCTGCAAATGTGTTTGCCATTAGTGATAAATACAAAGAATACTATAATATTTAACTTAAATATGGAAAACAAGCAAACAGAACAGGGAAGTAAATTTATAAATGCTGCCTTCTCTGGTTTTAGAACATAATGCTATATTTAACCTCTTTTTTAAATGTTCTAAAAATGCATTATGTGGGTTATTTCTGAGTTTTGAAAGCCTATTGAAGTCTTATAATCATCAAGAGAAAGAAGGACAAATGTTATAAAGCTTGTTCTTTTTTGTGCTGAGTTATGTGTATTTGTTAAACTTCTAGTTGAACTTCTCAACCATTGGATAATATATATATATATATATATATATATATATATATATATATATATATATATATATATATATATATATATATATGACTCCACATTACAGGCAACCTAATACCTATCACATTGGAGAGACGTGGTTTATCACAAACGTTTTTAAACCATATTTTCCTTACTCTCACTGGCATCTTGCTTTCAAATTCTCTGTCTGTGCTGCATTTGTTTAACTTTGATTTTAAGGCTATTGAATTGACTGTGTGCTTTGCCATGTCTAGTACATTGTGGCATAAATGGGCTGTAATCAGCTGGAGTATTCCAGTATGCAAATGACTTGCTGGGACTAAGTTAGCACACTGGGAACTATGCTTCCTCTTTCTGATCACCAGAGTACCATTTAGCAAATTGCCATTGCTCAGTGATAGGCTGAGAGCTCTGAATAAGTTAATTGCAGATCCTTAAGGTACCTAACTTACCTCACAACCCAGTTGAAAACAGGAATACAGGCAGTTCAGTTTGCCTATAAGCACTGAGTTGATGGTCTATTAAGAGTTCTCTGTCATACAGAGTGAAGTAAGTCAGAAAGAGAAAGACAAATACCGTATGCTAACACATATATATGGAATTTAAGAAAAAAACAACGTCATGAAGAACTTAGCGGTAAAACAGGAATAGAGACACAGACCTTCTGGGGGTGGGCTTGGGGATATGGGGGGGGGCTGTGACAGGGCGGGGGAGAGGCATGGACGTGTATGCACTGCCGGGCGTGGAGTGGATGGATGGTGGGGGGTGGCCGCGTGGTGCGGGGGGATCGGCTCAGTGCTTTGTGGCCGCCTGGAGGGGTGGGATGGGGAGGGTGGGAGGGAGGGAGACGCAGGAGGGAGGGGATGTGGGAACAGATGTATATGTATGACATTCACTTTGTTGTAAAGCAGAGACTAATAAAATTTTTTTTTAAAATAAAAAAGAGTTCTGAACTTTTTAGAATGGCTATGTAAATGAGGAAGGTTTCTTCACTTGCCCATTTATTCTTTGAAATATCCTACCCTTCCAGGAACAGAGAAGATACAACTGTTCTTCTGCTTGTCTCAAACTTTGGGGAATCTGTTTTTCAGCTGTTGGCAAAGAATTCTTCTTACTTACCTTCATGATTTAAGGAAGCTTTGTCAGATGTGGGAAAGCTATCACTGTGCATCTGAATTTTGAAGATGAAGTGGAAGTACTCTGCAAAGTCTTGATTTTTCTAGGTTTTCTGGTACTGTTTTAAGTACTTCAAAAAAATAAACTAATGAGGCTTACATTCTAATTAGGGGTGGAGGAAATCAGTACACTGTAGATTTTCCTTTCGTATTGCAACCAAGAGAACATGCAATTGAAGACACATGGGACTTGGACTCTTCAATTAACTGCTGTGAGAGATGAATTTTGGAAAGGGAGAAGGTCAAATGAGAAGAGAACAGATCAGGGTTAATGCCATCTTTCTTGAATGGCATCTTGGACTTTGAGCAATGGTAATTAACATAAAACAATTCTCTTTTTCATTAAAAAAACATTCTGACCGTGAAGCCACACTGAATGATATGACTTTGGGACGTTGAGGCCCTTGGGGGAAAAATATTCAGACATTTAGAACAACTCAATTAGGGAAAAAAAAAGGTTCTTTCTGAAACTAGAGTCTTGACTATATGCCCAAAAGTATAGAGAAGGGCAGTCATGGAACACCCCCCAAACCTGCCAAACCCTTTATGAAAAGTACTATCGTCCATTCCATTTATGAGAGACTGATGCTTTAGGGTAAGTCCTGAGTAAAATAATTAAATATAAATTAATCTATGAATTTTAAAGGAAAAACGATATGCATTCTTTTGCAGGAATATTTGACAGTTTCCATTAACATTTGCTGTGCCACTGAGATATGTAAGTGGTTAGTCAGAAATAGAATTTTAAAGAATATTGTATACCTTTTAAAGCATATGGGATTCTAAGATTGTCTAAATCAAAACAGCATAAAAAATAACTCTGTCTTTCACACCAACCCATATTAAGAAATTATATTAAATACACACATATACATACTGTGTATATTCATATATATATATATATATATATATATATATATATATATATATATATTGCATTCCTATTTGTATCTATGTATGAATGTAGATACATATTATTATGTAAGCATGCAAACTGGGAAACAATTGCATTGCACAATAATAATTTATACTTTTCAAATATATATATTTATTTATTTCAGCTACAGATAGTGGTAAAATGTTTATGATTTTTCAGAATTTATTCCTAAATCTTTTTTCTTCTTTAAATGTGCACTCTTTTAAAACCCAAACTTTTTATATCCTGGTTAAAAAGAAATATATTGGGTTGCCGTTTGGAAAGAGTAAGATCTGTCATTGCACTTTCTTGTGACTGTCAAGAGCCTACGTTTCCTTCTGTAAGATCAGTGTTTATAAATCACTTGCTTTCTAAGCAAGCACTTAACAGACATCATCTCTTGAAACATCACAATATTCCTGTGAGGGTAAAAAGGAGTAAATAACATTCTTCTCACTGATCAGAATCTGAGGCCTTTGGCTGAGTTACTGAAACACAGTGACGACTGTGTCAAATCACACAGTAAATTTAGAGCAAAAATTATAACCCAGGGGCAGTATTCTCATTACCATGGTTGCAACTGGTTTCTCAGTGCAGTGGAATGTCCTTTACCTTTTCTAAGGGGGTGTGGGAGACACTACATTTATGATAAAAATATGTACATATTTCTTCTAACAATACACTTACGGGTTAATGTGAATTTCACTTGCACACTTAATTCCCCAGTTAGATTTAAGTAGCTCACAGTCTAAACCAAAAGATAAAATCCACCATATTTCTGCTAGAATTTTATTTTTCAAAAGGCTTTCTCTTTCTACCTGACTCAACTGTGACAACCAAGATGACAAATTATTTTTCTTTTGATTACCCACCCTCAATATATATCTGTAATCATGTACAGTTTTTTTTCTGGAACATTATGACATTTCTATGTGATATGTTTCCTGGGTAAAAGGACTCTTTTATTATATAAAGCATTGCTAAAATGGTTAGCAATATTAATGCATAATGTCATACGTGGTTGTTTGGACATTATAGTGGAGGCTGCTTACAGTTGCCCTGTTTATTGTTGGCTGTGAATGTCTGCTGTTCTAATGTGACATGTGCAGTAAAATGACATGGATCACTGGCTGGTTCAAGGTTTCCACTATAACACTATGAGGTCAATAAAAAATAATTTTTCCCAGTCTAAAATGTTCCTAAACCTTGTCCATATAAAAATAAATGGGGTATTGACTAAAATTCCATTTATTTACACACTGTCATGATATTAATACTTTAAAGCAGATTGCTAATGACCCCTCCCAAATTGGGAAGAAAACCACCCTACTGAGTTTCATAAAAATGTGGTTTCCAGAGGAAACCTTTCTACTGAGGCCAATTGAAAGTTTTATATATTTTCCAGAGTTCCAATAGTTTGATGAAAATGCATATGGGTGTGCAAACTTGTTTCTATTTGTCACTTTCACAAATTCAATATGTATTTGACTTATATCTTGAGCAAAGATGCAGGTTGTCAAATGTTAAAATCAGTTGAAGCATTGTTTTATAATCTGAGGAGTTCCCTTAAAAGACAGGCAAAAGACTGAACAGAGGCAAATGATCTGAGCTCCACTGCTCCCCCCCACCCTCCGCCCCAGGTAGGAGGAACAGCCCAGCTCTTACTTCTCTTCTATATTAATCTTTTGTTTTAGATTTCATGAGAAGAAAAGGTTTGTGAATATGGGGAACAAAACAAGTAAGTTCAGCTCCATTAGTCGATGATCTGACTGTTTTACCTTCCTTGAGGCACCCTGAATAAACTGGACTGAAGTCAGAGATCACTGTTTTCATCTCAATATTTATGCTATGGGACCAGTCATACCTTTCTCTACTGTAGCTAGGAAAACTGTATGAGAACATTTTGAAAGGCATTTGCAAAAGGTTACTCAAGATTACCTAAGTTTTTAGTAATGTACATGATTCCTTACTAATAAACTCAGATTGAATGACAACCATTCACGAGAATTCTGAATGCCTTAATTTGAATTTATACAATTGGTAAAGTAAGATTAGTCCAGTGGTTAAACTCATTTTCTTAGAGCATTTGACCAAGTAGGCCCTTGAGCAAGTTACCCTTTCTAAGGCCCTGTTTTCCAATCTGTGATGAAGGAAAAATCATAGTATTAACCTCAGGGGTGGTTTGTTATAAAATAAGATGATAGCTTCAAAGTAAGTAGAGCCATACCTGGCACAACAAGTGAGCATAGTAATCAATAAATGTTTATTATTGTGGTCAATATCATTATTATTTACATTTCTTTTGTAAACTTGTTGGTAAATTCATCCCTGATTATTTGCTGTTTGTGTAAAACAAGAAAATAATTTGAAAAGAGGAGGAATAAAAATATGGCTTTGAAACGACCCAGTTTTACTATGTCTCCTTTTTTAAAATTTTCTTTTCTTTTTTTTCTTTTTTGGTACACGGGCCTCCCACTGCTGTGGCCCCTTGCACCGCAGAGCACAGGCTTCGGATGCGCAGGCCCAGCGGCCACGGCTCACTGGGCCCAGCCACTCCGCGGCACGTGGGATCCTCCTCCCGGACCGGGGCATGAACCCGCGCCTCCGCATCGGCTGGCGGACTCCCAACCACAGCGCCACCAGGGAAGCCCCCTTTTTTAAATTGTTTAACTTCTGCTGGTGAGTCATTATGATCTTGTGAGAAGTATATGAAATGCTTTTATTGAAATTTCACTGAAATCTTAATACAATCATTATGGTTCTTCCACTGAAATCATAATCCTATGTTGTGAAGCCGTCGTGGTGTATTCTGTCAATGCATACTAAGGGAGTCCTCACATACAGACTATTGACATGATAGACTATAATGGCTCTTTCCTAGCTGCTATGGTCCACTGTGACAATGAACAGCGAAGGAGGCTTTAATGCACTGATCCGAGGCTGAAGAGTGCTTCTCCACTATGCAGAGGAGGGATAGTCTGATGAGTATTTTGATGAAAACTGGTGGCTAGATTTTCATTAATTTTTAACAAGCTTCACAGTGATAAAGAGATTAGTGTGCGTCATACTAGTGCAAAGTTCAGATTTTATTTAAGAAGATATACCAGTTGTCATCTTCCCAAGATGCAAAACAACTTCTGAAAGCCTTTGTCTCTACCTATCAAGGATGAGAACACCTTGTGGGGTTCATTAGTAGATGCTTCAGGGTAGCCTCCCAAGTTAATCATCCCAGAATCTTTGCCAACCACTAACAGAAGCTGCAGAAAGCACTTCCTCATTATTCCTAAGCAACATCTTTCTGCTTGTGATTTATTACTTGGAATTCTGGATCCAAAAAGTGAAGTGTTTTCCTAAATTCATTTCTAAATGGAAGAAAAAAATTCAAATACATCTTTAGGAAACTTTAAAAGTCTTAAAATTAATGAACAAAATATAGTCATTTTCAAAGTCTTAATTAATCATCCATGACCATATGAACGTTTTTTCTTCACTGTGGAAGAAACTGTTAGATTGTACGCATGGACACTCATTTGTCTTGATTTTTAAATTTGCTTGCTTAAATAAAAGCTATAGCCACCTTTACGTATTTTGCAATGAACTAAAATTACTAACCAATTGGGAATCCAATTTATAAGATAATTCTAAGACTAACAGTCCAATAAAAGTTAGAAAATTAGAAAACATTTTGCAGAGTTTTAGCCTTTGTTTCTTCTCAGAGCTGGACCTTATCCAAGTTTGATGTTGCCTTTTTTCACTGATAATATATTTTTTCACTTATTTCCCTTTACATTACTTTTCCAAGTATGTGGACTATTTTCTTAACATACTTTTGCCCTCAGCTGAATGTCAGATCATTCTTTCTAAAGTGTGAACTTATAACTGCAGTTACCTCTGCCTCTATATGATTTACTTTATTATTAACCCTTCAAGGAGTATAGTGCTATCATATAAAAAGTAAGTCTTACAATTCAACTTCTTAAACATCCCAAAGAAATTAAAGTTACGTGACAGGATTTTTTTGTGTGTCAAAAAGCTCTTTGTATAACCCATGCCACAGAATTACTTTCATTTTTGTTTGAAAGGCTCTCCATGACTAGACTCACCAGTGGTCCAGAAGTAGTAGAAATAAGACTGAAAACAGACTAATAATAATTAAATAACAATAATATCTAACACAAATATGCTAGTTATTCTCTATCTGTTCAGCCAGATTCATTCTCCTTTTTCTCTGCTTTGTGTCTTGGTGGGTTGAGGCCTATGGGTTTTATTGCTTCAGTTTCCTTGGCCTTTGGTATCCAGTTGGTTGCAGTTGATGGGAGGCATAAGCAAGAAGTAGGAGGGAATGAGAAGGTGGTCAGCTATTTTATTCCTTTGCTCCCTTCTGCTTCAATTCAGCAGCCTGACAGTGGCTGAGAATCAGTTCTCAGGCACCAATACAAATATCAGGCCTATGGTAGAATTGACTTTCTGCTCTTGTTAGTTCCTGGGCATCTTAACATGTATTTTTGGTTCCTTTACACTGGGGCATACATCAGTAAATGGTTGCATCATTAAAACTTTTCAGTTAAGTTCTTTGAGTAGAATTATATTTCCTATTAAGACTATTATTGATATAACAAATGGCACCAAGAATTGTCCCCAAGAAACAGACTATCAAGATGGCTTTCTGAGACTGGTTACACTCACCAAGGATATAGAAATTACTGTGGCATTTATGATTGATGACCACAGATTGACTCTAATAATTTGCTTGGTTGGTCCATTGAAGCCTGTACTCAAAAGTATCCTAGTGTCAATAAGGTTAAAACTCAAGAATATCCTTGGCAGGCTATATAAGATTAAATGCAAACACTTTGAAATGGGGAGTGGGTGCTGGGCATCCTGTCATTATTATATTAGGATCCATCCCTTCAGCCACTGTCTATGCCACAGACCAGGATATTCCTTTCATCAGGGCACTAAGAAATGCATTGTCAAGAGAAGTACCAACATCCTTTGAAAAATTCTGTCCTGGCTGCACTCTGGAAGTTGGAGAAGATGGCTGGATATGTTGTCACTGCATTGTGTGCCTTAATTTCAATAATTAGCTCCTTGAGACACAAAGGTAAGACAGCAGCAACTGATCATCAGAGACAAAGTGGGAGCAATTGCCATAGGAAACAATTGGTAATTAAAGTGTTTGACATCTAAGGATATTTGGCAATGGCTAATAGATATGTGTCCTTAAGAATGAAATAGCTAAGTAACCTACCACAGTGCCTCCGCCAGTTTCCCTTTGGCAGGCCTGTGCATCACAGCTTGTGTGAGTGTCAGATGCTAATTGTTCACAAATGCTCCTTCTTCAGAGACTCATTCTCTGCTGAACAGATGTCACTTTGTTGACAGGGCTGAGAGGGCTAATCTCTTTATCCTAAGGGGTCCTATGTCATGTTTAAGTGTTCCATGTCATGGAGTTACAAAAGCCCAACCTCCATTGTCTTAATAACGAGACAAATTCTGTGGTTCAAATCATGACAAAGCTGACAAAGGGATCAGCCTAAATAAATGTAGACTTAAACTGGGCTATCCACTCCTTGCATAACTTCTTTCCTCACATTGTCTTGCCTGCCTTACTCCTTTTCTCTAATGAATACTCATTTATTTAATAATATACTCTTGAACCCTTATTTCAGATTCTGCTTTTAGAAGACTTTCCTTAAATTTACTGGAGCAAACAAAAACAGCATCTCACCTCTCCCTTAGCAAAGGATATTCTTAATTTGAATAAATAATGTCAATTGGCAGTATCTCATTTTCAGTTTCTAGGAAAATAATTGTACCTTTATTACCTTACCTCCTCATATAGACCAAGAAGGACTTTTGACAACCAAGTAAAGAATAACTTTGACTAAGAAATTCATTTTTTGGTGGAGACGTACAGAAACAGGTACATGTACACAAAAATTACTGGCCTCATGATATACCTCATTACACCGAAGTAGTTGGACTGTTGTAAAGGTGGAATGATTATTGAATGCCCGGTTATGGCACCAACCAGGAGAATACATCTTGTAAAATAAGGGTGCTATTCTATACGATTCAAAATAAGCTTTAAACTAAAACCCACACATGTTGGTATACCTTTGATAACCAGAGAGTAGAGGTCTGGGAAACCAGGTATGGAGGTGAGTGCTTCCTCCTTCTCTATCTCTTTTTATATATAAATGCCACATGCCTATGCCACTTAGAGAATTTGTATTTCTCTTTCCACAACCTTAGACATGGCAGGCTTGGAACTCTTAGAGAAGAATGTTTCCATGAAAGAGCATAGCCATTCTTCAGTAAGTTGGTAGCTAAGACTATCTCAAGCCATTCGGCTTCTTATGCCACTATACTGCAAGCAGAGTGACCAATCCTAGTTATCAAAGGGTTGAATAATCATTATAAAATTAGTAAAAGAAGACTATATTTTGAAACAAGGAGACTCTCTGAGGCACATTTTAATAATTCACATCCAATAATAATGACCAAAAGTAAACTGCAGTGGCCCAGTGATGACAGGATCATTAAGGTCTTTGATCTTTTAAAACTGATGACTTGGGTCACTCCTCTGGGTACAGAACCCAGACCAACTGAGTTACTGACAGAGGTTAAGGGGAACATAGAATAGATGATGTAAGAAGGAAGCAATGGTTAACAATTTAGGATTTATGACCTACTATAGTAGGTTTTGTTGCAGCTATATTTTATGTTGTGTTTGTTTCTTTTTGCCCTTTACACTGTCTTTTATATGAAAAGTATCGGCTATGGCTCAAGTTACACTTTATGTTCTAGATGGTAGGAAAACTGAACTGACACCATCCCATGATGACATGATGGCTGATAAGGCCTCTTTGGGTATGAAATATATTCATCCAACTAAAGGACGAAAATGGATGCTGAGTGACAAAAGGAGTAGAATGTTCTGGTTATAAAACGTTATTCCTCCCTCCCCCTTCTCATACAATCTCTGTTCCTCTGTGCAATGAAATGCAGGCAGCTGACTGCTAAGAGCTGTATCACCTGTGTGTCTTTGTCTTCTTTGAGTTCAACCAACATGAAGCACAGTAAGACGATGGTAGAAATAAGTAGCTCCAGCTCATCAGGCACAGGTATTGTTAATTTATCTCCTTCCCCTTCAAGCTTAGGTGTAGCAATGACTCCCTACTGTTGATAGTCTATGAGTGTCTTACATTCCTTTTTGGGTCCCTGAACATTCCACACACCTCTCTAAACAGATTATCCATTAACTTCTCTTCAGCGAAACACATCTGAAAGGAATTATTTTGTTTGTTTGTTTGTTGAGACCACAACAAATACCATGTATTGACCACTGATGGGTCAGGCACTTTTCCAGATCCATTACATGCATTATCCTTCTTATTCCTCACAACCTGATAAGTTAAGAACTACTCCTGTGCCATTTTACTAATGATGAAAATAAGCCACAGATGGCAAATGTCTTGCCCAATACCACATGGACAGTAGTTAGTACCAAAAAGAATTGAATCAGAATGATTTGACTCAAGTCCAATCTTTGGGTGACTTAAAAAATTTAGAGGTATATAGTTTTTGTGTAAATAAAGTGCCCATTAGAAATGGGACATTCTATTTGTGGATATTCTATGCTAATTCTATCATTGTTCTTTAAAAACGAGAGACAAAGTTTATCTGGGCTGAAATTATTTCTACCAACAAGTATAGACACTGAGAAACCTGCACAATATATAAAGATATAAGAACCTTGGCACACCAATTTCGTATCCTATACATAATCTGAGGTCCTAGATTGAATAACTTGTTTTCAGGTAATGTTTTATGTACTCAAACTTTAAAAGAGCATTCAGCATTGCTGTCAGAACTTCTCTTCTGAAAAAGCGTTTTTATCCTGAGTTTGTGACACTTTTCTTCCAGCTTCTCTGGCTGTTTCTTGTATTCCCAAGATGTCTCCTAATTGCCTGTTTAATTTAAATGGTTTGGAGTTCATGACTTTATCTTGGAGCCTCTTCTGTTCTTTCTTCTGTTTCTCTCTCTTCTTTCTCTTCTTCTCTGTCATTTTAATTTTATATTTTGCATTAGTTTTTCTTGCAAGGTATGTTTAGTTACATGTTTATCCATCAAAGAAAACTGCCGGCATGGTTTACCTGGTGGATTTGTCCTGGATGTGGTCTAGTTGGTTGATTTTGTATATTCACAATCTGGAATTACACAAATGAGATTGAGTGAAAAAGTCATAAATCAATAGAAAGTGATAGTAACAGATACAAATGCTTTCAAGCTAGGAATTCAGACTACTGAGACCCGCCATCTAGGAGACATACAACTACCTGTAACACACAACTTTTCTGTTGTTTTCCTCTTTTGTAAAACCCTATTCATGAGTTAACTCCATATTTTTCATGATTTCAGATTTCTATTTTTCTATTGGACAAATTAAATAATAAAGATTTGCTTTTGATATCAATTGGTATCCCAAGAAAAATGTGTTACATGTTCAAATAAGTTTGAACACTCCACAAAATATTGTTATCCATATTGTTAACCCTGAGCAAATTAACATCTGGTAAAACACTTTAAACTTGTGAAGTTTCTTAAATGGAAGACTGTTTGTTTACACAGAGAAGAATTATGTTATAAGCAGTACATTTTAAATTTAAAGAACCATATTTTTCTATGCTAAACACCTCATTGCACATAACACTGTGGGACAGTCTAAATACAACATGAACTTGGAATATTTTAAGAATTAGTCACCATCTGTATAGTCCTTTTAATATATAGATTATCCAAAATAATATTATATTTGTTCTTGAAGTAAATCCACATGGGACAGAAAACTGGTCTCTGGATAATGATGAAAGCCATAGAAGAAAATTGTTGCCTTTCTTAAAAATGAAAAAAAGAAATCTCATTTAAGAGGTCAGTTTTCTTGGCATGAACAAAATCTCTATTTTAAAATCATCTGAAAATGACTGTCTATGTATGGTTAGTGAGAGACTGAAGCTATTTCATAAAAAATGAATGAGTCACAGTAATAAGTTCTTTCTTTATTGTAGAGTTTAAAATAGACTGCTCAGGCTCTTTCTTGGTTGAAGCTACAGTATCACACAAGCATCATTAAATCTGAATCTGCTAAATAATAGCTCTCATCCAACATTTCTGATACGTTTCATCTGAACTAATCATTAGTGATAGAGTTGCATACTTGGTACTTATTATAAGTAAAGATTTTGATAAGTAAACATTTGAGACCCAACATGAAAATTCCAGTTTGAACGAATTTTTCACAAAACTGAATAATGACACATTCTAGATTACCCCAGAATGGGCAACTGATTATGAGATTGCACAAAAAGAGAAGGTAAACATATGAGAATACTTTTCATCTCAGAACACCTTTTCTTCTGTTTTCTCCCCCATTCCTCTCACTTCTTTGCTCCCTCTCCTTTCTCTAGTCTTACCTTTATCATCATTTCTTCACATCTCTCTTGCTTTTTCTCTTACTTCCCTGAAACATTGTTTTATCTTTCTTATACTCTCTCCTCCACTTTCTAACTCCTTTCTTCTGGTCACTTTTGTCTCACTTCAAATTCTTAATCTTCATTTTGGTTATACTTTGAAAAAGGAGGAAAGGCTAAGCTTAATGATCATTATTATAATTGAGACATGTATTTTTGAATGGTAAATTTAGGTCACATGCATTAATGTCATCATTTGGTTCAAATGTTATACAAAACCATTCAATTAAAGTAAAATCGCTCTGAGATTTTTTTTTTTTTAACACGAGGCTTATCTTTTGAAATAATTGTTTATCAGCCTGGGCAAAGAATAAGATTGAGTTTATGATGAGAACAATGTGCCAAAGATCAAGCTGGCCTACTTCTCAATGTTGCCCTGCCTGAGCAAATTGGCAGCTCAACAATGCATTGGTTGATGATGCAAACAAAAATACATGCATGGGAGGCCAGTCTGCCTGTTGCTATGTGTGGCCAGCCAGATGCTGAGTCCAGTTGCAGAGCTGCTCCTGGCAGAAAGAGGCTTCCCTGGAGCAGGACATTTGGAAAGACTTTTCCATGCCTATGGAAGGGCATGTTGCTAGCTATCACTCTGAGAAATAAAAAAGACAATGTTTTTAATGAATTTCACATTCAGAAGCATCATGGTCTGAAGGGAGAAAAGCATTCAGATTCATGTCAGGATTTAAGGCCTATCCCACTGAGCCCCATTTTACTAAAGAAATAGATTTAAAATGCTTATTAAGAGAACGCTGAAAAAGGACAGGGAATTTCAAAGATATAGGCTGAAAGAGGTGTAGAGTATATACATAGGAAATATAAGAGTCCTACGCTATTTGTACTGATATTAGTGTGTTTTAGTCTGTTTATAGTCTTTTTTTATGTATACAGTAAAGATACATTTTCCCCTATGTACCTATGAGCATTAGTAGCTAACCTACCACAAGCTAGAGATAATCACTCAATTTTCTACAGCCTAGGTGTAGGTTTGTTTCTCGTCTCCATCCCTTTTCTTTTCTCTTCCCTTCCCTGAAGGATTCAAAGCAACTTAATGGTATTAAGCATACTGGGAAAGGATGAAGCAATTCACCTAAAATACGAAATAGGGGATGGCCATGAGGGCTAAGGACCATGTAATGGAGGTGGTATTTGTGGTGATAAAGAAAATATATGCTTTTAATGAAATCACAATGTCATTATCACAGCTAACAAAATTAAAAGTAATTCTTTAACATTATCTAATACACAATCCATAATAGAATTTCCCTTCTTTTCCACAAATAACTTTTTTTTTTACTTATTTGTAACAGGTTCCAAGCTAAGTTCCACACATTCCATTTGGCTATTATATCACAAAGGTCTGATAATTTAAATATATCTCTTAAGGCTGGCACTTCAAATAGAACCTCAACATTGGTTTAATATTATCTTTGGTTTAAGATTTATGAATTATGTGCATTTTTTAAAAATATATTCAAAGTTATCAAGAGAAGAACCAGTATAACATTATCTATAATTTAGAAGATAATTTCTCAAAAAAAGATTTGAGAGAAAATGTAGAAATTATGCCAAAATATTTTGTCTTCAAAGTTAAAAAAAAAAATCCTTTAAAGAGAAATACATATATTTATTTAAAAATATATTTAAATTTATAAATATATTTATATAGGTTTAATGCACTTAAAATACATAACATGCTGTCTCTTATTTTTACTACATCATTCTACTGTCAGAGGGAACATGTCTAAGTCATTATTAAGAATTGGAAAATCTAAGATTAAATTTAGATTTTTCAGACATACTTAAAACAAAATAAAATAATTTTCTAAAGTACTGTTTATATGTGTCAATCAAGAATTTTTTTTAGTCCTGATTAATAATTTGTACCTTGGTTCAGAAGACTCAACTTATAGTCATGGCAAATTCTTAACAATTCATCATTAATATTTGAGATTATAAACATATAAATGTGTAATTAATTTAGTTTATAGACATAAATGTACAGACAGAATTTTCAGCCTCATATGTTAGCTTCACTTCATAAGCAGAAATAGAATTCTTATTGCATATTTGAAATTTCTTTTTTATGAAAAGAATTTTGAAAGGTTTATTTTCTTGCCTTTTTAATTTTTTTTTACTAGTTGAAGAGTACTGTGAGCTTATGAATGTTTTAATAGAAAGAAAAAAAGAGCCCCAGCTCCTTCCTTTTCTTAAAGCAAATAACATTTTCATTCTAATTCTTCTTCACTCTGTAGTTTCACATGAGTTTAAAAATTCCCCTGCCCACATTTCACAGAATCTGACAGACCAATACCCCACCCCCCACTTTAATCTAGTGACTTCCATATTGATAAGGTATGAGTGCTTTTTGTGCCATTTGACAAAATGAAATACCGTGTGATTATTTTACCCATGTGAGTGTATGTGCGTGCGTGTATGTACACTTATGTGTCTTATTATTGTTATGAAGCCAAATTAAATTGCTCTATGATAACTGAGATTTAAAATATTATAAATATTATTTTGAAAAAGACAAAAGTCCAGTATGGATTAATTTTTTACAATTGTAGATAAAGTTGATTTTTTCTGGTTTGCCTAAAATCAGTGTTAAGAACATATTTATATTGTTAGTAAAAATTCCTCCCCTATATAACCATTCAATCATTTCATGTTTAATTCCTTGTTCATGGCACTGCAGAAAAGTAACAAAATGTCACATTTTAAATAACACTATATCTCAAACATTAAAAAAATTTTGATCATCCTAATTATTGATGACTTGAATTTTATATACTCTTTCATTGTTTTTTTCACGAATTTAAAATTTTGTGCAAGATTCTAGCTTAAAAAATATGTGATTTTCTATGTTCATTAAGAGAGTGTTTTTACCCTAGATATGACGTTTTGTGAGATGAAATATTTAGTGTTTCCCAGACCTATTATCAACAGTTAACACTGTATTCACTGGACAAATGTTTAAATTTTTTGGTAAAATACAATCACACAATTTTTCATTTGCTCGATTCCAAATACTGATATTAACAAAAGAAATATAACTGATGATGAGATAAAATATCAAATATACAAAGAGAAGTCCCAAGCAATCCCAAGTGACACTCATATTTTGATAAGAACAAACTATTTCTACGTGGGCTGGTAGGCAGAACATCTGGTGAAAATGAAGAATCATAAGTTTAGTGAAGATGTTTATAATTTTCCCTTTTGATCTTAATGAAAATTTGAGATTTTGTGGTATTTCTGAACAGATAGCACTGTGACCAATGTTTCTCAATTCGCACAGGTGATTTTTGTCATCTTTTCATATATAATCTTTTGATGTTATATTTTCTCCCTTTATGGTAATCTGAGGGGAAATGTATATCATTTTGCAGGTGTACCTGAGGGCCATTATTGAGATAAAGTTTCATAAGGTTTATTTTTAGCTTGTTGCATCCATTTTTTTTGTTTTGTTTTGCTGTTATGTTGATTAATTGGTTGATGACAACTTTAGGTCAGTGCTATTTGCTTCTCACAAGCTCTTATATAATAGATGGCTATATTTGACAAGTTCCCTTGATGCTGCTTAAAGAATCACATGTTTTCCCCTGAACAGAAGCCTGAGTTAGGAATTGGTAAGGATGGCAACAATGCAAGAATTATGGGGTGTATCCTAGCCTCCCCTATCACCAAGTGTAGCCACATAGCAGATGTTTTCTCTATCAGAAAAGCAAGGAGTGAGCACTGGCTGGTGAGAGGAAGGTCAAGAACAGAGAGGAGTAAACTTGGCAGAGGCTGGGGTCTGAGCGAGCAGGAGCATTCTCTGCCTCTTCCTTGTCCATATTCCAACCCTGTGACCTTTACAGTCTATCAGTAATATGATCACAAGCGGAAAGTGGCTTTCCCATAAGGTTCATTTTCTTCACATAACAGGTGAAGAATCATGACAGAGTGAGACACACCAAAACTCAGTGAGGGTATGTCCCATTAAAAAGGCTGTAATTAGTAGAGTGACAGCCATCAACCTCAGTGATTATCAGTGACACCTATTTCTCTCTTTAAGTAAAAGT
Organism: Mesoplodon mirus; assembly: GCF_964341445.2. Lineage (NCBI taxonomy): Eukaryota > Metazoa > Chordata > Mammalia > Artiodactyla > Ziphiidae > Mesoplodon > Mesoplodon mirus. Next base: position 30,311,897 of record NC_138993.1, read on the forward strand.
CAATTTAAAAACATCTTTAGATAGAGTCAGAGATGTAGAAGACAAATTTATGGTTACATGAGGTGAAAGGGGCGGGGGGTAAATGGGGAGACTGAGATTGCCAGATACAGACTACTATATATAAAATAGATAACTAATAAGGACCTACTGTATAGCACAGGGAACTCTTCTCAATACTCTACATGACCTATATGGGAAAAGAATCTAGAAAAGAGTGGATATATGTATATGTATAACTGATTCACTTTGCTGTACAGTGGAAACTAACAAAACTGTCAATCAACTATACTCCTATAAAAAATAAATAAATAAAAATAAAAAGCATCTTTACCCAGCAGAGTTTGTGCTAAGGAAAGATTGGTTAATGTTGAAATATTAGTTAAAAATAAATCCTTTAGCTTCCTAAATAACCCACCCTTATAAAACTCAGACTCTAACCTCCTTTTAAATATGCTTTTGAAGACATTCTTTAATTAAGAAGGAAAAATAAAATACAGAGAGAAAATTAGGATGATCAACATTTCTCTTTCTGTTTTAATTCCAAGTAGTGAAAGAAGTGATTCCTGGAAATACTCATGATGTGCTTGGAGAGTAAGGACAATCTCCTCCTACTATTTGGAACATTTAATTGCAGCTTGAGTTGTGGGGGGTATTCAGATATTTTATGAACAGCCTTAACATATAATATACAGTCTTTTTTTGTTTGTCTCATAACACCAATAAGGAGCTAACAGAGCTCACGAGTTCCTTTATAATGGGGTGAATGACTGTTGTATTATAATTGCAAACAAAGCTGCAGATGCAATGCAAAATTCTTTTTATGATTGCAAATATATTTCTCATTGTTCCTTGTTTTAGAAGCAACCTTAATTTGGACTGAAAATTCTGTCAGCATTTTATTTTCATAAGACTATGTATCTTTTAACATGGACCTATATTTTTTTCCAATTGGTGAATACATTTTTCAGGAAAAGCATTTACTAAATTCACGAGACTAGCACTATTCCTACTGCTATAATTAAGATGCAGTACTTATACCTTAGCCATAAAACTATTTACTCCAGAAACTCATCTTATGAGCAAAGTTTTAGCTTATATTTTTCTAAAAAGGCTTTTGGGCATATTTTATTTATACATCCATGTGTACAGAAATGTGCTCAACATATTTTTAAAAATGTCTTCCCGGGAGACATAAGGAAGTTTTTCAGACAAATATTTATATAAACCATATCAGAAACATTACAAATATATATTACTGATGGATTATTTTAAATAATGTATATTATTTTTTTTTCTTTCTAAACTGTCCCTATATTTGTATGGATAGTCTTTCTGAAAAAAAATATAAATCATCATTAAAGAGAATGGGGACGGAGCTTTAGATATCTTATTTCCTTGCTATGTATACTAAGACATTTTTTCTACATTTCCTAAATGCACCAGAGATATGTATGTCATTGAATTGAACAAAGCAATATTAGTGATCATGCACTATATCCCAGGCATTATTCTTGTCAATTTAGCTGTGTTAATAAGTATAATTATTATAATAACACTATAATGTTAGCACCGTTATTATTTCCATTTTACAGATGAGAAAACTGAGGCACAGATATTTATTTACTTGCTCAAAGCCATTCAGCTAATGAATTGTAGAACTAGTATTGGATCCTAGACACTTTGAATGAAGAACCTATGTTTCTATCAAGAAACTTTGTCACATTAATAATTCTGGTCAGTCTAGTGGATTGATTTGCTATTTTCCACCATAAATTGCTTATTCCTAGAAAAGAAGATATGCTTTTCAGCTCTAGAATTTCCCTGTATCCTGACCAAGTGCATGGTCAAGTTGTATGTTCCAAATATATTTATCACTCTTGATTGTAACATTGCTAAAATTAGCTTACATAATTAAATCAAGCCCTTTACTGTTTTTGCTTTAAATACTGGCACAATATTAGGAAATAATTATGAACCCATCATTTGTTGGACTCATATCTGCACAATCATCATTGTCATTTTCCTCTGGGGAGAGGATACTGGAATCTGCTAGGAGACATAAAAAATTACAAATTATTTTACAAGACTTATTTCCAAATAAAATCAAGTTTAGCGCATTAAAGACTTTGTTCACAATTACCTTTGGTGTTTTGTGATGGAGACAATAGCTAAAAATGACAATCAGCTAAGAAATAGTAAAAAACCCAAGAAATAATGACCTAGGAATCCCCATTGTGTTTGCAGCTTGAGATTTTTCAGTTTATTTCTATTGTATGGGATTTCTTCAATAATGCTAAATCGTGTACTTGCCTAAGTCAGAGGCCATCTGTTGGATGGATGCTGCTCACCTGTGAGGCCATAGTTGTAGAATCTTTTAGGACAGTGTTCAAATCCAGTGCCTTACTTTCTTCCTGCAGCTTGCATCCCTGATTCCTGCTGCAAGGACTTGTAAAGGGAGCAGGAGAGAGCAATATTCTAGTCTGCTTGGAAATTTGCATGTAGCAAAGCATGTAAATCCATATTCACAATGTGCATGGTTCATGGGGTGATGAAGACAATATGAGCCTCAGAGGGAATGATTGTTTCACAACAAGGAACTCATGCATTTCAAATTGCTCGACACCTGGGCTTGAAATAAGTCCATACTCCTATTGGTTAATGCTGCTGCTGTACTGGCAAGAAGACTGACAGCTTGAAGGGGCATCCACAAAGTCATACAGCATGTTAATTCTGGGAATGCATCTCTTTATTTTTTTCCCCTGACTGGCATGATTACAAGAAAAAAAAAAAATTGGCCATGTTTTCCTGGGCCTGAATGTGGTTGCACAGCACAATGAAAACATAGACTCTGCACTGAGTTTATGGAATTCAATTCTCATTATTTCTGCTTGCACAAATGCATTTTGTCGAGAATGTATAAAAAACTGAAGATTATCTGGCATAGACTTTCTTTCATGTCCTTCATCAAACTACTATAGTATTATTCATATCCTTTTAGTTTTCTGTTTTAGTTTCTTTTTTTTTTTTTTTCATACTGTCTGGGCTTTGCCTCATATAGATTTTTGCATAGAATGGATAAATATCTGATTACTCTTTGGTCTGTGCAAAAACATGGTTTTCAATAGATTTCTTGGTTATTGAGTACAAACTACTTAAAAATATATTAAGCATCTCTTTATTTTCTTTCTCTGCATGGTCACTGATGTGTATATATATATATATATATATATATATATATATATATATATATATATATATATCAGCAATATATATATACATATACACACACACACACACACACACACACATATATATATATATCAGTTCACACGGATCCACTTGAAATACATATGTCCAAGGCTCTCAGCTCCCCATTTTCATCCCAATTATCCTCTTAACTAATGTCCTGTGCACTATGTATTTAAGGTTTATTTTTTACCTTTTCAATTGCAGCTACACACGTTATCTTTGCAGTTACTGGGGAAAATGGAATTAACTCAGCTAATCACAGGTCTGGGGAAACAAAAAGAAAGAGATTGTTCCACTGAAACCTTAGAAAAACTCTAACAGCACACTCTGTAGCTATTCATATCACTTTTTCGAAAACAAGCCCTGTCTTTAATCTGTTATTTGGTTTCAAGCCTGCTTTGATCCATTATTCACTTTGAAATCCAACCTCTGTTTAGACATTCACCTTAGTCCTATATTCTAAAATTGCACCCACAGTTCAGAAAAATGGAGCCTTGCAACAGCAGCATTTTCTTAATTTCCCAGATCATAGAAATCCACAGAAGCTACTGAACAGCCGAACACCTCTGAGCTGGCTCCAGCCCCAAGAAGCACAATAATTGGGATTCAAGCAATTAGACAGTAATTTGTTTTTTGTATTGTTAGCTAAGTACAGTAATAATGTAAACTAATAACCAAATATTGAAAAGTTTCCCAGCCTTTCTTTCGAAGAGCTCTAAAATTCTGGAAGATTGGCATCTTAGCTCTATGTGTTGGTTGGTCCTAGTCAGTGCCCAATAAGTAGCCTTTTTCTTTACTGACTGAAAACTGTTTAATTTGAGAAATAATATAAAACAATAAAAAAGCCTCCCTTTCCTGAGTAGAAGCCCCAGAGGTCTAGCAGCTGAGGTCATCCTTGGGACCCCCTTGCACCGAAACATTGTTCTTCTCAAGTTTTCCAATTGGTAAATAGTTTACATCCTTAGAGGTAATATTAGTAAAGGGACAAAAAAAGAGGCCAAAATTACCACTAAGGAAAATTCTCCTCATGGAAACCAGGAATGGTGAAAAGGTATTCACTTCTCATAGAAGAAAATGTCACTTCATGATTTGAAAACACAGTGCTTTCTTAAATGAATTTAATACCCCTAGTAATCTTGTTTAAATAACTAATTTGATTAGTGATTTTGCATTTCATGAAACATTAAAAAGTTCAACACTATTTTTTAAAATTATAAGAATTCTTTAAAATTCTGAATGAGAGTTCCAAATTGTATGGTATTGATTTACAAAGTAACAGAGATAAATGCCTTCTTGTTCTCAAAAAGCCCTCAGTACTACTTCTATGTGCTCCTTTAACCAAGGAGAAACTTTCACTACAAAGGGTTTTTGGAATATGAATTTTAGTTTCTCATTGGCAAATTGTGGTTAATCCAGGGTGGCTTAAATTATATCAAAAATATATCAATGTATTTTTTTGATAATTTGGTCAGCTTCACACAGAAACCATGATACTTTATATAATTTTATTTTAAAACAAATTGTACTATATTTATTTGTTCACAATCAATCATTTTTTGATCAGCCTCAAATAATTTAAACCATTTATAATGAAAGTTTCAAATTAAATACTAATATCAGATTTAAATTATATATATCTCTGAGAGTATTCATGAAGTTTTAGCCAAATACCTGAATATCATAATTTTTACATTATGTATTCTTTTTTAAATTTTTTTATTGAAATTGATGTACAATAGTGTATGTTAAAGGTGTAAAATATAGTGATTCACAATTTTTAAAGTTTATATTCCATTTACACTTATGATAAAACACCAGCTATATTCTGTGTTGTAAAATATATCCTTGCCATTTATTTTATACAGAATAGTTTGTAACTCTCAACTGCTACCCCTGTATTGCCCCTCCCCCACATCCCCACTGATAACCATTAATTTGTTCTCTATATCTGTTTATTTTTGTTATATTCACTAGTTTGTCATACTTTTTAGATTCCACATATAAGTGATATCATGTTGTATTTGTCTTTCTCTGTCTGACTTATTTCACTTAGCTTAATATCCTTCAAGTCCATCCATGTTGTTGCAAGTGGCAAAATTTCATTCTTTTTTATGACTGAATAGTATTCCATTTTATTTTATTTTATTTTATTTATTTATTTATTTATTTTTTTTTTCTGTACGCGGGCCTCTCACCGCTGTGGCCTCTCCCGTTGCGGAGCACAGGCTCCGGACACACAGGCTCCGCGGCCATGGCTCGCGGGCCCAGCTGCTCCGCGGCATGTGGGATCCTCTGGGATCGGGGCACGAACCCGTGTCCCCTGCATCGGCAGGCGGACTCTCAACCACTGCGCCACCAGGGAAGCCCAGTATTCCATTTTATATACATGGAGTATGGTAGTTCTATTTTAGTTTTTTTAAGAAACCTCCATACTGCTTTCCACAGTGGCTGCCCCTATTTACATCCCCACCAACAGTGAACAAGGGGCTCCCTTTTTTTCACATCCTTGTCAACATTTGTTATTTGTGTTCTTTTTGAGGATAGCCATTCTGACAGGTGTGAAGTGATATCTCATTGTGGTTTTGATTTGCATTTCTCTGAGGATTAGTGATGCTGAGCATCTTTTCATGTGCCTGTTGGCCATCTGCATGTCCTTCTTGGAAAAAAAAATGTCTGTTCAGCTCTTCTGCCCATTTTTAATCAGGCTGTTCACTTATTTTGCTGTTGAGTTCTATGAGCTGTTTATATATGTTGGATATTAATCCCTTATCAGTCATATCACTTGGAAATATTTTTTTTCCCATTCCATAGGATGTCTTTTCATTTTGTTGATGGCTTCCTTTATTGTTCAAAAGCTTTTAAGTTTAATCAGGAGAAAAGACAGTCTCGTTCCTGGTTTCCATGAGTATGCTGACTACTGGTTATCCGCGAAGTTTCTACTAGCACCTAAAATTAATATAAAAAATAAATTCTGAATAAATTATCTGTCTTCCCCCCAACTTCCTTTCTTGCCTTATTTTGATGAAAGGCCCTATAATCCAGGCAGAATTTCAAAATGAATCTTGTGAATTATCTATAATTTCTCCTCAGATAAATACAGTGCTGAGTTAGTACTGTCTTTTTTTTTTTTTTTTTTTTTTTTGTAGTATGCGGGCCTCTCACCATTGTGGCCTCTCCCCTTGTGGATCACAGGCTCCAGACGTGCAGGCTCAGCAGCCATGGCTCACAGGCATAGCCACTCCGCGGCATGTGGGATCTTCCCAGACCGGGGCACAAACCTGTGTCCCCTGCATCAGCAGGCGACTCTCAACCACTGTGCTACCAGGGAAGCCCCACATACTGTCTTTTAACATCTCTCAGTTGTATTCTTCCTTTTTTATCCCCTATGATATTGTCTCAGTTCAGGTTTTTCATTTCTCCTCTTTTAATCTCTATAGCACTCATCCCCTTACTGATCTCCCTAATTCCATTTGCCTTCTTCTGATCTGTTTCTATCACATTTCTGGAGTAATCTTTCTGAAATTGAAATCTGATCATGAATCTCTCTTACCAGTCATTATTTAATAATTTGGCAATTTCCTACTGAATAAATTCCAAATTTCTTTCCATACAATGTAAATCTCATAAGCTTTGGCTCATCCTTTCAACTCTATTGCATGTTCTATCACTTCTTTCTCTTTTCCACCATATACACAACCTATGGTAAAAACATTTTTTTTCATTTTCTCTAAAAAGCACATGCTTATATATTTCCCTAGAAACATCTGTCTCCCCAGCATTTCTTCTTTTTTTTTTTTCCTTGGCCACACCTTGCGGCTTGCAGAATCTTAGTTCCCTGACCAGGGGTTGAACCCAGGCCCTCGGCAGTAAAAGGGCAGAGTCCTAACGACTGGGCTGTCAGGGAATTCCCTTTCTAGCATTTCTTATTTAATTTTTTTCAAAACGCAGCTCAAAATTTTGCACCTCTTGGAGAACATTTTTGTCACATGCAAACTTAGTTGTTACTTCTCTCTGCTTCTCCAAATATTGTTCATACTTCCATAATTTCACTAATCATTCCTTTAAATGTATAAGCTTTTCCAGATAAGCTTAAATTCATGAGAAGTGAGGCCATTTGTCATTTCATTATATTTTCAGAACTTATATATTACCTGATATTTTGTAAGTGATCAATAGTTGTTTTGAATATATGAGTGGCTGTATGCTTTGGGACCTTTTTCTTCCTCTTATTATGAATGCTATCTCTATCCAATGCTCACTTTCTACAATATAAATATCCTCCATCCTTTATGGTTCAGCCCACTGTCATTTCATTCACGACACATTTGCTGACCATTCCAGCTCTCCACTTTCCACGTAATTGAACTCTCTCAATTGTGATGACACTTATTTATCAGTCTTGTGTTAAGATATAAACAGACTAAATTAATTTTCTCTCTACCCAATTCATGCGTAGGTCCCTAATCTCTGGAAACAGAATCTAAGGTAAGGAGGGGAAGCTGTACAAACAGACCTATTACTATTCTCATGAACTAAACATTTCCTTTATGATTTCCTATTTAATTATCTTCATCATCATCATACAAAATTCTTAGTGTGCAAACAACAGGAATCACAACATTTAATGCATTTCAAAAGTGATGATTTCTTTTTTTTTTTCATTCTGTATTGTTCACAGCAGAATTGGGATCAATATCCTTTTCAGTCTCAGGCTTTTTTACCTCAACATTTCATCTCAAAATATAATTTTCTACATTTTTTATAATGTTTTCTATTAATTTATCTTATGTCATTAAGGTATCAGGAGGTATGTGTTTCTTTCCTCAGTCACATTGCTGTTACTGCATAGATTAATAGCTGGCACTTGAGTGGCAAAAATGAATAAAGCAAGAGATGTGGTATAATGAAGAATGAGCTCTCCAAGTGTATCATAACTACACTCCCTGAGTATACCTATGGAGACAAGTGGCTTGAATGAATTACCTGAATAAGCATAACTTCTTGTAGAGAACTAATACAGATGTCATAAATAAAGAAGAAACAATTTCAGTAAGTTAAAAATAATTTATTGAACTTTTCTGTTTGTCCACGTGGAAAGTAATCTATTATAATGATCACATTTGTGCACATTAGAGTCAGACAAATTGGATCCAAGTCTCAGCTTTCCTCTTCCTGTAAGAGTAACCTTGGTTATTTGATTAGTCTCTAAAACTCATTGGGAAGAATTATAATAATAGAACAACTTATAGGGATATAGTGCACACTGAATGTTGAGCATATAGAGTACATAACTAGTAGCATAGGTGATATCGGCAAAACACATAGGACATGTTAAATATAGATATGTAATAAGTAGCATGTATGTGTGAGACAGAACATATTTCATAAGGTGTGTTATATGTATAACATATATATATAGCTAGTAATCTACAAAGTATACTACAGATAGAATACATAGAAATGTGAGTGCTGCTCATAGACAGAAAGACCAACTGGAAAGACCAGCTGGAAAGATCAACTCATGATCATACATCTGCTTGACAGCTCTGTTACTCTTATATTTGGCATCCACTTGATGAAACTCAGCATCATCCTCTTCTGGCCCCCAGATATGATTTACCCACAAAATATGCAAATATAATGCAAAGCAGTTTAGCAGGTGAATTTATAAGCCACAGCTATGGTCATAACTTATCACTATGCTCTCTTAGAGCACATATGCACAAGACTCAGGCAAATTCTGCCTGATCATGCTCCCTTGTTCCTTGTTTAACTTCAGTTTTCTCAACTACATTATCATCAGGGAAAGCTGATGTGGCAAAAAGAGAGGCAGGACATATGGCTATTATGTATTCTAGGACCCAATTGGTATACAGTTTTCACCATTCCCCACTTGCTATCTATCCATATCAGTTGATTCCTTTGTTTTCCCTTTGCTTCTCATTGCGAGTTTTAAACTGATTTAGTAAACTGTGCAACCCAAGCATTTAAATTTGGTCAGTTCCATGACTCATAGCATAGCTTTTTTGGGTCATGACTTAGGGACTATTATAACATCATGGGGTTTCTCATACAACAAACTTTAAAGAAAAAAAAAGGGAAAATGAAATCAGCAAGTGCTTCATAAAAAATAAATACTAATAAGTAAATACATGAAAATAATATTCTTACTAGTGACAAATTAAAGAAAAACTAATTATAACTAATAGTCATTTTTACTTCTCATGCATGCAAATTTGAAAAAGAATAATAATGGCTAGCATTGACAAGGGTGTATATGTGGCTGGAACATAAATTAATACAAACTTTCTTGCATGCAATTTGACAATATACACGAAATTGCATAAATATGGTGTAGTGTTTGACCTGGCAATTATACTGGTAATATATCAGAGGCTATATCCATTAAAAATGTTGATGTTGAGTTCTGCTAATTAGTGTGCTAAGCATTCACTGTGTACTCTTAATTCAGAGTACATATTATAGAATGTCTTTTTGAAATTCATATGCATTTGTATGGTTATATACACAGACAATACCTGAAAGGAAATATAGCAATTTTTATTGGTACTTCAGAATGGAAAAATATCATTCTTTGCCGTTTTGAATGTTTTATTATGTTTCTATAACAAACATGGATTACTTATATAAAATATATGTTAAAATGCACTTTCTTTTCTAAGCTTTTCATTGTGAAAATTAACACATATACATAAAATGTAAATGTTCAGCTTAACAAATAAATATAAAGCAAATACCTATGTAACTATGTCAAAAGATAGAATAGTGCCTGCTCCAGAAGCACTTTTTTGTTACAGTGCAGTATGAAACTAATACAATTCATTTCATGAATTTTATTGGGATTGGAGTTGAAGTTATATGGCCTTGAGTAACATTTAGGGAAGATATATAAATTTGGTTAATGTTTACAGGTTAATTTATCTTTTAATTTTTTATCATCTAAAGGGCATTTAATAATTAGCTTTTGAGGAATTCACTTATTTTTTTCTAATTTTTAAAATCTACTACATATATTGCATATAGAACTTTTTATTATCTTTTTTAAAATTATGGTAAAAACATGAGACCTACCATCTTAACAAACTTTTAAGGGTATAATTCAGTATTGTAAATTACAAACACACTGTTGTGCAGCAGACGTCTAGAACTTTGAACATCTTTTTATTTTTATTTTTTTTTTTTTTGTGGTACGCAGGCCTCTCACTGTTGTGGCCTCTCCCGCTGCGGAGCACAGGCTCCGGATGCACAGGCTCAGTGGCCATGGCTCATGGGCCCAGCTGCTCCACGGCATGTGGGATCTTCCTGGACCGGGGCATGAACCTGTGTCGTCTGCATCGGCAGGCGGACTCTCAACCACTGCACCACCAGGGAAGCCCGCACTTTGTATTCTTGCATCACTGAAACTCTGTACCTATTGAACAGCAATCTTCATTTCCCCCCTTCCCCTTGTTCCTGGCAACCACCATTCCCTTTTCTGTTTCTATTAGTTTGACTGTGTTGGATACTTCATGGAATCAAGCCGTATTTGTTCTTCTGTGACTACCTTATTTCACTTAGCATAGTGTACTCCAGGTTCATCCATACTGTAGCATGTGATACTGCATAAACACAAAACTTGGTACTCAGTGAGGCTCTATTTAGAATAAATAAAAAGGAAACTGGCAGAATTTAATGAACTAAAATACAATGCTACACACAGAATAATTAATGCCAGAAGTAGGTTCTTTGAAATTATTAATAAATTTGCTAAACCTGTAGTGAAATCAATCATGAAAAAAAAAATGAGAAAAAGCAAAAAAAGAAACAAAACTACAAAGTGAACTAAAAGGGAACTGGGAGACCCTTATACCTAGGATTTATAAGATAATAGGAACTACATCATCTAGATGGTGGAATAGGAAATCCCAGAACAAGTCCCCTTGCAGAAAGAAACATTTACCAATGATATATAATCCAAAACACCTTTACAAGATTTCCAGAATCTAGTTAAGAAATTTCAATACTTCAGGCAAGCACAAAGCTGAGAAAAACCTCATTGAAATGAAAAAGAAATTTCACTTTATCTATATCAGCCCCTTCCCCAAGCCAGAAGATAGCAATGGGTTTGTGACTTCTCCCAGAGAGGGGAAATATTTACTCTATAACATATATTTGTACACTATATGTAATTATATATAATATAATATAATATATGTATGTATAATAAATATATATACATCATTGTGTATGTAGTGTTTCTATTATATTTTTATCAATGTTCTAGATAATTTCTTCTTATCTATTATTCAGTTAACTATTTTTTTAGGTTTCTTAATAATCTTTCAGTTATCAAATATTTCATTCCCATAACATTGATGTTTCTTTTCCGAATTTGCACTGATTCTCTGTGTAGTTTGATTTTCCTTATAGGTATCTTCAAGCTTATTGCTGCTTTAAATTTCTTTAAGTATAGTTAATTTACAGTCTGTGTTTGTTATTCTAATAGCTGAAATTTTGATGATTTATTTACGTTTTTATTTATTTATTTTAATTTTCACTGCAGCTCTCTCTCACAGTGTCATATTTTTTTTTTCTCATTTGTGTCTGATTGTCACTGATTATATGATGGATATTAATCTTTAAATGTTATCTATAGCAAACATGTGAAGTTGGGTTAAAGTTTCTTTTCCTTCAGAATAGACACTTGTTTCAGCCAAGAACCTGCAAAGAATATAGATTTAGAACCATTTTAAATCAATTTCAAGGTGTAAGATTTTCTAGATTGTCCAAGAAAATTCTGTGAGAGAGTAGTTCTCCATTTCTCAGTCTCATCCTGAGGGTGCTCCTTGCTGAGATACTAGCAAGTTGTGAGGAAGGTAATTATTTTGGACTCACTCACTGCTTTCAGTTGTCCTGTGCTTTGAATTCAGCCTCACTTAGTGGAAAGTTCAAATTTCCTGGAATCTGTATATGTACTCAGGACAAAATTAGATTTAGAATGCATTTATTTCTCTGAATTTCATTTCCTTGTGATATTTCTTCACTCTCTTGTTCATTCTTGTTACTGTTACAAAAATTTTGATAATACATTTTTTTTATTAAGTTATTTCTTTATTTTGGCTATGTTGAGTCTTCGTTTCTGTGCGAGGGCTTTCTCTAGTTGTGGCAAGCGGGGGCCACTCCTCATCACAGTGCGCGGGCCTCTCACTATCGTGGCCTCTCTTGTTGCGGAGCATGGGCTCCAGACGCGCAGGCTCAGTAGTTGTGGCTCACGGGCCTAGCCGCTCTGCGGCATGTGGGATCCTCCCAGACCAGGGCTCGAACCCGTGTCCCCTGCACCGGCAGGCAGACTCTCAACCACTGCACCACCAGGGAAGCCCTGATAATACATTTTATCTCTATGTTGTTCCTCTCCTCAGAGGGACATGTGGTCCATATATTCTGGCCTGCTATAACCAGAAACTGAAAATCAGAAATGAACCTTTAGTGTGTACTACAGACAATACAAAATTAACTAATTTTTAAAGATTCTTAGGTTCACAAGGATTATTATTTTTAAAAACTTATTGACTTATGATTGACAATTAAAATTTTATATATTTAGATTTTTAAAATTATATTTAATCCCAATTTCAAGGTCCATTAAGTTTCTTTTTTTTGTTTCTTTATAAAAATTCATTTTATTTTATTTATTTTTTAAACTGTTTATTAGAGTATAATTGCTTTACAATGTTGTGTTAGTTTCTGCTATATAACAAATTGAATCTGTTATGTATTCATATATCCCCATATTACCTCCCTCTTGCATCTCCCTCCCACACTTCCTATCCTACCTTTCTAGTAGGTCACAAAGCAGAGAGCTGATCTCCCTGTGCTATGCAGCTGTTTCCCACTAGCTATCTATTTGGGAGTAAATATATGTCAAATATACTCTCTCACTTCATCCCAGCTTACACTTCCCCCTCCCCATGTCCAAAAGTCCATTCTCTACGTCTGTGTCTTTATTCTGGTCCTTCTACTAGGTTCATCAGAACCATTTTTTTTTTTGTATTGCTTTAAATTCCATATACATGTGTGAGCATATGGTATTTGTTTTTTTTGTTGTTGTTTTTGTTGTTGTTGTTGTTTTTCTGACTTACTTCACTCTGTATGACAGATGCTAGGTCCATCCACTTCACTACAAAAAACTCAATTTCGTTTCTTTTTATGGCTATGTAATATTACATTGTATACATATGCCACAAGTTCTTTATCAGTGCATCTGTCAATGGATACTTAGGTTGCTTCCATGTCCTGGCTATTGTAAATAGTGCTGCAATGAACACTGTAATACATGACTCTTTCTGAATTATGGTTTCTTCAGGGTATATGCCCAGGAGTGGGATTGCTGGGTCATACCATAGTTCTATTTTTAGATTTTTAAGGAACCTCCATACTGTTCTCCATAGAGGCTGTATCAATTTACATTCCCACCAACAGTGCAAGAGGGTTCCCTTTTTCCACAGTCTCTCCAGCATTTATTGTTTGTAGATTTTTTGATGACAGCCATTCTGACTGTTGTGCTGTGATACTTTATTGTAGTTTTGATTTGCATTTCTCTAATGATTAGTGATGTTGAGCATCCTTTCATGTGTTTGTTGGCAATCTGTATTTGTTCTTTGGAGAAATGTCTGTTTAGTTAAATTGCTCATTTATTGATTGGGGTGTTTGTATTTTTGATATAGAGCTGCATGCACTGCTGGTATATTTTGGAGATTAATCCTTTGTCAGTTGCTTCTTGGCAAATATTTTCCCCATTCTGAGGGTTGTCCTTTCATCTTGTTCATGTTTTCCTTTCCTGTGCAAAAGCTTTTAAGTTTCATTAGGTCCCATTTGTTTATTTTTTTATTTTATTTCAATTTCTCTAGGAGGTGAGTGAAAAAAGATCTTGCTGTGATTTATGTCATAGAGTGTTCTTCCTATGTTTTACTCTAAGAGTTTTATAGTACCTAGACTTACATTTAGGTCTGTAATCCATTTTCTGTTTATTTCATGTATGGTGTTAGGGAGTGTTCTAATTTCATTCTTTTACATATAGCTGTCCAGTTTTCCCAGCACCACTTATTGAAGAGGCTGTCTTTTCTCCATTGTATATTCTTAACTTTTTATAAAAGATAAGGTGCCCATATGTGCGTGGGTATATTTATGGGCTTTCTATACTGTTCCTTTGATCTACAATTCTGTTTTAATGCCAGTACCATTTTGTCTTCATTACTGAAGCTTTGCTGTATAGTCTGAAGTCAGAGAGCGTGATTCCTCCAGCTCCATTTTTGTTTCTCAAGATTGCTGTGGCTATATGGGGTGTTTGGAGTTTCCATACAAATTGTGATTTTTTTTGTTCTAGTTTTGTGAAAACAGCCATTGGTAGTTTGATAGGGATTGCACTGAATTTGTAGATCGCTTTGGGTAGTACAGTCATTTTCAAAATGTTGATTCTTCCAATTCAAGAACATGGCATATTTTTCCAACTCTTTGTATCATCTTTAATTTCTTTCATCAGTGTCTTATAGATTTCTGGATAGAGGTGTTTCATCTCCTTAGGTAGGTTTATTCTTAAATATTTTATTCTTTTTGTTGTAATGGTAAATGAGAGTGTTTCCTTAATTTCTTTTTCAGGTCTTTCATCATTCGTGTATAGGAATGCAAGAGAGTTTTGGGCATTAATTTTGTATCCTGCTACTTTACCAAATTCATTGATCAGCTCTGGTAATTTTCTGGTAGCATCTTTAGGATTCTCTATGTATAGTGTCATGTCATCTGCAAGCAGTGACAGTTTTAATTATTTTCTGGTTTGGATTCCTTTCATTTATTTTTCTTTTCTGATTGTTGTGGCTAAAACTTCCAAAACTCTGCTGAATAACAGCAATGAGAGTGGACAACCTGTCTTGTTCCTGATCTTAGAGGAAATGGTTTCTGTTTTTCACCATTGAGAACAATGTTGGCTGTGGTTTTGTCATATATTGCCTTTATTATGTTGACGTAAGTTCCCTCTTTGCCTACTTTCTGGAGGGTTTTTTGTCATAAATTGATGTTGAATTTTGTCAAAAGCTTTCCCTGCATCTATTCAGATTATCATGTGGTTTTTATCCTTCAGTTTGTAAATATGGTGTATCACATTGATTGATTTGTGTATATTGAAGAATCCTTGCATACCTGGGATAAACCCCACTTGATCATGGTGTATGATCCTTTTAATGTGTTGTTGGATTCTGTTTGCGAGTATTTTATTGAGGATTTTTGCATCTTTGTTCATCACTGATATTGGCCTGTAGATTTCTTTTTTGGTGACATCATTGTCTGGTTTTGGTTTCAGGGTGATGGCAGCCTCATAGAATGAGTTTGGGAGCGTTCCTCCCTCTGCTAGATTTTGGAAGAAGGATAGATGTCAGCTCTTCTCTAAATGTTTGATAGAATTTGTCTGTGAAGCCATTTGGTCCTGGACTTTTTATTGTTGGAAGATTTTTAATCACAGTTTAAATTTCAGTGCTTGTGATTGATCTGTTTATATTTTCTATTTCTTCCTGATTCAGTCTCAGAAGGTAGTGCTTTTCTAAGAATTTGTCCATTTCTTCCAGGTTGCCCATTTTATTGGCATATAGTTGCTTGCAGTAATCTCTCATGATCCTTTGTATTTCTGCAGTGTCAGTTGTTACTTCTCCTTTTTCATTTCTATTTATGTTGATTTGAGTCTTCTCCCTTTATTTCCTGATGAGTCTGGCTAATGGTTTATCAGTTTTGTTTATCTTCTCAAAGAACCAGGTTTTAGTTTTATTGATCTTTGCTATTCTTTCCTTCATTTAATTTTCATTTATTTCTGATCAGATCTTTATGATTTCTTTCCTTCTGCTAAATTTGGGCTTTTTTTTTTGTTGTTGTTCTTCTCTCTCTAATTGCTTTAGATGTCAGGTTAAGTTGTGTATTTGAGATTCTTCTTGTTTCTTGAGGTAGGATTATATTGCTATAAACTTTGTTTTTAAAACTGCTTTTGCTGCATCCATAGGTTTTTGGCCTTCATGTTTTCATTGTCATTTATTTCTAGGTATTTTTTGATTTCCTATTGATTTCTTCAGTGATCTCTTCATTATTTAGTATTGTTTAGCCTCCATTTCTTTGTATTTTTTTACAGTTTTCTTCCTGTAATTGATATCTAGTCTCATAACATTGTTGTCAGAAAAGATACTTGATAAAATTTCAATTTTCTTAAATTTACCAAGGCTTGATTTGTGACCTAATGTATGATTTATACTGGAGAATGTTCAATGTACACTTGAGAAGAAAGTGTATTATGTTGTTTTTGGATGGAATGTCCTATAAATATCAATTAAGTCCATCTTTTTTAATGTGTCATTTAAAGCTTGTGTTTCCTTATTTATTTTCATTTTTGATGATCTGTCCATTGGTGAAAGTGGGGTGTTAAAGTCCCTTACTATGACTGAATTAATGTAAATTTCCCCTTTTATTGTTGTTAGCATTTGCCTTATGTATTGACGTGCTCCTATATTGGGTGTATAAATATTTACAGTTGTTATATGTTCTTCTTAGATTGATCCCTTGATCATTATGTAGTGTCCTTCTTTGTCTCTTGTAATAGTCTTTATGTTAAGATCTAATTTGTCTGATATGAGAATTGCTACCCCTGCTTTCCTTTGATTTCAATTTGCATGGAATATCTTTTTCCATCCCCTCACTTTCAGTCTGTATGTGTCCCTAGGTCTGAAGTGGGTCTCTTATAGACTGCATATATACGGGTCTTATTTATTTATTTATTTATTTGTATCCATTCAGCCACTCTATGTCTTTTGGTTGGGACTTTAATCCACTTACCTTTAAGGTAATTATCGATATGTATGTTCCTATTACCATATTTTTAATTCTTTTTAGTTTGTTTTTGTAGGTCCTTTTCTTCTCTTGTGTTTCCCACTTTGAGAAGTTCCTATAACATTTGTTGTAAAGCTGGTTTGGTGGTGCTGAATTCTTTTAACTTTTGCTTTTCTGTAAAGGTTTTAGTTTCTCCACTGAATCTGAATGAGATCCTTTCTGGTTAGAGTAATCTTTGTTGTAGCTTTTTCCCTTTAATCATTTTAAATATGTATTGCCACTCCCTTCTGGCTTTCAGAGTTTCTGCTGAAAGATCAGCTGTTAACCTTATGGGGATTCCCTTGTATGTTATCTGTTGTTTTTCCCTTGTTGCTTTTAATATTTTTTCTTTGTAGTTAATTTTTGATAGTTTGTGTAATATGTGTCTTGACATTTTTCTCCTTGGAGTTATCCTGTATGGGACTCTCTGCACTTCCTGGTCTTGATTGACTATTTCCTTTCCCATGTTTGGGAAGTTTTCAACTATAATCTCTTCAAATATTTTTTCAGACCCTTTCTTTTTTTCTTTTTCTTCTGGGGCCCTTATAATTCGAATGTTGGTGACTTTAACATTGTCCCAGATGTCTCTGTGACTATTCTCAATTATTTTCAATCTTTTTTTCTTTATTCTGCTCTGCAGTAGTTATTTCCACTATTTTATCGTCCAGGTCACATATGCGTTCTTCTACCTCAGTTATTCTGCTATTGATTCCTTTTAGTGAATTTATAATTTCATTTTTTGTGTTGTTCATCATTGTTTGTTTGCTCTTTAGTTCTTCTAGGTCCTTGTTAGATGTTTCTTGTATTTTATCCATTCTACTTCCAAGATTTTGGATCATCTTTACTATCATTACTCTGAATTATTTTTCAGGTAGACTACCTATTTCCTCTTTATTTGTTTGGTCTGGTGGTGTTTTACCTTGCTCCTTCATCTGCTGCATATTTCTCTGTCTTCTCATTTTGTTTAACTTACTGTGTTTGGGGTCTCCTTTTTGCAGACTGCACGTTTGGATTTCCCGTTGATTTTGGTGTTGTCCCCCAGTGGCTAAGTTTGGTTCACTGGCTTCTGTAGGATTCCTGTTGGAGGGGACTGGTGCCTGTGTTCAGGTGGGTGGGGTTTGATCTTGTCTTTCTGGTGGCAGTGCCACAACTGTTGGTGTGTTTTGGGGTGTCTGTGAACTTAGTATGATTTTAGGCAGCCTCTCTGCTAATGGGTGGTGTTGTGTTTCTGTCTTCCTACTTGTTTGGCATGGGACATCCTGCATTATGGTTTGCTGGCAGTTGAGTGGAGCTGGGTCTTAGTGTTGAGATGGAGATATCTCAGAGAGCTCTCACTGATTGATATTACGTGAGGCAGAGAGGTCTCTGGTAGTCCAGTGTCCTGAACTCGGCTCTCTTACCTCAGAGACTTAGGTCTGATGCCAGGCCGGAACATCAATACCCTGTCAGCCACATGGTGTCCTGTGAGTCACAACCCTGAAATGGATTTCACTGGGCTGAAATCACGATGTTGGAAGGATCATCAGCTTTCTGGAGGTTCTGCCAAATCAACTAGCCCTAAAAATGGATGGCACTGTAGCATGGGGCCCAGACCTGCCATCACTGGCAGTTGGAGAGCATGGGTATATTTAGATATTAAAGTGTGGTTTCAAAAAGATGTACAATGAGGGCTTCCCTGGTGGCACAGTGTTTGAGAGTCTGCCTGCCGATGCAGGGGACACAGGTTCATGCCCCGGTCTGGGAAGATCCCACATGCCACAGAGTGGCTAGGCCCATGAGCCATGGCCGCTGAGCCTGCATATCCAGAGCCTGTGTTCTGCAATGGGAGAGGCCACAACAGTGAGAGGCCTGCGTACCGCAAAAAAAAAAAAAAAGATGTACAATGATATAATGGTGATACAAGTATTCAATGTGAAATGCTTACTATAATCAAATTAACACATCCATCACGTCACTAGTTACAATTTTTTGGTGATGAGAACCCTTAAGATTTATAGTCTTAGCAAATTTCAAATAAATGCAGTATTATTTACTACAAACTCTATGCTGTACATTAGACCTCCAGAACTTATTAATCTTGTAACTGAACATTTGTATCCTTTGACCAACATCTCCCCATTTCCTGCAACCCTCAGCCCCTGGCAACCACCATTCTAATCTCTTCTATGAGTTTGACTTGTTTAGATTATAAACATAAGTCAGATCATACAGTATTTACTGTTTTGTGTCTACCTTTTTCATATAGAGTAATGTATTTTAAATATAAGCTATATTATAGAAATATTCTGAAATACTGGTTATCATTTACATAATTACAAAAAAGTTCAATTGGTAACTATGTTAGAAAACACAACCTTTTCCCTCATTTCATTAATGCCTTAAATTATTAACTTTGAAACTGACAAGTATACTGATATGTATACCATCTAGTCAAAAAGACTTTTAAATTAAAAAACATTTTTTATTCTGAAAAGAGTCACAAAAATGGAAGGGTGTTTACTTAGTAAGCTCTTCCACTGATATAATCTAAACAGCCGCCTGGATTCTTGACACATTAGAGAATCTTAAGGAAGAGATACAAAATCTCTCAGTTCTAATTTTTAAAGGAAACATGATAGCTCTTTTATTCTTTTAAAATCAAGGTTAAAATAGACCTGCAAATTAAAAATCTTCTACACTCTACTTTTACTCAAAAGATTTGATAGTTAGGTATTACGAGTTCCAGAGCATACATACAAGTTCCATTATCAAGAAAGCCTTGCTCTCAACTGTGACAACTTTTCAAGGAGAAACAGTGTACTACATACTTGTCACATTGCCAATCATGGTTGAAAAGCCTTGCTTTGTTGATTTCTATAAGCATTCTATAAGATATTTTGTTCTTTTATTCATTTTGATAGACTAGTACAGGCAGACTTTAAAAAGATCAGTATAGGATCACCTGCCAGTTGAATACAACCCTATATTTAATAACCATTTTTTTGTCCTGGTGATTTGTGTTTTCTAAATACAATTTTCTTTCCTTTTTCCCTTTGTTTTCAATAACAATGAAATAATGCTTTTAGTCTCCAAATATGTATTGTATATGCTTCTCATTTAAGAGAGTTTTGTTCCTTTGGACAGTCTGAATTTGATCAACATATATCCTTTGTGACTAAGGGCAACTTATGATTAATTAAGGTTTAAAAGGAAAAAAATATAAAATAGAGAGTAATAGACATATGTGGTTTTCTTTTTTAAAAATTTCAGTTTATTGAGGTATTATTGACATGTAATATTTGTACATCATGGTGATTTGATGTACATATAGAATGTGAAAACATTTCCCATTCCATCTAGTTAATTAACACATCCATTACCTAATATATTTGTTCCTTTGTTTTTATTTCCATTGGTGAGAACCTTTAACATCTACTCTCAGCAAATTTCAATTATACAGTACAGTGTTATAAACTACTGTCCCCATGTTTGTTTCACATTAGCTTTTTAGACCTTATTCATCTTATACTTGAAAGTTTGTATCCTTTTACCAATACTTACCCAATTCTTAAGTCTTGGAGAGACAGGTATTATAAAACAATTGGGTGATTTATTTTATTTGTACTTTTCATCTTAGGGCCAAACATGTTATTCACAATTTTTCATTAGTGCTTTTCACTGTCACTAGATATTAATAGGGTATCATTTGGCCAGTTTGGTAGGTAGAATTTTAAGATTTCTACACTCTGTTTTACCACCTTGAGTAATAACTCCCTTTGAGTGTTACAAAACCTGTGAATATAATGGGATATATCTCCTATGACTGTTTCATTTTTTATGGCAAAAAGGCTTTTGCAAATATCATTAAGACTTCTAATCAGTTCACTTGGTGATAATCAATAGGGAGATTATCCTGTGTTGGCATGATCCTGACAGTTGAGGACATTAAAATTGTCAAGAAGCAACAGTACAGATTCTCCTACTGGTTTTAAAGGAGCAAACTAAAAGTGTGCAAAGGACCATGTGTCAGGAAGTGATGGGTGGCTGCTAACATCCGAGAATAGCCCTTGGTTGACATGTAAGAAAGCAGGAATCTCAGTCCTATGATCACAGAGGGCTGGAATTCTACGAACAACCAGTAAGCTTAGAAGAGGTCCTTGAACTGCAGGTGAGACCACAGACTGATTCCTTGCTTTTAGCCAAGTGACACCATGAACAGAGGGCTCAGGGAAAAAAGTGTCAGATTCCTTTCCTACAGAAATAGTGAGATCATAAATGTGTATAGCTTTAAGTCACTAAAATTTTGATAATTTGTTGCACAGCAGTCAAAAACTAATATAGCAAGTCAAAAGAATATTTGAAGATACAATTTAATGATTTCTATTGCTCATTATTCATCTGTGGCAAATATATTACAATGAATAATTTGGTCTTGGGAAAAAATCAATATCAACTTGCCAATGTTAACTTGAAATTATAAAAATATAAATTAAATTTTAGTTAAAGAATTGGGGTCACTTTTCTCATGACTATTTATCAAGTTATAACAGCACCATCTATCTAAGATGATTTTCAGATAAGAAAAGAGACAAGATCTTCCTCCTGATACTCTTCCAAGATTATGATTGTGTCATAATCTTAGTTGTATGGATTATACCAAGTTACTTAAGTTTCCTTGTTTCAGTTTCATTAACTATAAAATTTAGTTAGATTATATTCCTCTAAGTCTCTTTTAAAACAAAAGTTCTCTAGTACTCTGGTACTTTAGTGAAAATGTAACTATCTATTTTGAGGAAAAAGTCAGAGTTTTTAATCTCTATTAGCAAAGCAAGTAAATAAAAATCAGTAGTGAAACACTCACTACTGGGAAAACCAAATTTTCTAATGGGAATCACGAACTAGATCTTGTAATTCCTTTTTTAAGGATAAAAAATAAAACCTCTATGTATACTCATAGGAATTTTGAAAAACACTTGTGTGAACATTGAGGAAAGTTGAACAAATACTTAGATCTTTTCCTTTAATACTAGATTTATTTTTTAATCTGTTACTGGGCCTATAACGCCTCAATAAACAAATATGAGATAAGGATGAATTCCATTCTAATTCAATTCTGTAAATATTCTATAATAAATAGATTAATGTGAACATGAAAGTCGAATGAAGTCAATACCATTAACTCATGAAAAGCATAATTATAATCAGGTCGAGTCTCACACAGGGGTCTCATTCATTTTACCATATAAAAGAAATGTAAAACAATTAATAGTTTTCAAATTAGCTTGATGGGAGAAAACCTACAATTGAGCAATCCATTATTTACTAATGAAGATACATTCCATAAAGGAGTTCCTCCAAGGAACTTCCTTTTGAAATAATTTTTATGTACAGTTTAGCAGAGGTGAGCACTGATTGCTTATCTCAATTGCTAATTTAACAAGTTCCCCAGAGGAAAAAAACACAGATTGTTTGACTGAATTGTTGTGGGTGGTTTAAAATTATGATGAAAGGCAATGTAAAAATAGCAACCATGTGGGTTTCTTTATTTTGCTTGAAGGGAATGTTACTAATTTATTTTTCCTATAAAAACTCAATGAAATTAAAATTTACATTTTGCTTCCAAATTGGCAAAAACAAAGGGGGGGATTAAATTAACCAATTTGTTATTTTTATTAATTTATGTCATTCATTTTAGCCCAGCCACTGAACATGAGTGCTTACACAATGTCAGAAAGTACTAAAGAGAAATAAATATTTTAAAAAATTGATATAAACTGGTGTGTTATTAGCTACATGTATGAATGTAAATTTAAAACATTCAGTAAAGATTTAGTTCCAGTGTACACACAGATAGACTTGTAGACATACAAAGAAGCATGTACTATTATCTCTGACTTTACACACTTACAGTGAAATTGATTAAAGATTATAAACATGATTTTTCAAACCTATAATAGTCTATAATCATTCATCTATATAATAAATGAATTCTAGTAAGTACCTGGCATTGAGAAAAAGCCATAATTCCTCCTATCATGGAATTTCCTGTAAAATGAGAAAGACAGAAAATAAACATGGAAAAAAATAAATAACTTTAAAGTGACAAAAGTGTTCTCTGAAGATCTTGAAAAGAATTTAGTGATAGAGAAAAATAGATGATGGGGCAACTAATTAGATGGGGGGAAGCAATATATGTCTTTTTGAGTATGCACCATTTAAGATGAGACATGATGTTTCTAAAAGAAACAACTATGCCATGAAGTGAGAGAGTGGCATGGACTTATATATACTACTAAATGTAAAATAGATAGCTAGTGAGAAGCGGCCACATAGCACAGGGAGATCAGCTTGGTGCCTTGTGACCACCCAGAGGGGTGGGATAGAGAGGGTGGGAGGGAGGGAGACACAAGAGGGAAGAGATATGGGGATATATGTATATGTATAGCTGATTCACTTTGTAATAAAGCAGAAACTAACACACCATTGTAAAGTAATTATATTCCAATAAAGATGTTTAAAAGAAAAAAGAAACACCTATGTAATGAACCCACATGATGCAAATGGTTTGTGCTGTATTAGAAAGGACTTAGCTAATTAAAGGATGTATAGAGACCACTGTGATTGGAGTACAGAGAACCAGAATCAGAGTTGTTTAAAATGTGTTGAAAAGGTACCTAAGGGTCAGGGTTTCTACGCCATGCACAGTATTTTAGATTGCATTCAAAGTTCCACCAAAAGTCAATGTAACAATTTTACGAGGTATGATATGTTCTGATTTATGGCTTTTAAAAAAGATGACCCAGGCTGCTTTAGTTTTAAAGATCATTGGTAGTTAATCATTCATTTTTAGTGTAGAGGAATGCAAGAGATTTCTGTGCATTAATTTTGTATCCTGCAACTTTACCAAATTCATTGATTAGCTCTAGTAGATTTCTGGTGGCATCTTTAGGATTTTCTTTGTAGACTATCATGTCATCTGCAAACAGTGACAGTTTTACTTATTTTCCAGTTTGGATTCTTCTTATTTCTTTTTCTTCTCTGATTCCCATTCCTAGGACTTCCAAAACTATGTTGAAAAATAGTGGGAAAGTGGACATCCTTGGCTTGTTCCTGATCTTAGAGGAAATGCTTTCAGTTTTTCACCATTGAGAATAATGTTTGCTGTGGGGTTGTTGTATATGGTCTTTATTATGTTGATGTAGGTTCTCTCTATGCATACTTTCTGGAGAGTTTTTATCATAAATGGGTGTTGAATTCTGTCAAAAGTTTTTCTGCATCTATTGAGAATATCATATGAATTTTATTCTTCAATTTGCTAATATGGTTTACCAAATGGATTGATTTGTGTGTATTGAAGAATCCTTGTATCACTGGGATAAATCCCACTTGATCATGGTGTAGAATCCTTTTAATGTGTTGTTTGATTCTGATTGCTAGTATTTTGTTGAGGATTTTTGCACCTATGCTCATCAGTGATATTGGTCTGTAATTTTCTTTTTTTGTGATATCTTTATCTGGCTTTTGTATCAGGGTGATGGTGGCCTTGTAGAATATACTCAGAAAACTATAAGACACTGATGAAAGAAATCAAAGATGGTACAAACAGATGGAAAGATATACCATGTTCTTGAATTGGTATATCAATATACTGATAATAACTATACTACCCAAAGCAATCTACAGATTAAATGCAATCCTTATCAAAATTTTCAGGACAGGAATGGAGACACAGATGTAGAGAATGGACATATGGACATGGGGGCAGGATAGAATAGGTGGGATGAATTGGGAGATTGGGATTGACATATATATATATATATATATATATATATATATATATATATATATATATTACCATATGTAAAAATGATAGCTAGTGGGAACCTGCTATATATCACAGGGAGCTCAGCTCAGTGTTCTGTGGTGACCTAGATGGGTGGGATGATGTGGGTGGTGATAGGGAGGTCCAAGAGGGAGAAGATAGATGTATACATATAGCTGATTCACTTTGTTGTATGGCAGAAACTAATGAAACATTGTAACACAAGTATACCCCAATTAATAAAAAAATTTTAAAAAAAGAGATTATTGGCAGTTGAGAGTGTAGAGGCCACGAATAGAACTCAGGAGACTAGTGAGAGACTGTGGTCACAGTGCAGCCAAGCTGTAGCCTGAATGTTAATAGTAGCACTGGATAGGAAGACAAAGAGGTGAATAGTAGATTGATTTTGATGGTGGTATTAAGGAAAATTGCCAGTATTTAGGACAGAGAGGGTTAGAGGAGAGGGATGAATGAAGACAGCCCCAGAATTTTTTTTTGCTTGAGAAGGTGTTTGAATGATTGTATCATTTATTGAGATAATAAATACATCCAGGTTTCATAAGAAGACATAATCATGTGCACTCTGAACCTGTTATTTTTGAGATTTGTAAATAAAACAAGAAAGTTGGCCTTAAATATGGGCAGTAAAGATATCCAACAAGAAATCTGAGTCATTAGCAACCATAGGAACAGAATGTAGACAGAAAAGAGCAAAGGATGGAGGAATAAGCCCTGGAGACTCCAACATGAAGCTGTCAGAAAGGTTATTGGAAAGGTTATTAGAAAAACCAAGATAAGATCGATATCCTTGAAGCTGAGAGAAGATAACGTTTTCAGAAGACAGGAACACTCAGCTATGATAAAGGCTGCAGAGAAGTAGGATTAGGACAAAATATGATCACGGAACTTAGTAAAAGTAAAATTTCTAGAGATCTTGACAAAAGACATTTCAGAGTAATAATGGGGAAAGAAAATAAATTTTAGAACACTGAGAAGTGAATGGAAAGTGAGAAAGTGCAGTCTGTGTGTAGTTAGTTCTATCTAAAATTTTATCTATATAGGTAAGCATAGAAATGGAGTAGAAGCTGGAAATAACTGTGGGGAAAATAAATTTATTTTTAAGAAAATTAAGTAGTATGGCAAGTTTGTATGCTGATATGAATATTGTACTAGAGAGACAATGATGATTTAGAGGACTAAAGGAATGAGTGACCAAAGTAGGAAATTTCTTAATTTCTTAAGATTGTTAGAGGAGACCAGATCCAGAGTAACTGGAATGGAATGAGAATGAGGAGTAAACTGTGAATATAACATGAGAGAAGATGAACAAAAAAAGTCACATGTAAGTAGCTTAGAAAGTAAGCATGAGTCAGGGGATTCTAAACAGATAATTTCTATATTATAAATGCTTTGGAAGCAAGGTCATGATCTGAAAGAGATTAGGCAGATGGGATAGTTGAGGAGTACCAAAGTGTTTGAGGATAAAAGGTAATATATGAAATTGTTGTTTTAGAATAGAAATATAAGCTTACTGGAGAAATTTATTTTTGGATTACCAGAGATTTTGAGAGAAGACTTGACATCTGATATCATAAATTTAATCTAACACTTTACTTTGAGTCAGCCTAACTGGTTGTGCAGCTTTGATTCTTCCTTTCTTTTCTTCCTTTTTTTCTTTGAATTTTATTTTATTTTTTTATACAGCAGGTCCTTATTAGTCATCAATTTTATACACATCAGTGTATACATGTCAATCCCAAGCACCTAACTCATCACACAACCACCCCATCACTCCCAGCCCCCGCTGCTTTCCCCCATTGATGTCCATATTTTGTCCTCTACATCTGTCTCAATTTCTGCCCTGCAAACCTGTTCATCTGTACCATTTTTCTAGGTTCCACATATATCCGTTAATATACAATATTTGTTTTTCTCTTTCTGACCTACTTAACTCTGTATGACAGTCTCTAGATCCATCCACCTCTTTACAAATGACCCAATTTCATTCCTTTTTATGGCTGAGTAATATTCCATTGTATATATGTACAACATCTTCTTTAGCCATTCATCTGTTGATGGGCATTTCGGTTGCTTCCATGACCTGGCTATTATAAAAAGTGCTGCAATGAACATTGGGGTGCATGTGTCTTTCTGAACTCTGGTTTTCTCTGGGTATATGCCCAGTAGTGGGATTGTTGGACCATATGGTAATTCTATTTTTAGTTTATTAAGGACCTTCCATACTGTTCTCCACAGTGGCTGTATTAATTTACATTCCCACCAACAGTGCAAGAGGGTTCCCTTTTCTCCACACCCTCTCCAGCATTTGTTATTTGTAGATTTTCTGATCATGCCCATTCTGACTAGTGTGAGGTGATACCTCATTGTAGTTCTGATTTGCATTTCTCTAATAAGTAGTGATGTTGAGCAGCTTTTCATGTGATTCTTGGTGATCTGTATGTCTTCTTTGGAGAAATGTCTATTTAGGTTTTCTGCCCATTTTTAGATTGGGTTGTTTGTTTGTTTGTTTTAATAGTGAGCTGCATGAGCTGTTTATATATTTTGGAGATTAATACTTTGTCCGTTGATTCATTTGAGAATACTTTCTCCCATTCTGAGGGTTGTCTTTTCATTTTGTTTATGGCTTCCTTTGTTGTGCAAAAGCTTTTAAGTTTCATTAGGTCCCATTTGTTTATTCTGTTTTTATTTCCATTACTCTAAGAGGTGGGTCAAAAAGATTTTGCTGTGATTTATGTCAAAGAGTGTTCTTCCTATGTTTTCCTCTAAGAGTTTTACAGTGTCTGGTCTTAAATTTAGGTCTGTAATCCATTTTGAGTTTATTTATGTGTATGGTGTTAGGGAGTGTTCTAATTTCATTCCTTTACGTGTAGCTGTCCAGTTTTCCAAGCACCACTTACTGAAGAGACTGTCTTTGCTCCATTGTATACCTTTTCCTTCTTTGTCATATATTAGTTGACCATAGGTGTGTGGGTTTATCTATGGGCTGTCTATCTTGTTCCATTGATCTATGTATCTGTTTTTGTGCCAGTACCATATTGTCTTGATTATGTAGCTTTCTAGTATAGTCTGAAGTCAGGGAGTCTGATTCCTCCAGATCCTTTTTCTTCCCTTAAGACTGCTTTGGCTATTCGGGCTCCTTTGTGTCTCCATACAAATTTTAAGATATTTTGTTCTAGTTCCATAAAAAATGCAATGGGTAATTTGATAGCAATTGCATTGAATCTGTGGATTGCTTTTGGTAGTATAGTCATTTTCACAATATTGATTCTTCCAATCCAAGAACATGGTATATCTCTCCATCTGTTGGTATCATCTTTAATTTCTTTCATCAGTGTCTTATAGTTTTCTGCATACAGGTCTTTCATCTCCCTAGGTATGTTTATTCCTAGGTATTTTATTCTTTTTGGTGCAGTGTTAAATGGGAGTGTTTCTTTAATTTCTCTTTCAGATTTTTCATCATTAGTGTATAGGAATGCTAGAGATTTCTATGCATTAATCTTGTATCCTGCAACTTTACCAAATTCATTGATTAGCTCTAGTAGATTTCTGATGGCATATTTAGGATTCTCTATATATAGTATCATGTAATCTGCAAACATTGACAGTTTTACTTCTTCTTTTCCAATTTGTATTCATTTTATTTCTTTTTCTTCTTTGATTGCTGTGGCTAGGACTTCCAAAATTATGTTGAATATTAGTGCTGAGCGTGGACATCCTTGTCTTATTCCTGATCTTAGAGGAAATGCTTTCTGTTTTTCACCATTGAGAATGATGTTTGCTCTGGGTTTCTTGTATATGACATTTACTATGTTGAGGTAGTTTCCCTCTGTGCCCACTTTCTGTAGAGCTTTTTTTTTTATCATAAATGGGTGTTGACATTGTCAAAATCTTTTTCTGCATCTATTGAGGTGATCATATGGTATTTATTTTTCAATATGTTAAAAAGGTTTATCACATTGATTGATTTACATATATTGAAGAATCCTTGGATTCCTGCAATAAATCCCACTTGCTCATGGTGTATGATCCCTTTAATGTGTTGTTGGATTCTATTTGCTAGTATTTTGTAGAGGATTTTTCCATCTATATTCATCAGTGATATTGGCCTGTAATTTTCTTTTATTGTAGTATCTTTGTCTGCTGTTGGTATCAGGGTGATGGTGGCATCATAGAATGAGTTTGGGAGTGTTCCTTCCTCCACAAATTTTTGGAAGAGTTTGAGAAGCATGGGTGTTAGCTCTTCTTTAAATGTTTGATAGAATTCACCAGTGAAGTCATCCGGTCCTGGACTTTTGTTTGTAGGAAGATTTTTGATAACAGTTTCAATTTAATTTCTTGTGATTTGTCTGTTCATATGTTCTATTTCTTCTTGATTCAGGCTTGGAAGTTTATACCATTCTAAGAATTTGTCTGTTTCTTTCAGGTTGTCCATTTTATTGGCATAGAGTTGCTTGTAGTAGTCTCTTAGGATGCTTTTATTCTTGTGGTGTCTGTTGTATCTTCTCCTTTTTCATTTCTAATTTTGTTGATTTGAGTCTTCTCCCTCTTTTTCTTGATGAGTCTGGTTAATGGTTTATCAAAATTTTTTATCTTCTCAAAGAACCAGCTTTTGGTTATATTGATCTTTGCTTTTGTTTTCTTTGTTTCTATTTCTTTTATTTCTGCTCTGATCTTTATGATTTATTTCCTTCTACTAACTTTGGGTTTTGTTTGTTCTTCTTCCTCTGGTTCCTTTAGGTGAAAGTTTAGGTTGTTTATTTGAGGTGTTTGTTGTTTTTTGAGGTAGGATTGTATTGCTATAAACTTCCCTCTTAGAACTGCTTTTGCTGCATCCCATAGGTTTTGGATTGTCGTGTTTTCATTGTCATTTTTCTCCAGGTATTTTTTTATTTCCTCTTTGATTAATCATTGATCTCTTGGTTATTTAGTAATGTATTGTTTAGCCTCCAAGTGTTTGTGTTTTTTATGTTATTTTCCCAGTAATTGAATTCTAGCCTCATAGCATTGTGGTCAGAAAATATGCTTGATATGATTTCAATTTTCTTAAATTTACTGAGGGTTGATTTGTGACCCAAGATGTGATTTATCCTGGAGAACGTTCCATGTGCACTTGAGAAGAAAGTGTAATCTGCTGTTTTGGAATGGAATGTCCTATAAATATCAATTAAATTTATCTGTTCTATTGTGTCATTTAAAGCTTCTGTTTCCTTATTTATTTTCATTTTAGATGATCTGTCCATTTGTGTAAATGAGGTGTTAAAGTCCCGCACTATTATTGTGTTACTGTTGATTTTGTCTTTAATAGCTGTTAGCAGTTGCCTTATGTATTGAGGTGTTCCTAAGTTAGGTGCATATATATTTATAATATTATATCTTTTTCTTAGATTGATCCCTTGATCATTATGTAGTGTCCTTCCTTGTCTCTTGTAACATTTTTTAATGCCTATTTTATCTGATATGAGTATTGCTACTCCAGCTTTCTTTTGATTTCCATTTGCATGGAATATCTTTTTTCCATCCCCTCACTTTCAGTCTGTATGTGGGTCCCTTGTAGACAGCATATAGATGATTATTGTTTTTGTATCCTTTCAGCAAGCTTGTGTCTTTTGGTTGGAGCTTTTAATCCATTTACATTTAAGGTAATTATTGATGTATATGTTACTAGGACCATATTCTTAATTGTTTTAGGTTTTGTTTTTGTAGGTCCTTTTCTTCTCTTGTATTTCCCACTTAGAGTAGTTACTTTAGCATTTGTTGTAGAGATGGTTTGATGATGCTGAATTCTCTTATCTTTTGCTTGTCTGTAAAGATTTTGATTTCTCCATTGAATATGAATGAAATCCTTGGGTAGAGTAATCTTGGTTGTAGGTTCTTCCCTTTCATCTCTTTAAGTATATCATACACTCTCTTCTGGCTTGTAGAGTTTCTGCTGAGAAATCAGCTGTTAACCTTATGGAAATTCCCTTGAATGTTATTTGTCGTTTTTCCCTTTCTGCTTTCAATAGTTTTTGTTTGCATTTAATTTTTGCCAATTGATTACTATGTGTCTTGGTGTGTTTCTCCTTGGGTTTGTCCTGTATGGGACTCTCTGTGCTTCCTGGACTTGGGTGGCTATTTCCTTTCCCATTTTAGGGAAGTTTTCGACTATAATGTCCTCAAATATTTTCTCTCGTCTTTCCTCTCTCTCTTCTCCTTCTGGGACCCTTATAATTTGAATGTTGTGGCATTTAATGTTGTCTCGGAGGTCTCTTAGGCTGTTTTCATTTCTTTTCATTCTTTTTTCTTTATTCTGTTCTGCACTAGTGAATTCCACCATTCTGTCTTCCAGGTTACTTATCCGTTTCTCTGCCTCAGTTATTATGCTACTGATTCCTTCTAGTGTAGTTTTCATTTCACTTATTGTATTGTCATCTCTGTTTGTTTGTTCTTTAATTCTTCTAGGTCTTTGTTAAACATTTCTTGCATCTTCTCAACCTTTGCCTCCATTCTTTTTCTGAGGTCCTTGATCATCTTCACTGTCATTATTCTGAATTATTTTTCTGGAAGGTTGCCTATCCTCACTTCATTTAGTTGCGTTTCTGGGGTTTTATCTTGTTCCTTCATCTGGTACATAGCCCTCTGGATTTTCATCTTGTCTATCTTTCTGTGAATGTGTTTTTTGTTCCACAAGCTGCAGGATTGTAGTTCTTCTTGATTCTGCTGTCTGTCCTCTCTAATTTTTCATCTATCCACCTTGCTTAATGGTGCACCCTGTTGAGTCCTTGTAATGTTGAGGTTCCTCCAGCTGAGCAGAGATGAATGTGAGTGAAGTGGAAGTATTTTTCCAAAGTATCATTTATTTTTCTGGATTAGAAGACAGAAGAGTTTTGATAGATAGTTAAGAGAATGGTGGTTTTAATATATTGGAGAGAATGATGAGGAGCTACCTGAGAAGATGAGCTGAAAGTGGAGAAGTGAGTGGGATTTAATACCTTGTTATTAGGTATGTTGGAATTGGTAAACTTGGGAGGGTATGGCTGAGAAGGAGAGGAAATGAAGGTCAGTGCTAATATGGGAAGAAAAACAGATATGACAATATATTTGGGGAATAAGGATAGGAAATGTGGTGAAGCTACAGAGTCTAAATCTCCAGTTTTTAGCATGGGAAAAGGATTAGAAAGTTGATAAATGATAATAACATTGAGCATCCTTAATTTTAGATCTCAGCTAGATAATCAAATATTTCTAATAATATACTTGAATTGCTACTTATTTTAGTGATTTTAGAAATGGGTATTTGGCTCTCTGCTATGATGAAAGGGGATATTTTCTGTTACAGTAAATATGGCTTACATCTTCTTCCCTCTGATCTTCAAAAACAGTTATATCTAGGGTTTTTGTGCAGTTGGTACACACCAGTACCACCTTACAAGTTGCTTAATATTGAAATAGGCCTGAAAGTTAGTACAATAGCTGCATCCTAGGGCCCTTGAGTGCCTCCTGCTACCTCTCCCCATGTCTCCCAAGAGAGTTTTCAAGAGCCCTGCTTCAGCACTTAACCTGGTGGGTGGGTACATCCTGAATGATCTAATTAGATGTATAAGTTGACATATTATGTAAATGTCACCCTTGGTTATATGCCTATTTAAGTTCCTTGAGGGGGCCACTGTATCAATATCAAATGCATTTTTAAGCCTTTTTAACTGTTTTTTTTTTTTTTTTGCCTTGCCTTGCCACTTGGCATGTGGGATCTTAGTTCCCTCAAATGGGGATCAAGCCCCTGCACCCTGCAGTGGAAGCACAGAGTCTTAACCACTGGACTGCCAGGGAAGTCCCCTAAGCCTTTTTAAAAGATATATACCATTCACTATAAAACTAGGTCCTGATTGTTCACTCTTAAAATTAGGAGTTAGTGACCTACTCTTCTGTTTACCTGCTCTTTTTTTTTCCCTTATGTCCTATCACATGTAGTCCTTACTTTATTAAAATTGATCATATCTGCCTTACATTATATATAAAATTAAATGATAGTAATAAGTAGTATCTAGTAATTTCTACATACCACACTATCTCATATCATGGGAATGGTTGGAAAATTACCTATTATTATTATTTTTTCACTTATTTTGGTTAACAATAAAAAAGGAGTTGGTCTGACTGACTAGTTCTCTATAACATGTTGCTTTCTAGCTGGCATTTGCAAATAGCTTGATGAGTTATTTATGACCAAGGTAATCATTCACATTTTGGAAATGTTGCACAGATAATAATTGAATGAATATGCAAAATTTAACAACTGTTAGGAAAAAAATCCCAATTTCTTGAAATCCTTCACTTTCTTTTCTTGCTGGTAGTTGTATTCTGTACTCGAATAATGACTTTCTGGTGCAGCTTCACTCGTCACTTTGTTTTTTCAACATTTCATCACATTTTTTTCTACACTCCCAATAATGACATATGGTCTCTGGGGTCTACATTTTTCCCAAAGGACAACCTTCTGGAAGAATTATTTAAAATTGTATGAATGATGATATAGAGAAGAACAAGTTCCCAAGTCAGCTTAAGAAATAAAGGGTACCTACAGAGCTGAGTATTTCTGGATCTCGTTTGCTTGCTCTCAACCATCCTATTCCCCTATGACACCAGTCTCAGCTAATTACCATCCTCAATGTATGGTTTATAATTTCCTTAAATTTCTTAAATAAATATATCACTAACCATACATATACCAGTAAAAACCATATAGCATGTTTTTATGTATTATAACTTTATTTAAATGTTACCATATCATGCATACCATTCACTAGTTTTGCTTTTTCATTTATATTATGTTTTAAGACTATCCATATTAATACATCTAGTTCTACATCATTCATTTCCACAGCTGTGTAGTAGTACTTTACTCCATGAACTTAACACAAATTATTTGTCTTCTGAAGTTGATGAATGTTTAAGATTTTCTTCATCTTATAAACAATTTTCCAATAGACACTTTTATACATGTATATTTGTGAGTCACAGGAAGGATTCTCTAAGGGATTATATATATAAGAGAATAATTGTTGCATCATATACATATGCACATATCTTCAATTTTACTAGATATTGCCAAATTACTTACCAAATTGCTTTCAACAATCTATGCTGTCACTGATTAACACTGCTCTAAATTCTTGCAAAAGTTGAAGCAGTCAGAACTGACAATTTTAAAATATTTTGAAATGACAATTTTAACTATTTCTTTGTTGCTTTTTTTGATTCTACATTTGCATTTTTTGATTCTACAAATGTCATCTTTATATATCTGGTTATTTTTCTAGTGAGTGTAGTCACTTTTTTCTTATTGATTGGTTAAAATATATGCACAAGGAATATATATTTATTCAATATTTACACACTTTCAGTGTATAACTTTTATTTTCACTTATTTAAAACAGACTTTTGATCCACCGAGTTTTTTTTTTTTAATATAGTTTTTTTTTAACATTTAATGCCATTTTCCTTAGGGGTTTGTGTTCTTGTTTGTTTGTTTGTTTCTCATTTGATAAATATTCATCTATTTTGAAGATTTAAAGCTATTTTTCTCTATTTTCTTCCAAAAGTTATACAACAGTTCATTTGATACCGAATCCACCTGAGTAGACTTTAGTGTAGGAGTAAAGACACCATTTGATTTGGTTTCAGGAGAATAATGACTTAATTCTGCCAACACCATCCATTGATGGCTTCCTCAGAGAACTTCACGGTTGCCTCTCTCCTTTTGGTCTAAAGTGGACATGTGGCTCCCTTCATCTGCTGCACAGCTGTCATTGTGAACATTATTCTTCTGAGTTTTATCCATATTTTGCAAGATAGGCTCTAGCAATTTCCTAAGAATGCAAGTGTGAGAAGTAACACATTATATTCTTTATATCTGAAACATATCATAAAAGCAGATCTAGAAACCTGTACCTCAGGCAGTAGAGTATGATAAAGAATTGAGATTCTCCAGACAGATTGCTGGGCTTTGTGTCCTAGATCTTCTACTTACTACTTATGTGATGATCATGCCAATCTTCAGACTGGGTATGTGTAGCCCTGGGGGATACATGAAGAGCTTGGAGTCAGTAAAAGGGCATAAATAGTTCAAAGGATTCAATTTTCATATCTCCTAACTATGTATACACATATTTATCTGACTGTGAAAATACCTGGTTTGACTGAGGTTTGAGTCTTCTTTCTTACCTACTTTTTCACAATCACCTCTCTACCATTTTATCAAAGAAGGACATAACTCCTATGCATACTGAATCTTTGTATAATCTACTTTTTGTGGATAAGGTCATAGGGCAACTAACAGATGGACAATTCAAAATGCTGTTTGTGAGTGATTCTAAAAACCGAGGATGCAACTAGAGATTATCATAGTAAGTGAAGTAAGTCAGAAAGAGAAAGACAAATACCATGTGATATCACTTATATGTGGAATCTAAAATATGATACAAAGGGACCTATCTATGAAACAGAAACAGAATCACAGATATAGAGAAAGACTGATGATTGTCAAGGGGGAGGAGGTGGGAGCAGGGATGGATTGGGAGTTTGGGGTCAGCACATGTAACCTTTTATATAAACAACAAAGTTTTACTGTATAGTACACAGAATTATAGTCAATATCCTATAATAAACCATAATAAAAAAAAACAGGTGTTAAATATTTTGTGTATGTCAACTGATAAGTTTGCTTTCAACATATCTGAAAGAAGACATGATCCAGTTGTTAGCTGAAATATCACTAAACATAACCTTTGATTATAGATCAGCCTGCAATATTTAGCATGTAACTTAGTGAGAAATCTAGCTTCTGGTTAAAAGCCTGTCTGATTTCTCAGATGGGATCTCAGGCAATTACAAAAGTTTTGCCTGGGAGGTCTCATGGAGAAAGCTTTCCTCCCCACACCCAACTTGGTGCACAGCCCATGGATTACATGCATTGGGAACTCTGAAGGGATTGTAGTCAAGGACTCAGGTTCCCCTTACTGGTCAGACTCTTTGCATATTTACTTTCTTAGCCTTTGGTGCCTTTATCCCTAAATCTCTTTATCTGAGGCTTTGGGCAATAGTCTCCTTCAGGCTTCTTTGCTGAGGTCTACTGTGGGGTGAGAAATGGGAAACCTTAGAGACTCATTTCCCCACTCTGACTCAGTACTGATAATTTTCCCCTCGTAGCCCTCCCCCTTTGCTTTCTCCTCCATCCTCCCTTCCCTCCCTCCTCTTCCACAAACTGCCAGTCTCTTCTTCGTAGCTTCCTCAACGATGTGACAAGTCCAAATCTGCGCTGATCCACCCAGCCTTCTACCTGGGCACTGGTCCATAAGAGGAAGACAGGAGATGGTTTCTCTTCCACTCTTTCTCTCCTAGATCAACTAACCCCTTGACACTTAGGAGCCAAATAAATTAAGTGACAGTAATATAACAAAGCTCTTATTCTCATTAGCTACTTATGTGAAAAAATTTCTTCAGTATTTACATCTAAAAACATGGGGGGGAATGTAGAATTGAGGTTAAATTATTTCTCCTTCTAGCAACTAGTAGTATTAAAAATAATTGGAACAAAGAAATTACATTCATTTCTTTAAGAAATATGTGCATAATTAAATATTTTTACTTTTATGCTTAATGATTATATGTTAAAATTTTAATATAATTTTGTTGATTTACAATCAATTTGGAACTCAAACCAGAGGTATTTTTTTTAACACATAGTTTACGTTATGGGAAAATTGTTCAATGTTAATTTATATATTTTTCTTCAGTGAAAAATGAAAAGGGATCAATAAAATACTTTCAAGAATAAAAATATACTATATTAAGATGTAATTCTGTGTGGGAAGTAAAATGGAAATATGAGTACAAGGAGAAGAGAAAAATGATATAAAATTCTCATTTATTGATGAAGGGCTTTTTCATCAATATATAAATTGGATTATTTTGATATCAAATTCTTATGGTATTCTGATACCATTGGACATATATGATTGAATGATGTGAGAGCAATACTTTAAAATACCTAAATTTACAATGCATAGAAATAATATACCTTGCAGCTATATTTAAACTTTGGATAAAATATTTGAGATGTCAAGTTAAAAGTATGTGCTGAGGTACATTGTTTTTGAAAATTATATTAAGGGTGCATGATCAAAAATATTTGATGACCAGTTACCTAAGAAATCATGATGTTCTCTGATACATGAGAAATAACATGGAACACCTTCATCCTGGTGAAGTACAGCCTCCATGAGAAAGTAAAGCTTACCGAAAGGAGACAAAATCATTGTCTCTTACACAGATACCGAGGAGGAGTTGCAAAGTCATGGAGGATCTAGAGAGAAAAATAGACATAAAACTTCTCAGGTACCTTTTAAAAACCTCTAAGTTCAAAAATTCAATTCTCACACTTTACATTAATTCCCTCAGTGTTCACTTCTAAATATACCGATTCCTTAGAAGAGTCAACTGTATAAATACAGGCTATAATATAGATAGGATACTCTCTGTGTCATTCAAGGTCCTGGCAGGAAACAAATGATTTATTCAAACGGATGACTGAAGGGAATTGAAGGTAGGGACTCTGTACAGAGGTGTAGCCAAGGTTAACTGAAGAAAGAATGCTAAAGCGCTATCATGGATGGGAAGACTTTACTACCTGTGGTCTTTACCAGATCCCATTGAGAGGACTACAGGTAGAAAACACGGGTTGCTTTTCAGCTTATGGTCTTACACAGAGAAACATAGCCAAGGTCAAATTGGGGTTGGCACTGAGAGAAACGGGAAAATAACTGCCCAGGGTCTCTTTTCTTCCTCCTCCTTGGCCTCCTATTGGGCAAATCAGATAGGAAGGCAGGGGTTATGGGATCCTGGTGATGCAGTCAGGTAGAGATCAGACTCCCATAGTGATGGAAGTGTGAAGAAACGAACAGTAGAGGGGAAAATAGAAACAGTCTAATATTTTCAAAAATATTAGTGACTTCACTTTTGAGTAAATTAGAAGTTTATCAAAATCCCTCTATTTTAACCCTAAATTACACAAGACAACAGAGTAATTAGTCATCTGAGTTTACAATGAAGTATGGGAGTTGGAGGAGATGTGAGTAAATGATAATTTTAAAATATATGTAACTGTAACTCCATTTTAATGCGTGAGGCATTCTCTGTTTTACACATAAATGTATTTGCTCAATCTAAAAGTAATTGGAGTGCTAAGGGTCACATACACATTTTTAAAATGTATTGAATTAAGAATGGTGTTTAGTTGTCTCAGGTCTCAAGACAGGTTGTCTGTGTGGGAAGATGTTCTCCTAACAAGTGCTGGTCAAACAAATATAATAAGAGCCACATAGGTAATTTAAATTTTCTAGTGGCTACATTTAAGAAAGGATAAATTAACTTTAGTACAGATTTATTTAACACAATACATCAAAACTATTACCAATTCAAAATAGTTAAGTTAAAAATTATTAATGAAATATTATTACATTCCATTTAGCTTCATAGTGTCTTACAAGCCAGTGTGGATTTTACATACATGCCACATTTCAGCTGCTCAAGAGCCACACATGGTAAGTAGTGAACTTCTTGGTCAGCATTGTTCTAAAAAAACTATCAAAATATACTTTATAGAAGCAAATGAGGATCTACTGGTAAAAGTAAAATGATGAGATTGTGTTTGAATATTTTTATTGAATGTGCTTTTATATTTCTAGGCAGAAAGGCAGAAAGATTATGCAAATGAATTTTATGGAGCTAAAAATTATGTGAGTTAAATCCATTTAAATTCAATAATTCTACCTATCTCTTTCACTCTCTCTTGTTCTTGTCCTTTCTAGTATAATTTTGAGGTAAATTAGGAAATTTAACTTGGACTAATAAGAACAATATACAGTTGAAGTAGTAAAATAAAAAAAAAATCAGGAATGAGACTACAGATATTTAAAGAGGGGAGAAAAAGAAAAAAGAATGCAGACTTTTTCCAATTTTATTTTATTGAGATATAATTCACATACCCCAAATTCAGCATTTTAAAGTATACAACTATGGTTTTAGGAATATTCAGAAAGTTGTGCAACAATCACCACTATCAAATTCCACAACATTTTCTTTACTCCCAAATAAATGCTGCATCAGTTACCAGTCACTCGCCATTCCCTCTTCGACTCATCCACTGGCAAACACTAATCAATTTTGTTCCTCTACGGATTGACCTATCATCGAGATTTCATATTATGGAATCACATAGTGTGTCACCTTTTGTGTTTGACTTTTTACTTTACCATAATGTTCTCAAAATTCATACATGTTATAGCATGTATCAGTACTTCACTCATTTTATGACTGGATAATATTCCATTATATGGATATATCACATTTTGTTTGTCCTTTCTTCAGTTGATGAACATATGTGTTATTTTCATTTTTGGGCTCTTGTGAATCATACTGCTATGAACAGTCATTTACAAGTTTTTGTGTGAACCTATGTTTCCTATTCTCTTGGGTATATATGAGAATTGGAATTGCTAAGTCACGTGGTAACTGTATGTTTAACATTTGACTCATTGTTAAACTCTTTTCCAGACCAGCTGTAGCATTTTACATTCTTACCAGCAACAGTATATTGAGGGTTTTTATTTTTTCCATAACATCCTAATAAACACTTGTTATTGTCTATTTTTTAAAATAACCCTCTTAGGAGGTGTGAAGTAGATTTATCATCATGGTTTTGATATACATTTCACTGAAGATTACAAATGTTAAGCATCTTTTCTTGTACTTACTGGCCTTTTTAATATCTTATATGGAGAAATGTTTATTCAAATATTGACTTTGCACATTTTTAAAGTCAGTTATTTTATTTATATTGTTGAGTTGCAGGAGTTTTTTATTTGTTTTGCAAGTATTTATCCCTATTCTGAACATTGTCTTTTACTTTCTCGATGGTGTCTTTTAAATTGCAAAAGTTTGTAAATTTGATGTAGTCCAACTTATTACTTTTTTTTTTTTGCTTGGTTTTTGCTGTCATATGTAAGAAACTATTGTCTACTCCATTTCACAAAAATTAATATATGTTTTCTTCTGATAGTTTTTCACTTTCACTTTTAATTTGAGGTCTTTGATAAATTTTGTGTAAATTTTTGTATATGACATGAGGTGGAAGTTGAAATTCAGTTATCACAGCATTATTTTTTGAAGACTATTCTTTCTTCTTTGTCTAGACATGCATGTTGAAAATCAGTTGACCATAAACATAACATTTTATATATGTACTGTCAATTCACAGATTTTGTTCTATGAATTGTTTTAGTTATAATTGTTTTACAGTGTTCTTCAAGTTTTAATTTACTCATTGATCTCTCTGTCTTAATGTTCTATCTATTATTAAAATAGAGTATTGAAGTCTCCAACTGTTACTATTGAATTTTCTGTTTCTAGTTCATTTCTTTCTTCAGTTCTGTTGGCTTTGGTTAATGTATATTTGGGCTCTG
Organism: Mesoplodon mirus; assembly: GCF_964341445.2. Taxonomy (NCBI): domain Eukaryota; kingdom Metazoa; phylum Chordata; class Mammalia; order Artiodactyla; family Ziphiidae; genus Mesoplodon; species Mesoplodon mirus. Next base: position 30,352,364 of record NC_138993.1, read on the forward strand.
TTGTTACAAACATATATGTGTTAATTATTATAAGTTTTAGATATTCCTGGTGGATTAACCTTTTTATGATTTTAATATTTCCTTTCTTTTTCTTTGCCAAAATTTACATCTTAAACTCTATACTTGAATTATAGTGATATTACTACGGTCATTTCAGGTCTCTTTTTGTTACTGTTTACTCGGCATATTTATTTTCATCCTTTTACTTCAACCTATTTGTGCCTTTGGATCTAAAATTTATCTCTTGTAGACTGTTCATACTTGGATCATGCTTTTTTTTTCATAATCCATTATGCCAATCCTGTTTTTAGGTTGAAATCTTTAGTCCATTTGTATTCAGTGTAATTACTGATAATATAGGATTTTTGTCTATCATTTTATTATTTGCTTTCTACGTGTCTTACATTTGCTTTGTTCCTCTAATCACCCATTACTGCCTTCTTTTATGTTAAATAAATATTGTCTAGTGTGCCATTTTAATATCCTTGTTGTTGCATTAAAAAACATTATTTTCCTAGTGGTTTCCCCTGGAATTACAATTAACAATTATTAATATCTACTTTATTTCAACTTATACAAAACTTTGCTCCTTTATAACACCACTACCTCCTTCCTTTGTGATACTGTTGTCATACAAATTGCATCTCTACATTATATACACCTTAAAACACATTTGTATGTATTGCTTTGCACAGTTGTATTTTAAATCATACAGAAGAAAAAAAGATTATAAACAAAATAGTCCTTTATACAGGTATACCTCATTTTACTGTTTCTCACTTTATTGCACTTCACAGATACTGTGTTTTTTGTTTGTTTGTTTTCTTTTGTTTTGTTTTGCGGTACACGGGCCTCTCACTCTTGTGGCCTCTCCCACAGTGGAGCACAGGCTCTGGACACGCAGGCCCAGCAGCCATGGCTCATGGGCCCAGCCACCCCGCAGCATGTGGGATCCTCCCAGACCGGGGCACGAACCCATGTCCCCTGCATCAGCAGGTGGACTCTCAACCACTGTGCCGCCAGGGAAGCCCGATACTGTGTTTTTTATAAATTAGAGGCTCTTGGCAAACCTGGGTTGAGTAACTCTATTGGTGCTATTTTTTTGAACAGGCTTTTCTCACTTTGTGTCTCTGTGTCACATTTTGGTATTTCTTGTAATTTTTCAAACTTTTTATTATTATTATATTTGTTATGGTGATCTGTGGTCAGTGATCTTTGATGTTACTATTACAAAAAGGTTATAACAGGCTGAAGGGTAAGATAATGCTTAGAAATTTTTAGTAATAAAGGATTTTAAAATTAAGGTATATGCATTGTTTCTTTAGACATAATGCTATTGCCCACTTAATAGACTACAGTATAGTGTAAACATAACTTTTATATGTACTGGAAAATCAAAAAAAAATCATGTGACTTTTTCTGTTGAGATATTTGTTTTATTGCCGTGGTCTGGAACTAAACTTGCAATATCTTCAAGGTAAGCCTGTACTGTCTTTTATATTTACACATGTAGTTACTTTTACCAGATTTCTTCATTCTTGTGGATTTGAATTAGTGTCTGATGTTCTTTCATTCAGCCTGAAGGATTCTGTTTAGCATTTCTTATAGGACAGTTTTGATAGTGACAAATTCTGTTTTTCTTTACATATAATGTCTCAATTCTCCTTCACTTTGGAAGAATCATTTTCCTGGATATAGAATCTCGACTGTTCATCTTTTCTCATTGGAAGTTTGAATATGCAATTCCACTACCTTCTAGCTTCTATGGGTCCTGATAAGAAACTTACTGTTAATCTTATTAAATATAATTTGTATGTGATGAGTCACTTTTCTCTTGCTGCTTTCAAGATTCTCTCTTTGTCTTTGTCATTTTAGTTTGATTATATGGTGACTAGATATGGATCTCTGACCTTATCTTAGTTAAGCTTCTTGAGCTTCCTGGCTGTCTAGATTGTTTTACATCAAATTTCACAAGCTTTCAGCCATTGTTATTATTATTTTTTTGAATTTTTGAATTTTATTTAATTTATTTCTTTATACAGCAGGTTCTTATTAGTTATCCATTTTATACATATTAGTGTATATATGTCAATCCCAAACTCCCCATTCATCAGCCATTATTTTTTCAAATATTTTTCTGACAGTTTTTTCTTCTCTCCTTCTGAGACTCCTATTACAAATATGTTGGTACACTTGATGGTGTGACACACTCTCTGAGACTCTTCTTTCTTTCTTTTATTCCTGTTACAAAATCAATAATTCCAGTTAACCTATTTTCAAGTTTGCTGATTCTTCTGTCAAGCATATTTGCTCTCAAGGCCATCCAGTGAATTTTTTTTTTCAGTTTTAGTATTTTTCTACTCCAAAATTTGCATTTGGTAATTTTTTATAAATTCTGTCTCTTTATTGATATTTTTATTTATTTATTTTGTGAGACATCTTCATTATTTAGATTTGGTTTTGGATACTTCTTTGAAAATATTTAAAATAGCTGATTGAAAAGCTATGTTTAGTAAGTCCAATAATCTTGAATTTCTCAGGGACAGTTTCTATTCATTCTTTTGCTTCCCTCTTCATATGGGCTATGGGCTATACTTTCTTGTTTCCTTGCATGTCATGTAGATTTTTGTTGAAATTTTATTATTTTAAATAATATAATGTGACAAATTTAATAATCAGTTTCTCCCACTCCCCAGAGTGTGTTGTTTTTGTTTGTTTTTATGGTGTCTTTCCTAAAATAACTTTGTGAAGTCAGCAGTCTTTGTCATGTTTGGCCAATGTCTCTGCTTGATTAGCTCAGTTGTCAACTAATTATTAGACAGGGATTCCCTTAAAAATCTTGAACTAATAAGTCCCCAGCATTTGCCAAGGGGCTCCTTGTGCATGTTGGGTCATGCACTCAATCCTAAGGCTGACAGTCTACAACTCTACCTTAGCTTCAACTTCTCTCTCACACAGAGCTTCATTATCTCCTGGAAGAGAGATTTCAGGGCGTTTTCAGGTCTTTTCTGGGTATGTGCCCGGTTGTACATATGTGGGTCACTTTTTATATGCCCATGAATTTCTGAAAACTTAAAAGCCCCCAATGGTATTTCATTTTCCAGCTTTTTAAAAGTGTTTTGATCAGATTCTTATTTGCCCAAACTATTATTGCCTCAGACAGCTACAATGTAAGCAATTGATGTTAGTGTCTTTTACAAATACCCAGAAATAAAGACTATTTACACAGAAAAATATCAGAGTCATGTTAAAAGATACAACTTTTAGGAGTGAGGGTTTCCAGGGAACAGCCCAACAGGTCAAACAATGAGAATTTTCTGGCAATGGGGATTTTGTGGAGTTTCAAATCCATCTGCTCTTTACAGGGTATCACTGTAATTGTGGAGCTCTTGGTGTTTGAGGCTTCTGTGGAGCTGGGGAGAGAGGAATGGGAATAGGGCAAGTCAAAATGACACAAATCTCAATGTTTTTAACCAAGGTTCAGTAGTTTTTATTGAATAAACACTGTAGATTTGGGCAAGCCTTTGGTAAATATCAATAACTCTGAAAAAGTTAATTTTTATTTTTTTCCCAGTGTACTCATAGCTTTTACTGAGAAACAGATTTTTGGAAGTACTTACTCTATCATTCCTACTGATATCACTTCAATAGAAGCATATTTAAATCTTATCCAACAACAACAATGACAAAACAACAACAAAATCTGGTTCTGGAAATATGGAGATTAAATATGTCACTGCATTTTTTTTCATTAAAAAATCCACAATTTATAGGGCTTCCCTGGTGGCACAGAGGTTGGGAGTCCACCTGCCAATGCAGGGGACATGGGTTTGAGCCCTGGTCGGGGAAGATTCCACATGCCGTGGAGCAACTAAGCCTGTGTGCCACAAGTACTGAGCCTGCACTCTAGAGCCTGTGAGTCACAACTACTGAGCCTGCATGCCACAACTACAGATGCCCACACACGTAGAGCCCATGCTCTGCAACAAGAGAAGCCACTGCAATGAGAATCCTATGCACACTGCAACAAAGAGAGGTCCCTTCTCACTGCAACTAGAGAAAGCCTGTGTGTAGCAATGAAGACACAACACAGTCAAAAATAATAAAAAAAATAAAATTAAAAAGACAAACAAAAAATACCCCATAAATCTCATTGCTTATCAAAATATTTGTTCAGAATTTAGGTATTTGTATTATATTCTTTTAGATTTCAAAATGTAATTTACATGCATGATTAAATAAATTAGAAAACTTAAGTTTTCATTTAATTAATAGCATACCAGTAATTTTGATTTTTTTATGGCATTGACGATATTTGTACAGAATAAAGAAATGGAAATTGAGAGACATAGAATATTTTTATACATTTTAAGAACTTAGATCTCTGCACTAAGGCATAATAATGTTTTATGTGATATAAATTATTATAAAGTGAATTATGTTAATCAAAACATATCATGGAGTTGAAGTGTATTATAATTGTTAAAATACTGGTCTTTTAAAATGTATCCATAATAAAATCTAAATAATTTGAAAAATTTATATTAGAGGTGTAACATGTGCCACTCTATCCCAGATATTATTAGTCTAATCTTATTTTTTTTTAAAAAATATATTCTTGTAATTTTTTCTATCATTCCTACTTGCTTTGGGGAATCTTTATATCAACATGGTAGGAATACAACATTTATCCATGGACATCTGAGAAATTGGATTTCTACTCTAAAGCTGTCCATAATTAAAGATACATTATACTGTTGACCTGTGAGTTAAACTGGTTTTGAAACAAAACTTTGGGAGGTTTTATTTACAAGTATTATTCTTTGCCAATTATGTGAAATTCTATGATGCTAGTTACTTTCTTGATCTTATTTGGAGGATGAGTAGTCTATAATTGGCATTGGCTCAAGATAATGCCAACTGGGAGAAGCAGTTGTGTTTATACACTGCAAATCCAAGTTAATATAACTTAAAGTGTTAAGTTAAAATAAGAACCCAGAACTCAAAGGATACATTTTAAAGTTTTAACATTAGAGCAAGATTTAGAAAAATTAAATTGTAATTGTATGACAATGTGTGGGTTTTGATATAGTTTAAAATTTATAATATTAAGAGGCAGAAATTGTCTGTCTAGCCAGCACTTCTGAGTATGATTCTTTTACCTATAATTATACAATGGATTATAAAAATGCACCATTTTTTGGCAAAATAAAAATTTCACATAAATTTGGAGAAACAATAATCCATTTTTCATCATCTAAAACAAAACTCATATAGGATTCTTTATTTTTCTGTTGCTGCATTTCTTTGCTTTTAAAAAACAGAACTGTTAAACATTACAGTGTCAGTGTGTTCAAATTGAAGGTAAATTCAAAAAGTGAGCTAACATAGCCATTACTTAAGCATTTATATAGCAAGTCACAGTGAGGAATTATTATTAATTCTAATTTAAATAATTTTCTTGCTTATTTATAAGGAGATGCAAAAAATAAAATGGTTACCAAGAAAAATCTTGAACTTCATTTAGTGACTTTATTTTGTTGTTTTAATATTTTACTGTTGTTTTAGTAACATCTTATCATATTTTCACTTAAATCAAGTAAGTAATTATGCTTTTTTTGTTAGTGGTATAATATTTCATTAAAGAGAGGAAAAGAGCTATAGTCATTGACTCAAAAGATTAAAGTAGAAGTTATATTACTAAATAATTAAAATTTAATTGGATAGCATAGACACATTCTTTTTAGATCTGTACATGGGAAGGTTTTAGAGATAATGTTACTTTAGACGGGTGAACATAAAGACAATCTAAATGAGTGATCAGATTGTGATTACTGGTGTTATTTTTCCACTAAACTTTCAAGGAAGAATGGTTAATTCTATGTCTGCAGCACAGAGGTTCAAATTAAGGCTGGAAGATCTTGTTATTCCATACACAAGGATGCTTTAGAAGATTAATGGAATTTTGTCAAAAAGACACAGAAGCCAATATAAAAGGACTCCTACAGCCAAAGTTTGTTAATTTGAGCATGGAAAAGAAGGTAATGACTTTAGATCACAATACATTAAATCCTTGATACTCCAAAATAAAAATTTAATATAATTTAAATATAATGTATTTTACAAGGAGACACACAGCATCAAATAAAGTAATTTTGAGCCATGCTATTAAATGATGTTGGTATTTTTGATACATTTGCTTTAATGGTGAAAAATATAGAAACTAGTAAGTACTTTATACTTTGACTAAAATACGTTTCTTTTGATTATAAGTATGGCAAAACCAAGTCAGATATCTAGAATTCAATTAGTTACTTTTTTCTGAGGTATAGTTGATGTGCAATAGCATATACGTTTCAAGTGTACAACATAGTGATTCACAATTTTTAAAGGTTATTTTCCATTTATAGTTAAAATATTTGCTATATTGTCTGTGTTGTATGATATATCCTTGTAGTTTATTTATTTTATACATAATATTTTGTACGTTTTAACCCCTTAATCCTGTTTTCCCCTCCCCCTTCCCTCTCCCCATGGGTAACCACTCATTTGTTCTCTGTATCTGTGAGTCTATTTCTTTTTTGTTATATTTACTAGTTAGTTTTATTTTCTCGATTCCACATATAAGTGATATCATACAGTATTTGTAATGTTATAATTTAAAACATCAACTAAAATAGCATGATAGGAAGGATATCAAAAAATGCAAGTGCTTATTAAGTGCAAATGATCTAGAGTTATAATGAACAATGTATACAAGCATCTTAAAAATTCAAACTCCAATCAAGAGTTCAGTCTCCAGGAGAGCAACAGATTTCTATGTAAAGATGGAAGAATTGAGTACTGGTTATAGCTTGAAACTGGAAAAGTATATAAATAACTACTCATAGTTTTGAGTCACAGAATCATTAACATAGCTACAAAAGAATATAAGCACACATCAGGGAATATCAACAAGAATCTGGTCAGCATAACTGACAGAAATCTAACACAGTAATAGTCTCAATAAAATGGTGGCAAATATCTCTAAAACCTTGGACACGTAAATATAAGAAGGTTAAAAAAGTGTAGTATTAACATTTCATGTTAAGGGAGCTCTACACACTTGGTATTTTATTTACTTGTAATTTAAGTGAAAATTAATCCTGTTGGAATTACTGTGTTATAATTATGGCTAGAATAAATAATTGAATAATTGATTTATCTTTATAATTTATATCTTACAAGCATACTGTTAGTATTGAAATGTCTCACATAAATATTTACTTACTATGTATTTTTTTTTAATTTTGCTGGAATGTGAAGAATTATATAGTACTAAGGAAGGTTTATGGTATTTCTAGACAATGGCATGTATGAAAGAAAAATTTAATTTGTGCATGCTTTTTAGAATCTTTTGAAGTAACATTGAGTACTTTGTACACTGGTTGAAACTTTATTTAAAAACATCTTGAAAGTGACCTTGTATATGGCAGAATGAAAAATAGAATATTAATGTTTCCGAGCTACACTTAAAAAATGCAGATTGAGGAAACTAGATTTTATGGCTTGATGATAGCTTTAATCTAGAAGGGAAATGGTTATCCTACAGCATCCAGAGTGGACTGTGGAAAAACTTTGAAGAACTCTATGGTGACCCAGAACAAATAACTTTAGGAATTATAGCATGTAAAGGAAAACCATTATTCTAATTTCTACAGCTGCAACATCATTTCATCTAATTTTTCAGTATATTCCTCTTGCTTACGTCTCCTCAGTGATAACTAACAATTTCAGTCTCTGAAATGCATAGCATACAGAACACTTAGATATAAATATATGGATTACATAATAAAAAAGGAAACAAGGTGATGAAAAATTATCCCCTCTTATAATAAGACAGCATTACTGTAAATGGAAAGAAAAAATGTAAAACATGAACAAAATGATAGCTTCTTAACATTTTACTGTACAAACCACATGACCCCTCTCAACTGTGTTATCAGCATCTCTTTCAAGTAACTTCTTTGAAGTTTGCTCTTTTGACTATGTTACTGCTGAATAACATTATGTTTTATTTTCTAAGTGTCAAAAGCCTTATCCTCTGATGACCATAAAACAATTTTTGGAGGAGATCTAGTTTTATTACTGTTTATAATCAAACTTGTATTTTTGTGTGGTCAGGATCTTTCCTTCCTGTGATGAGAAAGTCTTATTTTAAATCTGGGTCTTATTTTCTGCAACTCTACATTTTAAGGATAGTGAACAGGATCTAGTTCTATCTAGAGAAAATCCTCAATGCCAAAATAAGGAGGGCTTCACTGAATTGCCAGTATCAAAATAACTGACCTAATTAAACCCAAGTTATTCAATCTCTTTAAAGAATAAATATCTACTTGTTTTCCCCTCCTAGAAAACAACTGGCTCCAAGCAATTCTGATAGCCAATGCTGTGAAGAAAAGAGGAGAATTTTTACCTTTTGTGCGTGTAGACTAAGGAATTCCCATTTTCATCTCTACTGCCACTGCTGCCCTCAGCCTCATCTGCAGTTTTCAAATCCAAACTTCCAGTATTCCACTTGGCTGACCAGCCCCTTCCTGGTAACAGAGGGCTCACTTTCTAGGCTCAGTGCCATTTCATCCATCAACAATTCATACAGTTTCTGTTTTTGAGAAATTTGTCACAATTTCTTGACCAGTGGTTACCTTCCTCTGTTTGCTTAATTGTTTTGGTTTCATTCCCTCTTTTGTTTATGTATTATTGTTTTAAGAATCTTGGACAAAATATAGTAGGCTCTGTCAACCATGTGGTTATTAATCTTCATTTAAAAACCACCCTTTCCCAGGCAATGCACTAAGCACTTTTCTTACATTTCTTCATTTTTACCTCAGACCAATATTTCAAAATGAGTATTATTTTCTTTTAACATGTGAGAAGTTCAAGAATTAGGGAGATAAGACTTCCTTTTTGAGGTCCTCCTGTAGTAAGTATTAGAATTGGTTTTTCAGTCCAAGTTTTCTTAATTATAAATCTATTTTTCTTTTAGACTGACATCTTTTTATTATCAATGGAGAAAAAAAATTCCTTTAATTTTGAAATTTTGATGCAAAGTTGATGCAAGTTTTTTTTTTTTCCTACACCTTCACCACTATTGAAAACTAGGGAAAAGGTACATTCATTATTGAATATCTCTAATGCATAATCCTGATGATATTATTTAATACTTATTCTATATAGGTAATATACCTCTTCCATATAGTCAATCCTTCTCCCCCAAGGTGGAGAGAAAAGGTAGCAGTATGGGTGGTCCAAGGTTTTACCAAAATAATACTAAATTGCTTTAAAAAAAATTGAGTTGTCAACATCAAAGAAAAAAGTCACTAAAACAGTTTGCAATGGTGATGTCAGAATTCAACAAGTAAACTGTAACTGTAAATGTATCTTTCTTTACTTATAGTAGTAGTAGGAGTAGTGATAATTTCTCTGCTATTGACTTCATCAACTTTATTCAGTTGAGGAAGCTTTTACTATGTTGCTTAATGAAAATTCGTCCCATGACTTGTTCTCTTATTTTTAGGTAACAAATATTCTTATGGTTACTTTATTTCAAAAAGCCTCAAATTAGTATTCAAAATTCTAAAGAAAATAATTAATCTGCAAGGATCTTACATTCCTAAAATTAATATGAAAAAGAAATTTAACTCAGTGTTTCTAAATATTAGTCATTGATAGTCTCTCTTTAAAAATGTGGTAAAACAACCAAAAATCTGAAAGATACTTAATTTTAACATATTCCTGAAGAATGTATTTGCTAAAACCTCTAGTGATATAATAACTTCCAAAAACACTTGACCCCTGGACCACTAAATTTTCTCATATATTTTATAAGAAAACTAAATAGTCCCATTCGCAGAAGTTCCCAGAAATTAGAGTGTTTAAAGATTTTATTATACTTCACAAGTATAGAATACAGAATAGACATATTTCATAAGATGACTAGATTTTTTAATCTGTATGTACACTGAAAGTGATTAAATCCAATTCAGTTGTAGTGAGATAGATATATAGACAGATGATAGATAGATAATAGAGATTTTTGTGTATGTATTCATAAAATAAAATTAACAGAGAATGCAACTCAGTCAATTCTTAAATTTATAAGTAGAACTAGTGCTTCTGTATGTGCTGTAAATTTAAGACCACTACTAAGGTCCTTCATTACTTTCTTGTTGATACCTGAAATTCTAACATTAATGATTTATTCATTTGGTTAGAATTCTATTACAGTTAAAATCAGCAATAAATACAATATGCTAAACCATTTTAGTATAGTGCTAAAATATTTTATTGTAGATTTTGCTTGTGATAGACAGCAATAATGAGAAAAGTCCCATCTGGTGGAATGGAAGAAGACTCTGAATATAGGACAAGGAGAATAGCATGAAAAATATGACAATGTGACGTGAATCATAATACATGACAGATTTTTATCTATGAAACAGTTTTCTCCAGAATCAATTCCTGTTCCAGCAATGAGTAAAATGGTGACACTTTGAAATCCATGAATTGACAAGTACTGTCAAGTGTAATATTACTGTGAGTCTATTATCTGAGGATATTCACCTCCAGGAGTCAACTAATCTTTGTTGAATGTACCATAGTCAATTCTGCCAGTACGCAAAATGGTGAAGAAACATAGGAAATGGTCTCAGTAAATTAAACTGAATTGTCATCTACACTTAGCCTCTGCCATGGCATCATGATTCATTTTGTTATGGCAACTCATTTGAAAGAGAATAAAGATCAGAGCAGATATTCTTCTTTGGTTTGGTTAACTGAGAGACATTTGGAAGAAGAAAATATAGATTTTGATATAACTTTTATAATGATCTTCAATTCTTAAAATTTATTTTCTAAGAGAATTGCATTTTAATGAGTAAATATTACTTGTATCTACCTAAAAACAACATTAAAATATTTGCTATATGCTAACCTTTGCCCAGAATATATTCTGGACTTTGCAGATACAAAGATGATTCAGAAAATGTTCCTGACATCAAGAAACTTACTATCAACTGTGGACAACAGTTATACTTACTGTTCAGGTAATGTAATGCATATGCTATATAGTCTTAGACAAAATATCTAAGAAAGTAAAGTAGGGAGAATCATTCGTCCTGCTGGACAAACCAGAAAAACTCTCAAAGAAGAGAAAACATTTAAACTGGAACTTTAAGAATAAACAGTTACTTTTTTTCCATCTGAGGAAATAGTTTCCACATGAGTATGGTATGATCAGGAGCTCTGTTAGTGTCAGTTACAGAATTGGGCAATATAAGTATTTGTGGAAGGAGAGAAACTGTACATAATACCATTTCTACAACACATTATGATGAATAGGTACTGGTTTAGGAACAATGGCAAATTAGGTGGAAATAATACAACACAAACTATTAAATTCTCCTTTGTAGACTCATTAATCAGTCAGTTCAACATTTAACAAAATATGATTTATAAATATCATATAGAAAACAATTATCAGACAACTGACTCCCTCTTGTGAGACCACCATAATCACAACTAACTGCTGAATGATCATTGAGAGGAAAACACTGGAACTCACCAAAAAAGATACCTCACATCCAAAGACAAAGGAGAAGCCACAGTGAGACTGTAGGAGGGGCACATAACTGCTGGGTGGGTGACTCACAAACTGCAGAACATTTATGCCACAGAAGTCCACCCACTGGAATGAAGGTCATGAGCCCCATGTCAGGCTTCTCAACCTGCGGTTCCTGCAATGGGAGGAGGAATTCTCAGAGAATCAGAACTTGAAGATCAGTGGGATTAGATTGCAGGACATTGACAGGACTGGGGGAAACATAGACTCCACTCTTGGAGGGTGCACACAAAGTAGTGTGCACATCAGGACACAGGGGATGGAACAGTGACCACATAAGAGACAGAACCAGACCTACCTGCTAGTGTTAGAGGGTTTCCTGCAGAGGTGGGGGGTAGTCTGTGTCTCACCATGAGGACAAGGACACTGGCAGAAGAAGATCTGGGAAATACTCTTTGGTGTGAGCCCTCCCAGAGTCTGACATTAGCCCCCAAAAAGAGCCAAAGTAGGCTCCAGTGTTGGGTCACCTCAGGCCAAACAACCAATGGGGAGGGGACCCAAACTCACCAATCAGCAGACAAGCAGATTAAATTTTTACTGAACTCTGCCAACAAGAACAATACCCAACTTTACCTACCCACCACCAACCCCTCCCATCAGGAAACTTACAAAAGCCTATTAGATAGCCTTATCCACTAGAGGGCAGACAGCAGAAGCAATAAGAACTACAATCCTGCAGTCTGTGGAACAAAAACCACATTCACAGAAAGATAGACAAGATGAAAAGCAGGAGGGCTATGTACCAGAAGAAGGAACAAGATAAAACCCCAGAAAGACAACAAAATGAAGTGCAGAAAGGCAACCTTCCAGAAAAAGAATTCAGAATAATGATAGTGAAGATGATCCAGGACCTCACAAAAAGAATGGAGTCAAAGATCGAGAAGATGCAAGAAATGTTTAACAAACACCTAGAAGAATTAAAGAACAAACAGAGATGAACAATACAATAACTTAAATAAAAAATATACTAGAAGGAATCAGTAGCAGAAAAACTGAGGCAGAAAAACGGATCAGTGACCTGGAAGGCAGAATGCTGGAATTCAATGTTGTGAAATAGAATAAAGAAAAAAGAATGAAAAGAAATGAAGACTGCCAAAGAGACCACTGGGACAACGTTAAATGCAACAAGATTCACATTATAGGGGTCCCGAAGGAGAAGAGAGACAGAAAGGACACAAGAAAATATTTGAAGAGATTATAGTTGAAAACTTCCCTAACATGGGAAAGGAAATAGTCACCCAAGTCCAGGAAGTGCAGAGAGTCCCATACAGGATAAACTCAAGGAGAAACATGTTGAGACACATAGTAATCAAATGGGCAAAAAGTAAAGGCAATCAAAAATTATTGAAAGCAGCAAGGGAAAAATGACAAATAACATACAAGGGAAGTCCCATAAGGTTAACAGCTGATTTCTCAGGAGAAACTCTACAAGCCAGAAGAGAGTGGCATGACATATTTAAAGTGATGAAAGGGAAGAACCTAAAACCAAGATTACTCTACCAAGCAAGGATCACATTCAGATTTGATGGAAAAATAAAAAGCTTTACAGACAAGCAAAAGCTAAAATAAATCAGCACCATCAAACCAGCTCTACAACAAATGCTAAAGGAATTTCTCTAAGTGGGAAACACAAGAGAAGAAAAGGAACTACAAAAACAAAACCCCAAAATTAAGAACATGGTTATAGGAACACATATATTGATAATTACCTTGAATGTAAATGGATTAAAAGCTCCAACCAAAAGACACAGGCTCACTAAAAGGAAACAAAAAGAAGACCCATCTATATGCTGTCGACAAGAGACCACCTTCAGACCAAGGGACAAATACAGACTGAAAGTGAAGGGATGGAAAAAGATTTTACATACAAATGGAAATCAAAAGAAAGCTGGAGTAGCAATACTCATATCAGATAAAATAGACTTTAAAATAAAGAATGTTACAAGAGACAAGGAAGGACACTACACAATGATCAATGGATCAAATCAAGAAGACAATATAACAATTATAAATATATATGCAACCAACATAAGAGCACCATAAAACATAAGGCAACTGCTAGCAGGTATAAAAGAGGAAATCAACAGTAACATAATAATAGTGGGGGACTTTAACACCTTATTTACACAAATGGACAGATCATCCAAACAGAAAATTAATAAGGAAACACAAACTTTAAATGACACTGTAGACCAGATAGATTTAACTAATATTTATAGGACATTCCATCCAAAAAGAGTAGATTACACTTTCTTCTCAAGTGTGCATGGATCACTCTCCAGGATATATCACATCTTGGGTCACAAATCAACCCTCAGTAAATTTAAGATAATTGCAATTATATCAAGCATCTTTTCTGACCACAGCACTATGACATTAGAAATCAAGTACAGGGAAAAGAATGTAAAAAACACAGACACATGGAGGCTAAACAGTATGTTACTAAATAACCAAGAGATCACTGAAGAAATAAAAGAGGAAATCAAAAAATACCTGGAGACAAATGACAATGAAAACATGACAATCCAAAACCTATGGGATGTAGCAAAAGCATTTCTAAGAGGGAAGTTTATAACAATAAAATTCTACCTCAAAAACCAACAAACATCTCAAATAAACAACCTAAACTCACACCTAAAGGAACCAGAGGAAGAATAACAAACAAAACACAAAGTTAGCAGAGGGGAAGAAATCATAAAAATTCCAGCAGAAATAAATGAAATAGAAACAAAGAAGACAATAATTAAGATAACTACAACTAAAAGCTGGTTCTTTAAGAAGATAAATAAAATTCATAAACCACTAACCAGGCACATCAAGAAAAAGAAGGAAAGGACTCAAATCAATAAAATTAGAAATGAAAAAGGAGAAATTACAACAGACACCACAGAAATACAAAGCATCCTAAGAGACTACTACAAGCAACTCTATGTCAATAAAATGGAAGAACTGGAAGAAATAGACAAATTCATAGAAAGGTATAACCTTCCAAGACTGAATGAGGAAGAAATAGAAAATATGAACAGAGAAATCACAAGTAATGAAATTGAAACTGTGATTAAAAATCTTCCAACAAACAAAAGTCCAGGATCAGATGGCTTCACAGGTGAATTCTATCAAACATTTAGAGAAGATCTAACAACCATCCTTAAACTCTTCCAAAAAACTGCAGAGGAAGGAACACTCCCAAATTCATTCTATGAGGTCACCATCTCCCTGATACCAAAAGCAGACAAGGATACTACAAAAAAAAAAAAAAGAAAAGAAAATTACAGACCAATAACGCTGATGACTATAGATGCAAATATCCTCTACAAAATACTAGCAAACAGAATCACACAACACATTAAAAGGATCATACACCATGATCAAGTGGGATTTAACCCAGGGATACAAGAATTCTACAATATATGCAAATCAATCCATGTGATACACCATATTAACAAATTGAAGAATAAAATCTATATGATCATCTCAATAGATGCAGAAAAAGATTTTGACAAAATTCAACACCCATTTATGTAAAAACTCTCCAGAAAGTAGGCATAGAGGGAACCTACCTCAGCATAATAAAGGCCATATATGACAAACCCACAGCAAACATCATTCTCAATGGTGAAAAACAAAGCATTTCCTCTAAGATCTGGAACAAGACAAGGATGTCCACTCTCGCCACTATTATTCAATGTAGTTTTGGAAGTCACAGCCACAGCAATCAGAGAAGAAAAAGAAATAAAAGGAATACAATTGTAAAAGAAGTAAAATGGTCAATGTTTACAGATGACATGATACTATACATAGAGAATCCTAAAGCTGACACCAGAAAACTATGAGAGATAAACAATGAATTTGGTAAAGTTGCAGGATACAAAATTAATGCACAGAAATCTCTTGCATTCCTATATATTAATGATGAAAAAATTGAAAGAGAAATTAGGGAAACACTTCCATTTACCATTGCAACAAAAAGAATAAAATACCTAGGAATAAACCTACCTAGGGAGACAAAAGACCTGTATGCAGAAAACTATAAGACACTGATGAAATTAAAGATGATACAAACAGGTGGAGAGATATACCATGTTCTTGGATTAGAGGAATCAATATTGTGAAAATGACTATACTACCCAAAGCAATCTACAGATTCAGTGCAATCCCTATCAAATTACCAATGGCATTTTTTACAGAACTAGAACAAAAAATCTTAAAATTTGTATGGAGACACAAAAGACCCCAAACAGACAAAGAGATCTTGAGGGAAAAAATGGAGCAAGAGGAATCAGACTCCCTGACTTCAGACTATACTGCAAAGCTGCAGTAATCAAGATAGTATGGTACTGGAACAAAAATAGAAATATAGATCAATGGAACAGGAGAGAAAGCCCAGAAATAAACCCATGCACCTATGGTCAAATAATCTATGACAAAGGAGGCAGGGGTATACAATGGTGAAAAGACTGTCTCTTCAATAAGTGTTGCTGGGAAAACTGGAGAGTTACATATAAAAGAATGAAATTAAAATACTCCCTAACACCATTCACAAATATAAACTCAAAATGGATTAGAAACCTAAATGTAAGACTGGACACTATAAAACTCTTAGAAGAAAACATAGGAAGAACACTCTTTGACATAAATCACAGCAAGAACTTTTCTGATACACCTTCTAGAGTAATGGAAATAGAAACAAAAATAAACAAAGGGGACCTAATGAAACCTAAAAGCTTTCACAAAGCAAAGGAAACTACAAACAAAATGAAAAGACAACCTTCAGAATGGGAAAAAAGTATTTGCAAACAAATCAATGGACAAAGGATTAATCTCTAAAATATATAAACAACTCATGAAGCTCAATATTAAAAAAACGAACAACCCAATACAAAAATAGACAGAAGACCTAAATAGACATTTCTCCAAAGAAGACATAGAGATGGCCAAGAAGCACATGAAAAGGTGCTCAGCATCACTAAATATTAGAGAAATGCAAATCAAAAGTACGAGATATCACCTCACACCAGTTAGAATGGGAATCATCAAAATATCTACAAACAACAAATGCTGGAGAGAGTGTTGAGAAAAGGGAACCCTCTTGCACTATTTGTGGGAATGTAAATTGATACAGCCACTATGCAGAACAGTATGGAGGTTCCTTAAAAAAACTAAAAATAGAAGTATCATATGACCCAACAATCCCACTACTGGGTATATACCCAGAGAAAACCATAATTCAGAAAGACACATGCATTTCAATGTTCATTGCAGCACTATTTACAATAGCCAGGTCATGGAAACAATATAAATGCCCATCAGCAGACGAATAGATAAAGAAGATGTAGTACATATACACAATGGAATATTACTCAGCCATAATAAGGAACGAATTTGAGTCATTTGTAAAGATGTGGATGGATATAGAGACTGTCATACAGAGTGAAGTAAGTCAGAAAGAGAAAAGCAAATATCATATATTAACACATATATGTGGAACCTAGAAAAATGGTGCAGATGAACTGGTTTTCAGGGCAGAAACTGAGACAAAGATATACAGAACAAACATATGGACACCAAGAGGGAAAGTGGCTGGTGGGTGGTGGTGGTGGTGTGATCAATTGGGAGATTGGGATTGACATATATACATTAATATGTATAAAATGATAAGCAATAAGAAAGTGCTGTATAAAAAATAAATAAAATTCAAAAAAGTAAATAAATAAATAAAGTTCTAGGGAACCTATAAAAAAAAAAGAAAACAATTATCATTATTGGATACCACTAGGACATAGATATAGGGGGGCAACCATGTCTGAAAACACAAATTCATAATAAAAATTTTATTGATATTTTATTACAAAACATGATAAGATAATTATATTTGTGTTTTCAGACTTCATGGTCATGCTGTAAAATAGTGAAAATATATCACTCAAAGAAGGAACATAGTAGCCTGATTCTCCTTTCTTTTCAAGATATTAAAGATAGGCAGGATATAAATTTAACAAATTCAATTAAGATTGTCAAAACCATAGTTTGATCAAGATGTGTATAATACTTCAGCAGTAATTGTTTAAGGCCCTGATTCCTCCAATACATATTGAAAAGCCACTAGGCAGAGAAAGGAGGCAAGAAAGAATAATCACAAATGTGCCTTTAAGAATACTGTATAACAAAAATACTAAATAACATGTAAATTCTTTAGTGGCAGAGCACAATTAAAAATCTGAAGGCATGCAGCAGCATATAAAATAGCTCACATTTGTATAAGCTTGAAAATTAATTTTACACTTGTTTTTACATTTGTTTCTCTCAACAGGCTTGTGTTGTAGAAAGGGCAGGAAACTTTATGTTTATTTTGTAAATGAGGAGATGAGTTATTAAGAGGCTAGGTGTATGTCTCATTAATGAGAAGTCCCAGATATGCAGAGTCTTTACACAGCGTCAGGTACATCAGCATAAGTAAACTAAATAAAGATGTCTGTATCATCAAGTTTTCAAATTTAAAAAGTAGTCAATTGAGTATCTGTTTCCATTATAACCAGACTTCAGAGTTAATTACCTTGAATTAAAAGGAGGAATCCAATTCATGCCATCATGTTTTCAATTTTTTCCTATCTTGTAGAAATTAGAAATATCTGAGCTCTTTAAAAAAATAACTATTCAATGTGATGTGCAAAACCCTGTGTTTTACTATGATAATAAATTCCAGAAATTAACCTTATACTCTTGGAGTAAGAATATACACAAATAAGGGTTTCAGCCAGTCAATGATAAAGTCCAATAAATGGGGCTTCCCTGGTGGCACAGTGGTTGAGAGTCCACCTGAAGATTCAGGGGACACAGGTTCGTGCCCCAGTCCGGGAAGATCCCACATGCTGCAGAGCGGCTGGACCCGTGAACCATGGCCGCTTAGCCTGCGCGTCTGGAGCCTGTGCTCCACAACAGGAGAGGCCACCACAGTGAGAGTCCCACATACCATACACACACACACACACAAAATGTCCAATAAATGATTCAGATCATCATTATAAGAGTGTATTTCAGTAGCTGTAGTCAACCAAGTGTTCATAAATGATAGAGAATTAATTTAAGGTGTGCCTGTACTATGGATAAGTGAGATGAATATGGAATAAAGAGTAGGCATAAACAAATTTATGATCAGATCAAGGAGTAAATTATTTTTGACTAGTGTGAAATATTTATGAGGCTAGAAAGATAGGTTGTGCTGAGATTACAGGCAGATTTGAGTCAGCAACTTTACATGATGAATTTTGTAGATGAAGGATCTTAATCCATTTTCTATGGGCAGAATAAGTTAGAAACAAGATAGTTCTTGCAAGAATCCACAAAAAATATGCTCACATAATGCACTGACAAATGACTTGGAATGAAGGCCAGATTTCGGAGACTTTGGTAAGCAAGGAATAAGATACAAAGACTGGGATCTCAAGACTATGTTAGCAAGTGAAGTGGTTTAAAGAACTCTTCCTAAGAGCACATACCCTGTGACGATATTTTCTAAAGGTCCTTTTTTGGAATTAATATAGAAAGAATTCTGGGAAGCAAAGAGAGATGATTGCAAATCAGGTGTTTCACCACAGGTTTCTTCATATTCAGTTGCTCATTGATTATGCAAACCCCATATGCAAACCATTACAATTAGAAAAAAGGCAGCTAAGACTCCAGCATATCATGCAGTAGGTTTGTAAAAACTGATGAGTGCTTTCACTCCAGCATTTCAAAAGCATTATCTTTTCCATTCAGTTATTCTTCTCAAGGTCTTCCAGAATTTTTTTCTCATAGCTCTTCTTTTGAATTTTTTTTTTTCCTGGCAGGATAAACAGTCTTTTAATTAGGAAGCATTATATCCTTCCTCTGCCTAAAGCATATGTCTTACTTCTCTTTTCCACTGGGATTTCAGGAATTGGCTTCCTTACTAAGTACAATACAATGTCGTATCCCTTCTTCCTTCAATTGAAAGTCATGCAGTGATTATTCATTTTAAAATTTCTTTCAACACATATACCTTCCCAACCCCCCACACCCACACAAATCACAGTTTCATCTTAGCTGTTAAGTTCCTTGCCAGTTACTTGATGAGTTCTGATGATATGCAGAAACTCTTTTGTTTGGCATATTGTTTCTTTCTGATGCACATAAGAAAAGTTTATTTGGATGCTCAGAGTACATAGAATTTGTTGTTAAGACTGGTAAATTTCAGAAGTTAGTGTAGTGAGATGGTTGTACTTGATTTATTTCTAAAAGATACATGAAGAGAAGCTTTCTAAGTTTTATTGTGCTAAACCACCTCTTTCCATGCCACCAGTTTTACAGTGTATGTCGCTCTTGCTAAATTTCCCAGACACCACAAAAAACTGTGGAGAATTTCTGTAAATATAACACTCCCATAATTACTTCAAGAACAGTACACACGTCATCATATTCACTTGCCATTTTCACAGTGGCTTGTCCTTTCTACATTTTATTATTCATTTATGATAGCTATTATAGGCCTTTCAGAGTCTCTCTTAATCTCCTGAGGAATATTTATGGCTATTATAGGGCTCTTATGAGAAGACCCAAAGATAGTTATTGCAGAAACCCTGTGAAATTCTATATTAGTACAGGGATTGGCTGGTAGTAAAAGATCTCAAGTTGTTTCAGAGTCCCCCTTGATGAAGATAAAGAGGCAGGTTATTCCTGGTGAGGTTTCCTTTTCACCCAAGAGAACCAAGTTATTTTTGACGAGAAGGTTAAAACGCATAAATTAACACAGCTCTGCAAATAAAAGCTGTTTTGGAAAGGTCACCAGGAGCAAAGCAAGAAAGGATTTAGGATATATTTGCAAACAGATTTGTGCATGCAGTTTATAACTCTATTTGTCAGTAACATGTAGGTGTGAAGTGCATGAAAAAGAAATGGCAATGTCTTAGCTAGCACAAAGTACAGGTTTCAGCTCTCATCTGAATAGTACTGTCTGTCATAGGATGTAGAATGTAAGCTCCTCCAGAGAAGGGCACTAGAATATTCTATTCACTATGTCTCCTAAGCAGCTAGAATGGTGCCTGGCACATAATAGGCTCTCAGTCAATATTTGATGAATGAATACATAAACCTCTACCATATCTGCTAAAGGTGTTCATTAATTTATAATTAATTATTATTTATTTATGCAGAGTATTTTTTATTTTCATTTGTTTTGCTTTTGTTTAAGTTGAATTGTCATAATAGAACGGCATAAATTTTAGCCCACAGTAAAAAGCTGATCAGTCAAAATACCTTCTGATCTCTTAATTTGTCCCATTTATTTTTATTTCAAAAAGATTTTCAGTTGTTTGTTTGTAATGATATATTATTTTCATTGCTTTAAACCCCTGTAACTGATCATAAGACCTAAACATTAAGAAATGCATTTAATTTTAGATTTGTTGTAAAGTTATTGATGTTAAACATAATGTTCCACATTCTACCAAACAACTCTAATCTTGATCTAAAAAATAAATAAATAAATAAAAATAAAAAAGCAACCCAGAAGGGACAAGAGGAAATCATTGAGATATATCCCAATATATCTCAATTTTAATTTAAGTGAAGAAAAGTTTTGCCTGAGGTTTTCTCATTTACCGTTTTCTTCTGAGCAATTATAAAGGTGAGATAGGATTGGATCTGGAGATTTGTTTAATTCTTCAAATATTTATATTTTCATGTCAAGTTGTAGTAAATGTCACATTATTGCCCAGAATACATCAACCGTAGTCACTAGTCCAACTTTATTAGAATCAACTGTTAAATTATTTACAGGGTACTATTAAAAAAAAAAGACTATTGCAGATTTTGACAATAAAAAGAAAAAAAATGGACTTTTGCTTGAATTCCAGTCCAGCTATTATTAGCCATATAACCTCATACTCTTAATTTTTTAGTCTAATATTCCTCATGTGATAAAAGTAAAAATTTAACAAGTCCTGTAATTCACATGATAATTGGAGAATTAAGTGAAATCAATATTATGGACACAGAAGAGGATGAAAGCATTCAGATTTAGTTCTAAAGCAGTTAGAAATATTCTAGATTCATAGATACTTACCACTTTTGGCAGAAACCATTGGCAGATACCTAGGGCAAAAACTGTGAGGTCTGTGTGCAAGAGGAAAGACATAGGTTAAGACACGAAGCTTGGTGATTGTCCCAGTCCTCTGTTTTCGGTCATGTCCTCCTGGACATGCCACTTCTTTTGTTTAAACACCAATCTTTTAATTTACAAAATATTGATACTTATCTGTCTCATTGAATTCTTGTGAGGATACCATTAAATAGTATATTTAAAAAATATTTTAACATTGGGTAATTTCTATACACATATAAAGCCTTGTTGCAGCCAGTCAACCATTATGTCTGTGATCCTTCTTTATACGGAACAATTCTTTGCAACATTAAAAGCATGAAGTATTTTCTTATATTATTCCTTGTATCCTCATATATTCCTGGTCATTTCTTGCTTTCCAAGTATCCTTAGCTATCTGGTTGCAGGTACATAACAAATGTCCTCAAGGCCTATGAGGAAACAGAATTGGTCCCTCAAGGATCACATCACTGTGAATTTTAAAAGAGGAAAAGCAAAATCCAAAACAGACACAGATATGAATTATCTGTGTGATGATACTGGTACCTACCCAATGCATTCCTTTCTTCTCTCTCAAGTTTCTATGAGCGCCTACTCTTATATTTAACTATTGTTAGAATACTGACCAAGAAGAAGGTAATCTAGGCCCAAGGGTATAGAGACCTCTTAACGTGCTTGGAGTAATTGAGTTTTGTTTTCTTCTATCTGTACTTTGTGAATAATACAAGACACAGTCAATGCTTTGGATTTCATTTTAGCTCAGCACAAAGCTCTTTAATGTACCATGCTTGTTCTGGTGATGTGTTCATTGCCCAGGTATCCAACAGCTTGTGTCAGTCATCTTAGTTGTATTAGCTACCTATACATGCAACTCACTGCAAGATGAAATGACCTGGGACCAATTAATTGAAAATGGGGGGGGGGAAATGTAGTAAATGCTGTTGGGAGTGATTTAACAAAATTAGCTATGCATCAATTGCAGGTGGCCAGAGACACTGCTTGCCAAATGGAGTTGGCTACATACAAAGAAGAACATACTGTTCAAGCAGCAGGACTTGTGAAGGATGAGGAAATTCCAGCAAAATGGGCATGAACAGATGCAACAATACCTAGGTGCAACAAATGTGAGTGTTCTCTCATTGCTTAGTTGTCGTTGTTGTTGGTTCAAATAAGATATATTTTATGGGGACAGGTATGTTAAACTTCAAGTGATTCCCTGATGTCATTAAGCCTAGAGCCCCATAGATCTCTTGGCTACAAACAACTCTAGAAAGTTACTTATTTGGGACTTACAGTTAAATTTTCTGTGCATGTTTTAATTGAATAAGACTTTTCCTAATTATTGCCACGTGGCTAAAAATTTCATCCTCCAGGTCGTTCTCATCATAAATGATCATTCTCCATCAATGATAAGTCTTTTTGTTTAATCAAAGACAAACCATCATGTCCATGCATGAGAAAGCTGTTCTCCAATGTTTAAACACATATTCTCTAATTTGAAGTGTCTGAACCAATTTCTAGACTTCATATAAAAGTTATGGATTTAAGAAGTACAGAAATTCCCTTGATGGAAATACTTTTTTATGCTTCTACTAGACAGGCAGTAGGCCAAGATAATGACCTTTCACCTGGATCTATAAATATATCTTTATTGAAACCTTTTGACAATTCCTTTTTGCTTTTGGATATCCTGATATAAGAAATTTCTGAACAATGTTCTAGTGACACATTGAATCTGTGCATAAACATTCAACTTAGTGATAGTGATAACCTCTAGGAAGTGAAGCAAACTAGACCCCAGGTAAATTTTAAATAGAAAATAAAAACATTATAACTGAGTTATTTGTAGTGAGGTGGATGGACCTAGAGACTGTCATACAGAGTGAAGTAAGTCAGAAAGAGAAAAACAAATACTGTATACTAACACATATATCAGAAGAACCTAGAGGCAAGACGGGAATAAAGATTCAGACCTACTAGAGAATGGAATTGGTGATACGGGGAGGGGGAAGGGTAAGCTGTGACAAAGTGAGAGAGTGGCATGGACATATATACACTACCAGATGTAAAATAGATAGCTAGTGGGAAGCAACTGCATAGCACAGGGAGATTAGCTCAGTGCTTTGTGACCACGTAGAGGGGTGGGATAGGGAGGGTGGGAGGGAGGGAGATGCAAGAGGGGAGAGATATGGGGACATATGTATATGTATAACTGATTCACTTTGTTATAAAGCAGAAACTCACACACAATTGTGAAGCAATTATACTGTAATAAAGATGTTAAAAAAAGAAAAGAAAAGCTTTATACACTACACTTCATTCGTTTTTGCCATTTAGAGCCTGATTAAAATCCCCCAAGGTAATTTACTAATTAGATCTCAGCCACAAGTTCTACTATTCATCCCAGTTGCCAAATAGCTTCCATTACTCAGCAATCATATCATTTTGTGCCCGTGTCTCAATATCACCAACTGTAATATTTTCCAAATAATTGTTACTAAGCTAGCCAGTATTCCTACAGTGACTTTAAGATTGGAAAATGGCATGAGAATATTATTTATCAGTATGGCTCGGTTATACGTTCTGACACTTACATGAATGATACCAAAAATAAGTTTATACCATCACAAAATGATTTCTAGGATAATTTAAAGTGCTGGTGCTTAAACTTTTCAAGCAGATGTGTGAGACCTTCGCTACCTACCAGTTGTTTGAGGTTGGGATTTCAGAAAGACCTCACTTGGCACATTGAAAACTGCTATTCATGACTCACTTGTCACTAGGTTGCCACAAATGTCTCTTTAAAATATAATTTAATGGACATATGCCACATACATAGTAGACTATCAACACAGAGGAATTTGATTTATTCTTTTTCTTTTTGATGGTAAGAATCTCTTTTTATTTATTTATTTATTTATTTATTTATCATATTAAATAACAGTCATTTATTTCTCACAGTTCTAGAGGCTGGGAAGTCCAAGATCAACGTGTCAGCAATTCGATTCTTGGTGACAGCCTTCTTCCTGGTTTTGTAAACATCCTCCTTCTGCATATATATATATATATATATATATATATATATATATATATATATATATATATATAATTTTAAATTAAATTAAATTTTGTTTTTACACAGCAGGTTCTTATTACTTATCAATTTTATACATATTAGTGTATGTATGTCAGTCCCAAGCTCCCAATTCATCACAACACCACCCCCACCCCTGCCACTTTCCCCGCCTTGGTATCCATACATTTGTTCTGTACATCTGTGTCTCAATTTCTGTCCTGCAAACCAGCTCATCTGTACCATTTTTCTAGGTTCCACATACATTCAATAATATACGATATTTGTTATCCTCTTCCTGACTTACTTCACTCTGTGTGGCAGTCTCTAGATCCATCCATGTCTCTACAAATTACCAATTTTGTTCCTTTTTATGGCTGAGTAATATTCCATTGTATATATGTACCACATCTTCTTTATCCAGTCATCCGTCAATGGGCATTTAATTTGATTCCAAGATCTGGCTATTGTAAATAGTGCTGCAATGAATATTGAGGTGCATGTGTCTTTTTGAATTATGGTTTTCTCTAGATATATGGCCAGTAGTGGGATTGCTGGGTCATATGGTAATTATATTTTTAGTTTTTTAAGGAATCTTTATACTGTTCTTCATAGTGACAGTATCAATTTACATTCCCAAGAGTGCAAGAGGGTTCCCTTTTCTAGAAACCCTCTCCAGCATTTGTTATTTGTAGATTTTTCTGATGATGCCCATTATAGCTGCTGTGAGGTGATATCTCATTGTAGTTTTGATTTGCATTTCTCTAATAATTAGTGATGTTCAGCAGCTTTTCATGTGTTTGTTGGCCATCTGTATGTCTTCTTTAGAGAAATGTTTATTTAGGTCTTCTGCCCATTTTTGAATTGGGTTCTTTGTTTTTTCAATATTGAGCTGCATGAGCTGTTTATATATTTTGGAGATTGATCCTTTGTCTGTTGATTTGTTTGTAAATATTTTCTCCCATTCTGAGGGCTGTCTTTTTGTCTTGTTTGTAGTTTCCTTTGCTTTGCAAAAGCTTTTAAGTTTCATTAGGTCCCCTTTGTTTATTTTTGTTTGTATTTCCATTACTCTAGGATGTGGATCAAAAAAGTTCCTGCTGTGATTTATGTCAAAGAGTGTTCTTCCTATATTTTCCTCTAAGAGTTTTATAGTGTCCGGGCTTTCATTTAGGTCTCTAATCCATTTTGAGTTTATATTTGTGTATGGTGTTAGGAAGAGTTCTAATTTCATTTTTTTTCATGTAGCTGTCCAGTTTTCCCAGGACCACTTATTGAAGAGACTGTCTTTTCCCTATTGTATACCCTTGCCTTCTTTGTCATAGATTAGTTGACCATAGGTGTGTGGGTTTATATCTTGGCTTTCTATCCTTTTCCATTGATCTATATTTCTGTTTTTGTGCCTTTACCATACTGTGGTTACTGTAGCTTTGTAGTATAGTCTGAAGTCAGAGAGTCTGATTCCTCACTCTCTGCTTTTTTCCCTCAAAACTGCTTTGGCTATTCATGATCTTTGTGTCTCCTTACAAATTTTAAGATTTTTTTGTTCTAGTTCTGTAAAAAATGACATTGGTCATTTGATAGGGATTACTTTGAACCTGTAGACTGCTTTGTGTAGTATAGTCATTTTCATAATATTGATTCCTCCAATCCAAGAACATGGTATATCTCTCCATCTGTTTGTATCATCTTTAATTTCATCAGTGTCTTATAGTTTTCTGCATACAGATTTTTGTCTCCCTAGGTATGTTTATTCCTAGGTATTTTATTCTTTTTGTTGCAGTTGTAAATGGAAGTATTTCCTTAATCTCTCTTTCACATTATTCATCATTAGTGTATAGGAATGCAAGAGATTTCTGTGCATTAATTTTGTATCCTGCAACTTTACCAAATTCATTGATTAGCTCTAGTAGTTTTCTGGTGTCAACTTTAGGATTCTCTATGTATAGTAACATGCCATCTGCAAACAGTGACAGTTTTACTTTTTCTTTTTCAATTTTTAATCCTTTTATTTCTTTTTCTTCTCTGATTGCCATGGCTAGGACTTCCAAAATTTTGTGAGAGTGGACATACTTGTCTTGATCCTGATCTTAGATGAAATGATTTCACCATTGAGAATTTTTGCTGTGGGTTTGTGATATATGTCCTTTATTATGTTGAGGTAGTTTCCCTCTTTGCCTTCTTTCTGGGGATTTTTTTATCATCAATGGGTGTTGAATTTTGTCAAAAGCTTTTTCTGAATCTAATGAGGTGATCATATGTTTTTTATTCTTCAATTTGTTAATATGGTGTATCCCATGGATTGATTTGCATATATTGAGGAATCCTTGCATCCCTGGGTTAAATCCGTCTTACTCATGATGTATGATCCTTTTAATGTGTTGTTGGATTCTGTTTGCTAGTATTTTTTTTTTTTTTTTGCTGTACGCGGGCCTCTCACTGCTGTGGCCTCTCCCGTTGCGGAGCACAGGCTCCGGACACACAGGCTCCGCGGCCATGGCTCGCGGGCCCAGCCGCTCCGCGGCATGTGGGATCTTCCGGGATCGGGGCACGAACCCGTGTCCCCTGCATCGGCAGGCGGACTCTCAACCACTGTGCCACCAGGGAAGCCCCTGTTTGCTAGTATTTTGTTGAGGATATTTGCATTTATATTCACCAGTGATATTGGTATGTAATTTTCTTTTTTTTGTAGTATGTTGTCTGGTTTTGGTATCAGGGTGATGGTGGCCTCATAGAATGAGTTTGGGAGTGGTCCTTCCTGTACAAATTTTTGGAAGATTTTGAGAAGGATGAGTGTTAGTTCGTCTCTTAATGTTTGATAGAATTCACGTGTGAAGCCATCTGGTGCTGGACTTCTGTTTGTTGGAAGGTTTTTAATCACAGTTTCAATTCCATTACTTGTGATTTGTCTGTTCATATTTTCTATTTCTTCCTGGTTCAGTCTTGGAAGGTTATACTTTTCTAAGAATTTGTCTAGTTCTTCCAGGTTGTCCATTTTATTGGCATAGAGGTGCTTGTAGTAGTCTCTTAGGATGCTTTGTATTTCTGTGGTTTCTGTTGTAACTTCTCCTTTTTCATTCTAATTTTATTGATTTGAGTCCTCTCCCCCGTTTTCTTGATGAGTCTGGTTATTGGTTTATCAATTTTGTTTATCTTCTTAAAGAACCAACTTTTAGTTTTATTGATCTTAGCCATTGTTTTCTTTGTCTCTATTTCATTTATTTCTCCTCGGATCTTTATGATTTCTTCCCTTCTACTAACTTTGGGTTTTGTTTGTTTTTCTTTCTCTGGTTACTTTAGGTGTAAGGTTAGATTCTGTATTTGAGACGTTTGTTGTTTCTTGATGTAGGCCTGTATTGCTATAAACCTCCCTCTTAGAACTGCTTTTGCTGCATCCCATAGGTTTTGGATCGTCGTGTTTTCATTGTCTTTTTTCTCCAGGTATTTTTTTTTTATTTCATCTTTTATGTCTTCAGTTATCTCTTGGTTATTTAGTAACATATTGTTTAACCTCCACGTGTCTGTGTTTTTTACATTCTTTTCCCTGTACTTGATTTCTAATGTCATAGTGCTGTGGTCAGAAAAGATGCTTGATATAATTGCAATTATCTTAAATTTACTGAGAGTTGATTTGTGACCCAAGATGTGATCTATCCTGGAGAGTGATCCATACACACTTGAGAAGAAAGTGTAATCTACCCTTTTTGGATGGAATGTCCTATAAATATTAGTTAAATCTATCTGGTCTACAGTGTCATTTAAAGTTTGTGTTTCCTTATTAATTTTCTGTTTGGATGATCTGTCCATTTGTGTAAGTAAGATGTTAAAGTCCCCCACTATTATTGCATTACTGTTGATTTCCTCTTTTATACCTGCTAGCAGTTGCCTTATGTATTGTGGTGCTCCTATGTTGGTTGCATATAGATTTATAATTGTTATATTGTCTTCTTGGTTTGATCCATTGATCATTGTGTAGTGTCCTTCCTTGTCTCTTGTAACATTCTTTATTTTAAAGTCTATTTTATCTGATATGAATATTGCTACTCCAGCTTTCTTTTGATTTCCATTTGCATGGAATATCTTTCTCCATCCCCTCACTTTCAGTCTGTATGTGTCCCTAGGTCTGAAGTGTGTCTCTTGTCAACAGCATATATATGGGTCTTGTTTTTGTATCCATTCAGTGGGCCTTTGTCTTTTGGTTGGAACATTTAATCTATTCACTTTTAGGCTAATTATCAATATGCATGTTCCTATTATCATTTTCTTACTTGTTATGAGTTTGTTTTTGTAGGTCTTTTTCTTCTCTTGTGTTTCCCACTTCGAGAAGTTCCTTTAGCATTTGTTGTAGAGCTGGTTGTGTGGTGCTGAATTCTCTTAGCTTTTGCTTGTCTGTAAAGCTTTTGATTTCTCTGTGGAATCTGAGTGAGATCTTTGCTGGGTAGAATAACCTTGGTTTTAGGTTCTTCCCTTTCATCACTTTAAATATGCCATGCCACTCCCTTCTAGCTTGTACAGTTTCTGCTGAGAAATCAGTTGTTAACTTTATGGGAGTTCCCTTGTATGTTATTTGTCATTTTTCCCTTGTTGCTTTCAATAATTTTTCTTTGTCTATAATTTTTGTCAATTTGATTACTATGTGTCTTGGCATGTTTCTCCTTGGGTTTATCCTGTATGGGACTCTCTGCACTTCCTGGACTTGGGTGGCTATTTCCTTTCCCATGTTAGGGAAGTTTTTGACTATAATCTCTTCAAATATTTTCTCGGGTTCTTTCTCTCTCTCTTCTCCCTCTGGGACCCCTATAATGCAAATGTTGTTGTGTTTAATGTTGTCCTAGAGGTTTCTTAGGCTTTCTTCATTTCTTTTCCTTCTTTTTTCCTTATTATTTTCTGCAGCAGTGAATTCAACCATTCTGTCTTCTGGGTCACTTATCTGTTCTTCTGCTTCAGTTATTCTGTTTTTGATTCCTTCTAGTGTATTTTTCATTTCAGTTATTGTACTGTTCATCTCTGTTTGCTCTTTAGTTATTCTAGGTGTTTGATCTTTAGTACTTCTAGGTCTTTCTTAAACATTTCTTTCATCTTCTTGATGTTTGCCTCCATTCTTTTTTCTGAGAGCCTGGATCATCTTCACTATCATTATTCTGAATTCTTTTTCTGGAAGTTTGCCTATCTGCACTTCATTTAGTTGTTTTTCTGGGGTTTTATCTTGTTCCTTCATTTGGTATATAGCCCTCTTCCTTTTCTTCTTGTCTCTCTTTCCATGAATGTGATTTTTGTTCCACTGGCTGAAGGACTGTTGTTCTTCTTGCTTCTACTGTCTGCCCTTGGTGGATGAGGCTATCTAAAATGGTTTTGCAATTTTCCTGATGGGAGGGACTGGTGATGGGTACAGTTGTGTGTTTCTCTGGTGGGTAGAATTCAGTACAATTTTAACCTGCTTGTCTGCTGATTGGTGGGGCTGGGTTCCCTGCGTGTTGTTTTTTTGACTGTAGGCCACCCAACACTGGAGGCTACCTGGGATCTTTGTTGGGGCTAATGACAGACTCTGGGAGGGCTCACACTAAGGAGTACTTCCTGGAACTTCTGCTGCCAGTGTCCTTGTCCTCACTTTGAGCCACACCCACCCCGTGTCTCTGCAGGAGACCCTGCAACACCAGCACGTAGGTCTGATTCAGTCTCCTATGGGGTCAGTGCTCCTTACACTGGTTCCTGATGGGCACACTACTCAGTGTGTGCCCTCCAAGAATGGATCCTCTGTTTCCCCAAGTCTTGTCAAAGTCCTGTAATCAAATTCCACTACCTTTCAAAGTCTGATTCTCTAGGAATACCTCTTCCCGTTGCTGGACCTCTAGGTTGGGAATCCTCATATGGGGCTCAGAATATTTACTCCATTTTGTGGACTTCTGTGGTATAAGTGTTCTCCAGTTTGTGAGTCACCCACCCAACAGTTATGAAATTTGATTTTCTTGTGATTGTGCCCCTCCTACAATCTCATTGCGGCTTCTCCTTTGTTTTGGATGTAGGGTATCTTTTTTGGTGAGTTCCAGTGTCTTCCTGTCAATGATTGTTCAGCAGTTAGTTGTGATTCTGGTGCTCTCGCAAGAGGTAGTGAGAGCACATCCTTCTACTCTGCCACCTTGAACCAATCTCTTGATTTACTCTCTTAATTACCAAAACAAAAGATAAGTGAATATGATTCTCTCAAGACCCAGAAAAAATCCTTCCAAACTCTTTGAAAGAAATCTGCATTTAGTGGGTTCACATGAAAGAGGAGATGCATCCTAATTTTGTGCTAATTCAAAGAACATTATAGCACATGCATGTAAAAAATTAAACTTTGTCACCTGTAACTAGGTTTAATTACTCTTCTAAGTTCCCATCCCACTGAGTTGGTGTGAAAATTCATATCACAATGTTTCAGGGTTCTCCACCCTTATGAGCCATGTTTAAAGAGCACCAAGTTATTTCAAAGGACTTGGGGGAAAAAACTTCCAGCCTTCAGTCACCTGTCCATATATCTTTGACCCTCTTAATTCTACTATTTGCTGTCCAGCAGCTCTTTGTGTTCCACTGTTACCCTTGGGATGCCAGAATCTTTGTGAGAGTGAGAAGATGTACTTTATAGCCATGCTGTCAAGGGTTCCTTTGCTTTGATTATCTGACAAATGTATGTGTGATTTATTGCATCTTTGCACATTAAGGATATAGGGATGGACCTCTTTCTTTTGGTCTTTCTTTTCTTTCTTTCCAAGACTGGGAATTTGCCTTTTAATCTCCTTTGGGAGATTAAGAATTAGTTAGATGCACAATTTTTCCTAATGCTTCTGGGTAAGATTTTTTTCCAATATATGCAAACTCAACTCCAGCTCTGGAACTGAATATTTTTAGGTTGTCTTTTATTTCTACCTTAATGGACATGGAGTAAGAATAAGATGCTGGATCTCACAGAAGGAACAGCAGAGTACCAGTGTATTCAAAAACAACAGGCTAATCATAACATTGATGCTAATGCTCAGGTCATACTTGGATATATTTCTCACCTTAAAAACAATTTCTTTTCAGGTCCAAGTCAGAGAACATAACATGAAACATCCCTTAAACACCTATGTATCAATTTCAATTTGAAACATTTGCAAATTATCAGAGGCCACCTTGAAGACAAATGAGATCTGGAATCACCACAAATTTTTAGGTGTGTGCATAAAGGTTTCTATATTTTGGACTCTAAGTGTTGAAGCTATAAACATATCTCAGGAAATCAGAATTCTTCCAGCAAGTGTATTTTTAGAAACATATGCAGAGCTACCTGGTAGCTCGTATGAGATTTCAAACAGCCTTTGAAAGACAAAAAGAGATGACACTTTAAAAAAGCATTTCTGAAACAGAAGGAAACATGAGTTTGGGCCACAAAGAACTGAAAATAATATTTTTGTCTCACTATTATAAAATTAATCTGTGCTTGACTGTGAAAAAAGTCCACATCAATTAATGGAAGGAATGGATGAAGTAGAAATGAGATTATTTTCATGGGGAACTGAAGAGAATAAAAAATATACACATGTATCTACCAAAGAAAGAAAAAAAAATTCTACCACAGTTGCCAATGTTAGAAATACCTGTACCGGGGGCCAGAGGAAGATGGCGGAAGAGTAAGACGCGGAGATCACCTTCCTCCCCACAGATACATCAGAAATTCATCTACACGTGGAACAACTCCTACAGAACACCTACTGAACGCTGACAGAAGACCTCAGACCCCCCAAAAGGCAAGAAACTCCCCACATACCTGGGTAGGGCAAAAGAAAAAATGAATAAACAGAGACAATAGGATAGGGACGGGACCTGCACCAGTGGGAGGGAGCTGTGAAGGAGGGAAGGTTTCTACACACTACAAGCCCCTTCGTGGGTGGAGACTGCAGGTGGTGGAGGGGGAAAGCTTCGGAGTAGCGGAGGAGAGCACAGCAACAGAGGTGCGGAGGGGAAAGTGGAGAGATTCTGGCACAGAGGACCGGTGCCCTCAGGCACACACCAGCCCCAGAGGCTTGTCTGCTTGGCCGCCGGGGCGGGCGGGGCTGGGAGCTGAGGCTCGGGTATTGGCTTTCAGTCTGAAAGCAGGGAGAGGACTGGGGCTGGCGGCAGGAAGAGAGCCTGAAGGGGTTAGTGCACCATGGCTAGCCCGGAGGGAGTCTGGGGAAAGGGACTGGAGCTGCCAAAGAGGCAAGAGACTTTTTTCCCTTTTGTTTCCTGGTGCGCGAGGAGAGGGCATTAAGAGGGCTGCTTGGGGAAGAGCCGGAGACAGGCGTGAGCCACGGGTAAGGCGCGGACCTCGGAGACGGGCGAGGGACGCTGGGGCTGCTGCCGCCGCCACCGCCACCGTCACCGCCGCCGCCGCCGTCGCCGCCGCCGCCGCCGCGGGGCCTGTGTGCGAGCGCGGGTCACTCTCCGCCAAGCCTTCCGGGGAGCCTGTGCACCCCGCCACTGCCGGGGTCCCGGGACCCGGGGACGGTTTTCCTGGGAAAGCGCACGGAGCGCCACAGACTGCTGCAACGTCACACCGGCCTCTGCCGCCGCAGGCCCGCCCCACACTGCATGCCCCTCCCTCCCCTCTGCCTGAGTGAGCCAGAGCCCCCGGCATCAGCGGCTCCTTTAAACCCGTCCTGTCTGAGCGAAGAACGGACGCCCTCCGGCGACCTACGCGCAGAGGCGAGGCCAGGTCCAAGGCTGAGACCCGGGAGCTGTGAGAGCAGAGACAGTGAAATCTCTCTGTGCAGCCTCAGAGGCAGCGGATTAAAGCTCCATGGTCCATTTGATGTGCCCTGCGTCTGTGGAGTGCATGAATGGACAGCAAATCATCCCAAATTGAGGAAGTGGACTTTGAGGACAAGATTTAAGACTTTCCCCCCTATTCCTCTTTTTACAACGAATTATCCCAAATTAAGGAGGTGGACTTAGAGAGCAAGATTGCAGACTTCTAGCCCTTTTCCTCTTTATACAATGAATTATCCCAAATTGAGGAGGTGGACTTGGAGAGCAAGATTTTTGATTTTTCCCCCTGCTTTCTTTTTGTGAATGTGTATGTGTAATCTTCTGTGTAAGATTCTCTCTGTATAGCTTTGCTTCCACCATATGTCCCAGGGTTCTATCGGTCTGTTTTTTTTTTTTCAATATTTACTTTTTAATTTTAATAACGCTACTATATTTCATACTTTATTCTATTTTACTTTACCTACTCTTTCTTTTTTTTCCTACCTTCCCTTCCTCCCTCCCTCCCTCCGCTCCTCCTTTCCTTCTTTCTTTTTCTTTCCTCCCTCCCTCCCACCCTTCTTCTTTCCACTTTCTTTTTCTTTCCTTCCTCTCTCCCTCACTCCTGTCTTTCTTTCTTTCTTTCCATCCTCCCTCCCTCCCTCCCTTCTTCCATTCACTCTTCCTTTTGCTTTCATTCCTCCCTCCCTCCCTCCTTTCTTTCCTTCTTTCTTTCCATCCTTCCTCCCTCCCTCCCTCCTTTCTTTCTTTCTTCCGTCCTTCCTTCCTTTCTTCCCTTCTTCCTTTCTTTCCCTCTCTCTTTCTTTCTTCTACTAATTCTTTCTTTCTACTTTTTCTCCCTGTTATTCTGAGCCGGGTGGATGAAAGGCTCTTGGTGCTGCAGCCAGGAGTCAGTGCTGTGCCTCTGAAGTGGGAGAGCCAACTTCAGGACACGGGTCCACAAGAGACCTCCCAGCTCCACATAATATCAAGCAACGAAAATCTCCCAGAGATCTCCATCTCAACACCAGCACCGAGCTTCAGTCAACGACCAGCAAGCTACAGTGCTGGTCACCCTATGCCAAGCAACTAGAAAGGCAGCAACACAACCCCACCCATTAGCAGAGAGGCTACCTAAAAACATAATAAGGCCATAGGCACCCCAAAACACACCAGCAGACGTGGACCTGTCCACCAGAAAGACAAGATCGAGCCTCAACCACCAGAACACAGGCATTAGTCCCCCCCACCAGGAAGCCTACACAACCTACTGAAACAACCTTAGCCACTGGGGTCAGACACCAAAAACAACGGGAACTACGAATCTGCAGCCTGCAAAAAGGAGACCCCAAACACAGTAACATAAGCAAAATGAGAAGACAGAAAAACACACAGCAGGTGAAGGAGCAAGATAAAAACCTACCAGACCTAACAAATGAAGAGGTAATAGGCAGTCTACCTGAAAAAGAATTCAGAATAATGATCGTAAAGCTGATCCAAGATTCTATTTCCAAGAACCATAATCTTGGAAATAGAATAGACAAAATGCAAGAAACAGTTAACAAGGACCTAGAAGAACTAAAGATGAATCAAGCATTGATTAAAAACACAATAAATGAAATGAAAAATACTCTAGATGGGATCAATAGCAGAATAACTGAGGCAGAAGAACGGATAAGTGAGGTGGAAGATAAAATAGTGGAAATAACTGATGCAGAGCAATATAAAGAAAAAAGAATGAAAAGAACAGAGGACAGTCTCAGAGACCTCTGGGACAACATTAAACGCACCAACATTCGAATTATAGGGGTTCCAGAAGAAGAAGACAAAAAGAAAGTGACTGAGAAAATATTTGAAGAGATTATAGTTGAAAACTTCCCTAATATGGGAAAGGAAATAGTGAATCAAGTCCAGGAGGCACAGAGAGTCACATACAGAATAAATCCAAGGAGAAATACGCCAAGATACATATTAATCAAACTGTCAAAAATTAAACACAAAGAAATCATATTAAAAGCAGCAAGGGAAAAAAAACAAATAACACACAAGGGAATCCCCATCAGGATAACAGCTGATCTCTCAGCAGAAACTCTACAAGCCAGAAGGGAGTGGCAGGACATAATTAAAGTGATGAAGGACAGAAACCTGCAACCAAGATTACTCTACCCAGCAAGGATCTCATTCAGATTTGATGGAGAAATTAAAACGTTTACAGACAAGCAAAAGCTGAGAGAGTTCAGCACCACCAAACCAGCTTTACAACAAATGTTAAAGGAACTTCTCTAGGCAAGAAACACAACAGAAGGAATATACCTACAATAACGAACCCAAAGCAATTAAGGAAATGGGAATAGGAACATACATATCAATAATTACCTTAAATGTAAATGGACTAAATGCTCCCACCAAAAGACACAGAGTGGCTGAATGGAAACAAAAATAAGACCCATATATATGCTGTCTACAAGAGACACACTTCAGACCTAGAGACACATACAGATTGGAAGTAAGGGGATGGAAAAAGGTATTCCATGCAAATGGAAATCAAAAGAAAGCTGGAGTAGCAATTCTTATATCAGACAAAATAGACTTTAAAATAAAGACTATTAGAAGAGACAAAGAAGGACACTACATAACGATAAAGGGATGGATCCAAGAAGAAGACGTAACAATTGTAAATATTTATGCACCCAACATAGGAACACCTCAATACATAAGGCAAATACTAACAGCCATCAAAGGGGAAATCGACAGTAACACAATCATAGTAGGGGACTTTAACACCCCACTTTCACCAATGGACAGAACATCCAAAATGAAAATAAATAAGGAAACATAAGCTTTAAATGATACATTAAACAAGATGGACTTAGTTGATATTTATAGGACATTCCATGCAAAAACAACAGAATACACATTTTTCTCAAGTGCTCATGGAACATTCTCCAGGATAGATCATAT
Organism: Mesoplodon mirus; assembly: GCF_964341445.2. NCBI lineage: Eukaryota > Metazoa > Chordata > Mammalia > Artiodactyla > Ziphiidae > Mesoplodon > Mesoplodon mirus. The sequence continues at coordinate 30,388,913 of NC_138993.1, forward strand.
CTTGGTTCACAAATCAAGCCTTGGTAAATTTAAGAAAATTGAAATTGTATCAAGTATCTTTTCCGAACACAATGCTATGAGACTAGACATCAATTACAGGAAAAGATCTGTAAAAAATACAAACACATGGAGGCTAAACTATACACTACTCAATAACGAAGTCATCACTGAAGAAATCACAGAGGAAATTAAAAAATACCTAGAAACAAATGACAATGGAGACACGATGACCCAAAACCTATGGGACGCAGCAAAAGCAGTTCTAAGGGGGAAGTTTATAGCAATACAATCCCACCTTAAGAAACAGGAAACATTTCGAGTAAACAACCTGACCCTGCACCTAAAGCAATTAGAGAAAGAAGAACAAAAAACCCCCCAAGTTAGCAGAAGGAAAGAAATCATAAAGATCAGATCAGAAATAAATGAAAAAGAAATGAAGGAAACGATAGCAAAGATCAACCAAACTAAAAGCTGGTTCTTTGAGAAGATAAACAAAATTGACAAACCATTAGCCAGACTCATCAAGAAAAGAAGGGAGAAGACTCAAATCAATAGAATTAGAAATGAAAAAGGAGAAGTAACAACTGACAGTGCAGAAATACAAAAGATCATGAGAGATTACTATAAGCAACTCTATGCCAAGAAAATGGACAACCTGGAAGAAATGGACAAATTCTTAGAAATGCACAACCTGCCAAGACTGAATCAGGAAGAAATAGAAAATATGAATAGACCAATCACAAGCACTGAAATTGAAACTGTGATTAAAAATCTTCCATCAAACAAAAGCCCAGGACCCGATGGCTTCACAGGCGAATTCTATCAAACATTTAGAGAAGAGCTAACACCCATCCTTCTCAAACTCTTCCAAACAATATCAGAGGAAGGAACACTCCCAAACTCATTCTATGAGGCCAACATCACCTTGATACCAAAACCAGGCAAGGATGTCACAAAGAAAGAAAACTACAGGCCAATATCACTGATGAACATAGATGCAAAAATCCTCAACAAAATACTAGCAAACAGAATCCAACAGCACATTAAAAGGATCATACACCATGATCAAGTGGGGTTTATTCCAGGAATGCAAGGATTCTTCAATATATGCAAAGCAATCAATGTGATACACCATATTAACAAGTTGAAGGAGGAAAATCCATATGATCATCTCAATAGATGCAGAGAAAGCTTTCAACAAAATTCAACACCCATTTATGATAAAAACCCTGCAGAAAGTAGGCATAGAGGGAACTTTCCTCAACATAATAAAGGCCATATATGACAAACCCACAGCCAACACTGTCCTCAATGGTGAAAAACTGAAACCATTTCCACTAAGATCAGGAACAAGACAAGGTTGCCCACTCTCACCACTTTTATTCAACATAGTTTTGGAAGTTTTAGCCACAGCAATCAGAGAAGAAAAGTAAATAAAAGGAATCCAAATTGGAAAAGAAGAAGTAAAGCTGTCACTGTTTGCAGATGACATGATACTATACATAGAGAATCCTAAAGATGCTACCGAAAAACTACTTGAGCTAATCAATGAATTTGGTAAAGTAGCAGGATACAAAATTAATGTACAGAAATCTCTGGCATTCCTGTACACTAATGATGAAAAATCTGAAAATGAAATCAAGAAAACACTCCCATTTACCATTGCAACAAAAAGAATAAAATATCTAGGAATAAACCTACCTAAGGAGACAAAAGACCTGTATGCAGAAAATTACAAGACACTGCTGAAAGAAATTAAAGATGATACAAATAGATGGAGAGATATACCATGCTCCTGGATTGGAAGAATCAATATTGTGAAAATGACTCTACTACCCAAAGCAATCTACAGATTCAATGCAATCCCTATCAAACTACCACAGGCATTTTTCACAGAACTAGAACAAAAAATTTCAAAATTTGTTTGGAAAAACAAAGGACCCCGAATAGCCAAAGCAATCTTGAGAACGAAAAACGGAGCTGGAGGAATCAGGCTCCCTGACTTCAGACTATACTACAAAGCTACAGTAATTAAGACAGTGTGGTACTGGCATAAAAACAGAAAGATATATCAGTGGATCAGGATAGAAAGCTCAGAGATAAACCCACGCACATATGGCCAACTTATCTTTGATAAAGGAGGCAGGAATGTACAGTGGAGAAACGACAGCCTCTTCAATAAGTGGTGCTGGGAAAACTGGACAGGGACATGTAAAAGTTTGAGATTAGATCATTCCATAACACCATACACAAAAATAAGCTCAAAATGAATTAAAGACTTAAATGTAAGGCCAGAAACTATCAAACTCTTAGAGGAAAACATAGGTAGAACACTCTATGATATAAATCACAGCAAGATCCTTTTGGACCCACCTCCTAGAGAAATGGAAATAAAAACAAAGATAAACAAATGGGACCTAATGAAACTTCAAAGCTTTTGCACAGCAAAGGAAACCATAAACAAGACCAAAAGACAACCCTCAGAATGGGAGAAAATATTTGCAAATGAAGCAACTGACAAAGGATTAATCTCCAAAATTTATAAACAGCTCATGCAGCTCAATAGCAAAAAAACAAACAACCCAATCCAAAAATGGGCAGAAGACTTAAATAGGCATTTCTCCAAAGAAGATATACAGACTGCCAACAAACACATGAAAGAATGCTCAACATCATTAATCATTAGAGAAATGCAAATCAAAACTACAATGAGATATCATCTCACACCAGCCAGAATGGCCATCATCAAGAAATCTAGAAACAATAAATGCTGGAGAGGGTGTGGAGAAAAGGGAACACTCTTGCACTGCTGGTGGGAATGTGAATTGGTACAGCCACTATGGAGAACAGTATGGAGGTTCCTTAAAAAACTAAAAATAGAACTACCATATGACCCAGCAATCCCACTACTAGGCATATACCCTGAGAAAACCATAATTCAAAAATAGACATGTACCAAAATGTTCATTGCAGCTCTATTCACAATAGCCCAGAGCTGGAAACAACCTAAATGTCCATCATTGCATGAATGGATAAAGAAGATGTGGCACATATATACAATGGAATATTACTCAGCCATAAAAAGAAACGAAACTGATCTATTTGTAATGAGGTGGATAGACCTAGAGTCTGTCATACAGAGTGAAGTAAGTCAGAAAGAGGAAGACAAATACCGTATGCTAACACATATATACGGAATTAAAAAAAAATGTCATGAAGAACCTAGGGGTAAAATGGGAATAAAGACACAGACCTACTAGAGAATGGACTTGAGGATATGGGGAGGGGGAATGGTAAGCTGTGACAAAGTGAAAGAGAGGCATGGACATATATACACTACCAAACGTAAGGTAGATAGATAGTGGGAAGCAGCCGCAGAGCACAGGGAGATCAGCTCGGTGCTTTGTGACAGCCTGGAGGGGTGGGATGGGGAGGGTGGGAAGGAGGGAGATGCATGAGGGAAGGGATGTGGGAACAGATGTATATGTATGACTGATTCACTTTGTTATAAAGCAGAAACTAATAAAAAAAAAAAGAAAGAAATACCTGTACAGATATTCTAGCCTTGCACCAATGAATTAAGGCACATGAGTAGTTTTCAATTGAATTTTATAAATAAACTGATATAATCTAAGAACAGAAGATACTGTTTTTTATTTAGTGATGAATATTTGCAGTAACTCTATTATGTTTGTCCCTTTTAAATAAAATATGCTGAAACCATGAATTTTGAAATAAACAGGAATTTTTTTGTGAATGTTTTTGATGTGTATTTTATGATAGACAAAATAGCACATGTCATGTAACAAGCATATCATGTTCTCAGTATGTTGCCAGACAGTAGAAATACAGACATGAATAAATCATGGACTTTCTAGAAGTTTGCAATAGAGTGAGGAAATAGTGAAATATATAGAAAAGTACAATACAATATTCATGCTGCAGTGTGGATGAGAACTTAGAGAGGAGAGGAACTAGCTCTTCACTGGAAAATAGAATTAAAATATCACCATGTAAATGGCATTTGACATGTATTGTGAAGCATGAGTACCAACTCTTTAGGTGAACCAGTAATGGAATGGAATTCTAGGTTAAGGGAAAAGAATATGGAAAGGCAATGGGTCAAAAAAAAAGGCATGATGAAGTCTGTGGATACTTCTTTGGATCTTATTATTGTCCGTGCAGATTATGAAGTATCCAGGTATTAGTTGAAACATGAAAATAGAAATCATTTTTTTTCCACTAAACCAAATGATTTTAACTCTAAGATAGAGCTGCAGTGCACTTATCAGTTTGGTGATAGTATATTAATAATAACCATAATGATCATCTCTGTCATGCCTTCATTAAGCGGTTACTAAGTGCTAGCTATTTGAATTCTCATACCCATACTTCATTTATAGCTGAGAAAACTTTGGCTCAAAGATGTTAAATAATGTGTTCAATAGCTAGTAGTAAGTTGTAGAGAAAACATTTAAACCTTGTTCCTATTTGCAGCTCCATCACTGAACTGAGTGTAAGGAATAAATTATTTGTACTCACTGATTTTCTCCACCTATAAATTCCGTGCTATAATAGAAACTAAATCCCAAGGTTATTGTGATTAAATAAGAATGTAAAAGAAAAAATTTTGTAAATAGCAATGTATGGAATCACTACTACTGATACAAATAAAGGATATTCTAGTGATTCAGGCTATTTTAAATATTAAAGATGAAGAGATTAGGTATATTCAACAGACTAGCTTTGTATCCCTAGAATAGTTCATTCATAGCAGACAATGATTTTCAGAATACATTTTAAAAAATACAATTTATGCACATTATAAATAGTTTTAATTGTGGGAAAAGTGTTACACATTTAGAAAATACTGAGGTAAACATATTTAAACTATTTTTTTTTTAATTTTTGGACTTCTCAGTGGCTTAACTATATGTTCACTGAGTTTCCAAGGACTAGTAGAATCTGAAGAATTCAAATAAATTCTCAAATTTATTTGAGCTCAGAAAATTATTTTCTTGGAAGTTATGAGACTTGGATTTTGTGGAATACATTTTGGAAATCCTGATAATAAGACATGATTTTAACCTTGGTGTTTATGTATTAATATTCATGTAGATATAAATTTTTAAAACATATTATTATAATGCTTGGGTAATACATGAATTACCTTACAGTCACCTAGAGCTATTAGTGAAAGAATCTAATGAATTAGTGAATGAACCCTAAGTCTCAGTAAAATGGAACTTTTAATATGCCACATTTAACACTGTGTCAGACTTGATTATCAGGTATTGTAAGTGTAGATAATTGAACTTTTTGAATATGCTCTTCCATGCCTACTTCCCAGTAGTTTTCCTTTTGGATATATTTTTTCCTGAACTTCCTCTACAGCAGGAATTTAGTTCAATTCCGGCTAAGTAGATATTATATGATGTTGGCTTAAAAATGTTTTGTTGAAAATTTTTGTCCCCATCAGAAAGAGAGAGGCACGTGAGATGAGTGATCTCATCTCATAACTTTGCTCTTATTTCTGGACTTTGAACATAATATTCCTGGACGTGATGATCTAGCCAATGTAGTCAGTTTGCCATCATGAAGATGAAACAGGACACACTGGAAATTCAGACTAGAAAATCAGGAAATTCTGAGTCCTTGATGACATTGTTAAGCTATCAAAAAAACTGAAAACAGCTTATCTTTGACTTCTTGTTACTCACATTACTTACTGTGTGATTTAAATTACAATTAGTTTCAGTTTCCTCTTATTTATAGTGCAATGCCTCCTACTTGGTAGAAGGGCATTTTACTAATGGACTCCTTCCTATATGTGTGCTCCGGAGAGTTTGGGATAATCAAGTATTGCTTAATTGCTTATCCCAACAAAAGGCATTTCTGTCTTATATGGTATTCTTTTCTTTCTTATCTGTATTCTAACTTTATATCACAAATGATATGTGTGATGTATGTAAAATATTATTTTAGAACAATAAGATTTAAAAACGGTTCTTTTATTCACCCACCATCATCACAATAAAAGTATATATATATATATTTAAAATCAATATATTTGTTCTGCTACTGGCAAGATGGAGTAGACATATCTTTCCCTATTCCACCTGCTAAGTAGAATTAAAAATACTGAACATTATTTATAGGACAAACAAAAGAAATTTCTGAAAGTTAGAGAGAAGAAAGCACACTGATGAGGTTCTTGGGACACAAGTTAGAGCACGTTGAGTGAGTTTCCTTGGTTTTCTTTTTGCTTGATCCCAAGCTTGGAGGTGAAGAAGTTGGCAACGTGTATTAAAAAACAAGACCAAACTTTGTGTTGCCAACAAGAAACTCACTTCAAATACAACGATATAGGCAGATTGAAAGTAGAAGTACATAAAAAGCTGTATCAAGAGAACATGAGTTAAATCAGTGTAAGACTGGTTATACTAACATCATATAAGATAGATTTTGGAGCAGGTAAAATTATCAGAGATAAAGAGATAATGTATTATATGGGTAACATAAAGGGAGAATTTATGAAGAAAGCATAGTAATTTTGTATGCACAAAAGTTACATAGTTGAGAATTAAATGAAGCAAAAAGTGATAAAATTAAAGGAACAAATTTCAAAACCCACAAGCTTGAAATTTCAACACACTTCCCTCAACAACTGATAGCCAACTATATAGAAAATTAGCAAGGATACTGCAAGATCATCATGAAACAGAATGTAGTCAAAATTTATAAAACACTACACTCAATAACAGCAGAATACATACTCTATACAAGTGCCAAGGAACATAGAGCAATATAAATGATATTCTGGTCCATGAAAGAAACTTTGGCAAACTAAAAATCATATACAGTGTGTTCTCTGACCATAATGGAATTTAACTAGAAATAAATTTTAAAGAAAACAGCAAAATACTTAAACACTTAAACATTTGGACAATAAGTAAAACACTTGTAAATAATCAATAGGTCAGAGAGGAAGTCTTAAGTAAAAGGAAAAGATGTTCAACATCACTAGCCACAGGGAAATGCAAAATAAAACCACCATGAAATATTACTCCACACCTCTCAGAATGGTTAAAAAAAAATATTGTGAGGATGCCAAGAAACTGGATCACTGATACATTGCTGTTAGGAACATAAAATGGTTCAGCCATTTCAAAAAAGAATTTAGGAGTTTCTTATGAAACTAAAAATGCAACTAATATATGACTCAATAATTGTACTATTGAACTATTATCTCAGAGAAGTAAAGAAAGCTTATGTCCACACAAAAGCCTGTACACAAATTTTGATAACATTTTTATTTCTAATAGCCCCAAACTGGAAATAATCCATGCATTCTTTAATGGCTGAATAAGTAAACCACCTGTACTACATCCATACCTTAGAATACTACTCAGCAATACAAAGGAATAAACTCTTGATGGATTTAGATGAATCTCCAGGAAGTTATGCTGAGTGAAATAGATAATTCCAAAAGTTTACATATTGTATGACTCTGTGATTCTCTTTAGGTAATACTTTTGACCTGAAAAAATTATAGAAATGAAGAAGAGATTTTGGTTGCCAGGATATAAGGAGTGAATGGGGGCAGGAGGAAGGTGTATGTCTCTACAAAATGTCAACTTGAGGAATGCTGTGATGATGAAAATGTTCTGCATGTTGACTGCAACAATATCAAAATCATGGTTGTGGTCTTATTCTATAGCTTTGCAATATAGTATTCTTGTGGGAGATGGGGTAAAAGTTACATGGGATTTCTCTGTACTATTTCTTATGCCAACCTACAATTACCTCAAAGTTAAAAGTTTATTTAGAAACTATCACTATGACTTCCCTCTTAGAACTGCTTTTACTGCATCCCACAAATTTTCACATTTTACATTTCTCATTATAGTTTTTATTTCTACTTTGATTTCTTCTTTGACCCATTTGTTGTTTAGTAGCATGTTGTTTAATCTCCACATATTTGTGAATTTCCTAGTTTTCTTCACATAATTAAATTCTGGTTTCATACCATTGTGGTCAGAAAAGATGCTTCATATGATTTCAGTCCCCCTACATTTGTTAAGACATGTTTTGTGGCCTAATTTATGATCTATCTTGGAAAATGTCTCATGTACCCTTGAGAAATATAAAAATGCATTGTGAATAGATACCTTAACCTGATTAGTTAAGAAAAAATAAAGATGAAACTGTTTGTTTCAACTGTAAACTTTTGTCCCAAGTGGCTGCAGGTTTTTTATTTGCCTTCCAGTGTTTTCAAATAATTCCCACTGCTTTCCCACCATGAGTAAGTTTCAAGTTTGTTGAATCAAAGGTAAGAATCTTGCCATGTAGGATCTAGTGATGGGATAAAGAATAAAACATAGAGATCTTAGTAACCAAATATATATTTCAGCACTTAGAGAAGGTAGTAATTGAGTCTCTCACATATTTACAGACTGACAGTGGAGAATCATAATATTAGTTGTGGTGCTGGTGGAAGAGGAGTTCATGGTTCAATGTTTCTTTGCTCTTTAGTCCTTAACTAAGCATTTACATTAAATAAAATATAAAACATTAGTGTTTCAGAAATATTTAGACTACACCCTACAGAAATTAAAGTATATGCATCTAGTAGTCATAAAATAACTCCTGTTCCAATATATGTTATATGGTAAATATTGACTTCCCTTTCCAAAAATACTATAATTTAAATATTAATTTCACTTAAGAATAGTTGAAAACATTCTTCTTGCCATAAGGCATGGGGGGAATAACTATTGTTAGATATAAAATATCTGGCTGTATTATTGTGCACTGATATTTATTAAGATAGTATTTCCAGATAATTTCAATACTGTTCCTTATTAACTTTCAGAAATATTAATTTTCTGACTCTGGCATACATTATCAAACGTTTAATTGGTCACAATTAAATAACCTCTCTTAGCAAGCATATTGATCAGTTGTCTGAGGTTAAATATTGTGGTTAACTCATCGTGACACAAGCACCAGGGAGCCTTTCAAAATCAGACATTTTGTGGGAGCTTGAAGCCTCTTTTATTATACTATAATAAAATTTCAGTATTTTTAATTTTTCTTTTCCTATTTGACATTTAGATTCAAAACATTCTTCTCCAGAGCTTATTGATAGAAAATTGATGATAAGATCCATGCTGGTGTTATAAAGTGTCACAAAATTTTTTTAAAAAATATGATTTACAACAATGTTCTAAAAGACTACATAAAAGAGGAAAAGTAGGAATAGCTAGAATTTTATCAATATCTAAATCAGTGCCTGATATTTCATAATTTATGGCAGTCAGATAAATGTAAATTGAAGAGAGTGCTCAGACTCTATGTAGCAGGTCATTTAATTATTACTTAAGTCATACACTAGAACAGCACACTCAGAAAGAAGAGGAAAATGGTTAGACACACACATAGGACCTTTAATTCTGTCACAATTATGGCCATATCACTTGGAAAACAGGAATAAGATGACCCTTCTGACCCAATGGTCTGTGACTTGCTTATCAAGGGAGAGAAAAGATTCCTGAATTTCTCCCTTTCAGATGCAGTAGTACTTCCCATTAATATACTTTAGCACTATAAATATATTTTCTTTAACATTTTAAAGTAGAAATTCCACCTTATTTTGAGAAGACTTTGGAAAAGTTGTAGAAATGACCTATAGAAAAGAGAAGTTAAAAAAAAAAAAACTCAGTATTTTTTTTTTTTCTTTTTGGTTGGCTGAAGTTTATTTTTTGTTGTTGCTTTTTATTTGTTTAGTTTCATTTTATTAAGATTTTGTTTTTTAGAGCAGTTTTAGGTTCACAACAAAATTGAAGGGAAGGTGCAGAAATTTCCCGTATAGTCCCTGCATCCACACATAAAGCCTCCCTCATTGTCAACACACCCACCAGAGTGGTACATCTGTTTCAACTGAGGAACCTACATTGACACATCATAATCAGCTAAGGTCCATAGTTCACACTGCAGTTCACTCTTGGTGTTTATATTCTAAATGTTTGTTATAGAGATATATGATAAAATATTATATAATAATATATATATGTTATATATGATATTATATATTATTTATTTATACTATAATATTTTATGTAATTTAATATTTATATAATATATGTATATAATGATGTGTACCCATCATTATGATGTGTACAAAGTATTTTTACTGCCCTAAAAATCCGTTGTGCTCCACCAATTCATGTCTCCCTCTCCCAATCTTTGGCAACTACTGATCTTTTCGCTGTCTGCATACTTTTGCCTTTTCAGAATATTATATTGCTAGAATCTTACACTGTGTAAAGTCTTTTTCTTAAATTAATTTTTATTGGAATATAGTTGATTTACAATGTTGTGTTAATTCTGCTGTACAGCAAACTGAATCAAAGATATACATATATCCAGTCTCTTTTAGATTTTTTTTCCCATACAGGTTATTACAGAGTATTGAGTAGAGTCTTATTAATCACTTTTTTTTTTTTTTTTTGCAGTATGTGGGCCTCTCACTCTTGTGGCCTCTCCTGTTGCAGAGCACAGGCTCTGGACGCGCAGGCTCAGTGACCATGTCTCACAGGTCTAGCCGCTCCACAGTATGTGGGATCTTCCCAGACTGGGGCATGAACTTGTGTCCCCTGCATTGGCAGGCAGACTCTCAACCAGTGCACCACCAGGGAAGCCCAATCACTTATTTTATATTTAGTTGTTTGTATATGTCAATCCCAATCTCAGTTTATCCTTCACCCCCTTCCCCTTTTGTAACCATAAGTTTATTTCCACCTCTGTGACTATATTTCTGTTTTGAAAATAAATTTATTTGCACCATTTTTTTAAGATTCCACATATAAGTAATATCATATGATATTTGTCTTCCTCTGTCTGAATTACTTCACTCAGTATGACAATCTCTAGGTCCATCTATGTTGCTGCAAATGACATTATTTCATTATTTTTTATGGATGAGAAATATTCCATTGTATATATGTACCACATCTTCTTTATCAATTCATCCATTGATGGACATTTAAGTTGCTTCCATATCCTGACTATTGTAAATAGTGTTGTGATGAATATTGGTGTACATGTATCTTTTTGAATTATAGTTTCCTCCAGATATATGCCCAGCAGTGGAACTGCTGGATCTTATGGTACTCTATTTTTAGTTTCTTAAGGAAACTCCATACTATTCTCCATAGTGGCTGTACCAATTTACATTCCACCAACAGTGTAGGAGGGTTCCCTTTTCTCCACACCCTCTCCAACATTTACTGTTCGCAGATTTTTTCATGATGGCCATTCTGACTGGTGTGAGGTGATACCACATGGTAGTTTTGTTTTACGTTTCTCTAATAATTACTGATGTTGAGCATCTTTGCATGTGCTTTTTGGCCATCTGTATGCTGTCTTTGGAGAAACGTCTATTTAGATATTTTTCCAATTTTTTCATTATGTTTTTTGTTTTATTTGAAATTGAGCTACATGAGCTGTTTGTATATTTTGGAGATTAATCTCTTGTTGGTCACTTTGCTTGCAAATATTTTCTCCCATTCTGTGGATTGTCTTTTCGTTTTGTTTGTTGTTTCCTTTGCTGTGCAAAAGGTTTTTAAGTTAAATTAGATCCCATTTGTTTATTTTTGTTTTTATTTTCATTACTCTAGGAGTTGGTTCAAGAAAGATCTTACTGTGATTTATGTTAGAGAGTGTTTGGCCTTCTCTCCTCTAAGAGTTTTATAGTATTCAGTCTTACATTTATGTCCTTAATTGCTTTTGAGTTATTTTTGTGTATGGTGTTAGAGAATGTTCTAACTTCATTCTTTTACATGTAGCTGTATAGTTTTCCCAGCACCACTTATTGAAGAAACTCTCTTTTCCCCATTGTATATTCTTGCCACCTTTGTCATAGATTAGGTGACCATAGGTGTGTGGGTTTATCTCTAGAATTTCTATCCTGTTACATTGACCTATATTTTTGTTTTTGTGACAGTACCATAATGTTTTGATTACTGTAACTCTGTAGTATTGCCTGATCTCAGGGAGGCTGATTCCTCCAGCTCCATTTTTCTTTCTCAAGATTTCTTTGGCTATTTGGAGTCTTTTATGTTTCCATACAAATTGTAAAATGTTTTGTTCTAATTTTGTGAAAAATTGTATTAGTAATTTGATAAGGATTGCATTGAATATGTAGATTATTTTGTGTAGTATAGTGATTTTGACAATATTGATTCTTCCAGTCCAAGAACATGGTATATCTCCCCATCTGTTTGTGTCATCTTTGATTCCTTTCATTAGTGTCTTATAGTTTTCTGAATATAGGTCCTTTGCCTCCTTAGGTAGGTTTATTCCTAGGTAATTTATTATTTATGATGCAATGGTAAATGGGATTGATTCTTTGATTTCTTGTTCTGATTTTTTGCTGCTAGTGTAGAGGAATACAACATATTTCTGTGTATTAATTTTATATCCTGAAACTTTACCAAATTCATTGATTAGCTCTAGTAGTTTTCTGGTGTCATCTTTAGGATTCTCTATATATAATATCATGTCAGCTGTAAAAACTGACAGTTTTACTTCTTCTATTCCAATTTGTATTCCTTTTATTTCTTTTTTTTCTCTGATTGCCATGACTGAGACTTCCAAAACTATGTTGAATATAATTGGCAAGAGTGAACATCCTTGTCTTGTTCCTGATCTTAGAAGAAATGTTTTACATTTTTAACCATTGAGAATGATGTTTGCTGTATGTTTGTAGAATATGACCTTTATTATGTTGAGGTAAGTTCCCACTATGACCACTTTCTGGAGAATTTATATCATAAATATGTGTTGAATTTTGTCAAAAGCTTTTTCTGCATCTATTGAGATGATCACATAATTTTTAGTCTTCAATTTGTTAGTGTGGTGTATCACACTGATTGATTTACATACATTGAAGAATCTTTTCATGCCTGGGATAAATCCCACTTGCTCATGGTGCATGATCCTTTTAATATGTTGTTGGATTAAGTTTGCTAAGATTTGGTTGAGGATATTTGTGTCTATGTTCATCAGTGATATTGTTGTGTAATTTCCTTTTTTTGTGGTATCTTTGTCTGGTTTTGGTAACAGGGTGATCGTGGCCTCGTAGAATGGTCTTGGGAGTGTTCCTTCTTCTGCAATTTTTTTGGAAGAGTTTGAGAAGGATAGGGGTTAACTCTTCTCTAAATGTTTGATAGAATTCACAGGTGAAGCCATCTGGTCTTAGACTTTTGTTTGTTGGAAGTTTTTTCAACATACTTTCAATTTCATTTCTTGTGATTTGTTCATATTTTTTTTTTAATTTCTTCCTGGTTCAAATGGAAAGTTGTAGCTTTCTAAGAATTTGTCAGTTTCTTCTAGTTTGTCCGTTTTATTGGCATAGAGTTGCTTGTAGTAGTCTCTCATGATTCTTTGTGTTTCTGTGGTGTCAATCATAACTTCTCCTTTTTCATTTCTAATTTTATTGATTTGAGTCCTCTCCTTTTCTTTCTTGATGGGTCTGGATAAAGTTTTATTAATTTTGTTTATCTTTCCAAAGAACCAGCTCTTGGTTTCATTGATCTTTACTATCGTTTCCTTCATCTCTATTTCTTTTATTTCTGCTCTGATCTTTATGATTTCTTGCCTTCTACTAACTTTACTTTTTTTTTCTTTTTTTTCTTTTGTTCTTCTTTCTCTAGTTGCTTTAGGTGTAGGGTTAGGTTGTTTATTTGAGGTTGTTCTTGTTTCTTGAGGTAAGATTACATTGCTATAAACTTCCCTCTTAGAACTGCTTTCGCTGCATCTCATAGGTTTTGGATCATCATGTTTTTGTTGTCATTTGTCTGTAGGTATTTTTTGATCTCCTCTTTGATTTCTTCAGTGATCCATTGATTGTTTAGTAACATACTGTTTAGCCTCCTTTTGTTTGTGTCTTTACAGTTGTTTTCCTATAATTTACTTCTAATCTCATAGTGTTGTGGTCAGAAAAGATGTTGGATGTTATTTCAATTTTCTAAAATTTACCAAGGCTTGATTTGTGACCCAAGATGTGATCTATCCTGGCAAATGTTCCATGTGTACTTAAGAAGAAAGTGTATTCTTATGCTTTTGGATGGAATGTCCTATCGATATCAATTAAGTCTATCTGGTCTAGTGTATCTTTTAAGGCTTGCGTTTTGTTATTAATCATCTGTCTGGATGACCTCTCCATTGGTGTAATTGGGGTTTAAAGTCCCACACTATTATTTTGTTCCTGCTGATTCCCCCTTTTATGACTTTTAGCATTTTCCTTATTTATTGAGGTGCTCCTAAGTTGGATGCATATAAATTTACAGTTGTTATATTTTCTTCTTGTATTGATCCCTTGATCTTTATGTGGTGTTCTTCCTTGTCTCCTGTAACAGTCTTTATTTTAAAGTCTATTCTGTCTGATATGAGTATTGTTATTCCAGCTTTCTTTTGATTTCCACTTGCATGGAATAACTTTTTCCATCCCCTCACTTTCAGTCTGTATGTGTCCCTAGGTCTGAAGTGGGTCTCTTGTAGAGAGCATATATATGGGTCTTGTTTTTGTATCCGTTCAGCCAGTCTATGTCTTTTGGCTGGAGCCTTTAATCCATTTATATTTAAGGTAATTATTGATATGTGTGTTCCATTGCCATTTTCTTAATTGTTTTGGGTTTGTTTTTGTAGGTTTCTTTCTTCCCTTCCTGTTTTGTTCTCTTCTCTTGTGGCTTGATGACCATCTTTAGTGTCGTGTTTCAGTTGCTTTTTCTTTTCTTGTGTGTATATCTAGCATAGTTTGGGGGTTTGTTGTTCCCATGGGGTTTTGATATAGCAGTCCATATATGTACAATGTTGTTTAAGTTGCTGCTCTCCTTCTTGCCTAGAGAAGTTCCTTTAGCATTTGTTGTAAAGCTGGTTTGTTGGTGCTGAATTCTCTTAACTTTTGCTTGTCTGTAAAGTTTTTGATTTCTCCATCGGATCTGAATGATAGCTGCTGGATGCAATATTCTTGGTTGTAGGTTTTTCCATGTCATCACTTGAAATATATCATCCCACTCCCTTCTGGACTGGAGAATTTCTGCTGAAAACCAGCTTATAATCTTATAGGGATTCCCTTGTATGTCATTTGTTGATTTTACCTTGTTGCTTTTAATATTTTTCCTTTGTCTTTAATTTTTTCAGTTTGAATAATATGTGTCTCAGTGTAGTCCTCCTTGGTTCATCCTGTATGTGTATCTCTGAGCTTCTTGGACTTGAGTGAGTGTTTCTTTTCTCATGTTAGGGAAATTTCAGCTATGATACTTTCAAATATATTCTCAGGTGCTTTCTCTTTCTCTTCTCCTTCTGGGACCCCTATAATTAAATGTGCATTTAATGTTACCCCAGAGGTCTCTGAGACTGTCCTCATTTCTTTTCATTCTTTTTTATTTATTTTGCTCTGTGGCAGTGATTTAATCCACTCTGTCCTCCAGCTCACTTATTCATCCTTTTTCCTCAGTTATTCTGCTATTGATACATTCTATTGTATTTTTCATTTCAATTATTGTATTATTCATCTGTTTGTTCTTTAAATCTTCTAGCTCCTTATTAAATATTTCTTGTATTTTCTCAATCTGTGCCCCCATTCCTTTTCTGAAATTTTGGATCATCTTTACTGTTATTGCTCTGAATTATTTTTCAGGTAGATTACCCATCTCTTCTTCATTTAGGTCTTCTTGTTGGTTTTTATCTTGTTCCTTCATTTGCAACATATTTCTCTGTCATCTGATTTTGTCTAAATTTCTGTGTTTGTGGTCTCTTTTCTGCAGGCTGCAGGATCATAGTTCCTCTTGCTTCTAGTGTCTGCTCCCTGGTGCATGAGCTTGGTCCAGGGGCTTGTGCAGGCTTCCTGATCAGAGGGACTGGTTCCTGCCCTCTGGTGGGTGGAGCTGGGTTTTGTCCCTCTGATGGATAAGGCTGTGTTAAGGTGTGTGTTTTTGAAATGGCTGTGAGCTCAGTACGACTTTAGGCAGCCTGTCTTCTGATGGGTGGCTCTGTGTTCCTATCCTGTTTGTTGTGTGGCCTTAGGCTTTCCAACACTGGAGCCCACATGTTGTTTGTTGGGCTTAGCTCTTGGTGCTGCAATGTGGACTTCCAGGAGACCTCACTACAATCAGTCTTCCCTGGGGCTTCCACTACCAGTGTGCTTGCCCTCACAGTGAGCTATAGTCGATCTTATCCTCCCCAGGAGACACTCCAAGACCTCTAGGTAGGTGTAGCCCAGGTTCCTATGGAAATACTGCTTTGTGCTGGGTTCCAGTGCATGTGAGACCTTGTGTGTGTGCTCCAGTAGTGGAGTCTCTGTTTCCCCCAGCCCTGTGGAGCTCCTGCACTCAAGCCCCACTGGCCTTCAAGGCTAAATGCTCTGGGGGTTCTTCCTCCCAATGTCAGATACTCAGACTATCTTGGGGGTATTTTTTTATGTGGGAAAATCCCAGTGTAGCCTGTGTGGATTTAATGTTTTGGTGTGAGGGCTGTTTTTAGTATAGATTTCTGCCACCTCTTTTCTCAGTGTATGCTAGCCGTGATCCTCTTGTTAGGAGGTGTGACTAATGTGGTGACCAGAGCCTGCAATGGATATTGAGCAGGGTCTCCCTTTTGCTCTGTGGTTGTCACTGTCTTATCAGAGGTGGCGTCTGTTCCCTAGTTATTGGAGTAGAGGCCCCCAGTTCTGTTTCTTAGCTGTGTTTCTGATCAGTGGTGCAAGATAGGTGGGATTGGAGCACACTCACTTGGAGGGAAGCCACTGAGTATTCCTCCTCTGGAGCTGTTCACTTATGGGTATGCTCTCTTTTGTAACCTACCACCCCTTGTACAAGCTCTCAGATTACACTGCTGTTGCCACTGTTTTCAGCCCCACCTTAACTGTGGGTATGTCAACAATTGGCCCTGTTGTCTCTCAGACGTTTTTACCAGGCCACCAGTGTAGATCCACTGAAGTCAGGTCCCAGAATTGCAGTAATCATGGATCTGGACTCCCTGTGGGTGCTGTTGGAGCAGCTCACCTGGCCTAACCCCTGCATGTATGTGTCCACAAAGGTTACAGCTGCTAAAACCATACCTATCTTTGCTGCAGGATCACCCATTGCCCATTCATTCAGATGTTCTGTAGGCTCTGGTTTATAAAGCCAGGTGTGGAGGTGTTGATTCAGTTTGTGTAGCTGTGAGGAGAGATTTCACCTTTTCTTCCTCAGTTGCATACCCCCTGGGGTCAGTTGTGGTTTCAGCCCCATCTCTGCCTGTGGGCCACTCACAGGGGTCTGCTCCCAAGGCTGCCCTGTTACACATGAGTTTGTCCAGTGAGGAGGGGCCACAGAGGCAGTGGCAGTCAGAGTTGCGAGAAAGCTGGCCCGTGTGCTGATGAGTCACATGGGTTAGCCATTGGCCATGGGCACAAGACAGCTAGTCCCAGTGAGAGTCCTTCTTAGTGCCCTGGCAGGCAGCGGCCAGCATTTGGGGAGAGAGGTTTCAATGGCAGCCTCTCCCCTTACACATCACTTAACAATGGTGCTTTGTTTCTATGGCGGTCTAGGTTTCCTCCACGAGCATTCCCAGTTGCAGATTTCTTCATTCCCATCCCCACATGCTGTCTCCTCATAGCCAACAGCAGTCCTCTCCCTGGGTTTGCTCTCCAAACCCCACATTCCTGCTCCCAGCCACATCTGCAGCAATGGTCACTTGTCTCAGGCTGGGGCACACAGGGTTGTGGCATGAACCATCTGTGTAGGTCTCACTCTCTCCTGCCTGCCAGAGACTGGTTGCTGTGCTCTTCTCTGAGAGCTCCTGAAGCTCCCCTTCTACTCCAACTGATCTCCCTGCCGGAGAAGGGTCTTCCCCAGATATGGCAACCTCCCCTGTCCTTCATCTGCTCCCTCCCTCACAGGGGTGCAGGTTTCATCCTTCTTTCTCTCCTCTTCCTTTTCCTTTCTTCTCTCTCTCATCCTACCCTGTTACATGGGGATCTTTCTTGTCCTTTTAGGTGTCCAAGGTCCTCTGCTATTGTTCAGCTGGTGTGCTGTGAGAATTGTTCCATTTGTAGATGTATTCCTGATGCATTTGTGGGGAAAGATGAACTCTATGTTCTCCTACTCCTCCGCCAACATAACTCCTTGTGTATAGTCTTTTTAGGTTGCCTTGTTTCACTTAGTATTATGAAGTTAAATTTTCCGCACATATTTCCATAGCTTGATAGTTTATTTCATTTTAGTGGAAAGAATATTCCATTGCCTGAATGTGCTGTATTTGTTTGTCCATTCAACTATTGAAGGACTTCATGGTTACTCAAGTTTTGACAATAGTGAATAAACCTGATATAAACACCTGTGTGCAAGATTTTGTGTAGAAGTAAGTTTTCAACTTCTTTGGATATGTACCAAGAAGTGCTATTGCTGGATTGTGTGGTAAGAGTATGCTTGGTTTTGTATGAAACCCTCAAACAATCCTCTAGAGGACTAGTCTTCTAGAGTGGCTGTATTATTTGGCATTTCCACTAGCAGTGACTGAAATTCCTGTTGCTCCATGTCCTCACCAGCATTTGATGTAGTCAGTGTTGCAGATTTTAGTCATCTTAATACTGTGGGTAGTTGTTTCTTATTGTTGTTTTCATTTTTATTTCCCTTATGACATATGATGTGGAGCATCTTTTCATGTGTGTCTTCTTTGGTGAGGTGTTTATTATTATCTGTCCCATATTTTAATTGAGTTCTTTCTTTTCTTCTTGTTGACTTTTAAGTGTTCTTGTATATTTTGGCTCACAATTCTTTATCAGGTGTGTCGTTTGCAAATATATTCTCCAATTCTGTGGTTTGTCTTCTCATACTCTGAAATCTTTCACAGAGAAGATGTTTTTAATTTTAATGAAATCCACCTTATTAATTATTCCTTTCATGGCTTGTGCCCTTGATATCTCTAAAACATTACTGCTATACCAAAGGTCATCCAGGTTTTCTTATTTTTCTGAGTTTTATAGATTTTGTTTGTTTGTTTGTTTTTGTTTTTGCTTTTTTTACAGTATGCGGGCCTCTCACTTTTTTGGCCTCTCCCGTTGCAGAGCACAGGCTCCGGATGCACAGGGCCTGCAGCCATGGCTCATGTGCCCAGCCACTCCGTGGCATGTGGGATCCTCCCAGACCAGGACACGAACCCAAGTCCCCTGCATCGGCAGGCGGACTCTCAAGCACTGCACCACCAGGGAAGCCCTATAGTTTTTCATTTTATATTTAGATCTGTGACCCTCTTCAATGAATTTTTGTGAAGCATATAATATCTGTCTAGATTCATTTTTTTTTTTGCAAGTGAATTTCCAGTTTTTCAACATCATTTGTTGAAAAGACTCTCTTTGCTCAATTCTCTTACCTTTGGTCCTTTGTCAAAGACCAGTTGACTATATTTATATGGACCTATTGCTGGGATTTCTATTCTATTCCATTGATCTATCTGCCTATTCTTTTTGTTAATACTACACTATCTTGATTATTGTAGCTTTTTTTTATATTAAGTTTTGAAATCAGATGGCATCAGTCCTTCACCTTTGTTCTCTTTCAATATTGACTAATCTGTGTCTTTTGTCTCTCCATATGAACTGTAGAGTCAGTTTGTCACTATCCACAAAATAACCTGCTGAGATTTTGATTCTGATTACATTGAGTTTATGGATTAAGTTGGAAGGAACTGACACTTTAACAGTATTGAGACTTCCTATCTATGAACATGGAATACCTCTTCATTTATTTATATCTTATTTGATTTCATTCATCAGTTTTGTGTTTTTTTCTCATTTATGTCTTGTACATATTTTGTTAGATTTATATGTAAGTAATTTTAGAAGGAACTAATTTAAATGGTATTATATTTTTAATTTCAAATTCCTGTATCCTGCAACTTTTTTAAATAGCTTATTAGTTCCAGGATTTTTTTGTCTATTCCTTTGGATTTTCTATATAAATAATCATGTCTTGTATGAGCAAAGATGGTTTTATATTTGCCTGTCCAATCTGTGTAACTTTTCTTTTCTTTTTTTTTTTTGGTTTACTGCATTAGCAAGAACTTCTAGTAGGACTTTGAAAAGCAGTGGTGAGTGGGGACATTCTTGCCTTGTACCTGATATTAGTGGGAAAGAGTGCAGCATCTCAGCTTTAAGTATGATGTTAGTTATATGGTTTTTGTAGATAGTCTTTATCAGGTTGTGGAAGTTCCCCTTTATTCCTACTTTATTCCTATTTCAGGGACCCATTGAACTTGCTGACTGCACTTTGTTTGTGTGCTGAAGCTGTTTGTTTTCAGTGTTGTAAATAAAGTCTTATTGGGGAAAAACATAGAGCAATTTGTTGTCATCTTATTTGGCTTATGAATAAATGCATTCTTAAAAGATTTTTTGCATTTGAATTATTATTTGGCTTCTTTAGTTCTAAGTGAACTAATTTAATGGAATGTGCCTTTTCTCTTGAGTTTAGTCTTACTTCTACATAACATCTGTTCCCTTTCTTCCCATTTTTTCACCTAAATGAACAGTAC
Organism: Mesoplodon mirus; assembly: GCF_964341445.2. NCBI lineage: Eukaryota > Metazoa > Chordata > Mammalia > Artiodactyla > Ziphiidae > Mesoplodon > Mesoplodon mirus. The sequence continues at coordinate 30,409,490 of NC_138993.1, forward strand.
TGTTTAGCACAAACATGTTTCTCTACTTTGTTATCACTAGCGCACAGTATTGATAGAAGGGTATTAAATATACGGTTGTGGGGGAATGAGATCGGGTGGTGGATTATCAGTAGACTTGTACCTGGGAACCTGACTAGATATGAATCACAGGAGTCATTTAGGATTAGTTACCACGAAAATAATTATTTTGAAAGAGTAGTGAAGCAAAGAGAAATTTTTGCCCATGTTCCCACTAATACCCACAACCCCACTCCCATGTAAGATTTATTACTGGTCAAAATTGTTGTTAGTGGAGGGGTGAAAGCAACCTCTCTTCATATAATAGTTCTTATGGTGTTAAGGAAACCAGTATCAATGAAACATGAAGTATTTTTATTTATTTATTTATTTATTTATTTTTGTGATACATAGGCCTCTCACTGTTGTGGCCTCTCCCATTGTGGAGCACAGGCTCTGGATGTGCAGGTTCAGTGACCATGGCTCACGGGCCTAGCCACTCCACGGCATGTGGGATCTTCCCAGACCGGAGCACGAACACGTGTCCCCTGCATCAGCAGGAGGACTCTCAACCACTGTGCCACTGGAAAAGCCCCATGCACTATTTTTAAATGGGATTTCAACAACAGTTTTTTGGAATCAGGCTCCCAGACTTCAGACTACACTACAATGCTACAGTAATCAAGACATTATGGTACTGGCACAAAAACAAAAATATAGATCAATGGAACAAGATAGAAAGCCCAAAGATAAACCCACACACATATGGTCACCTTATTTTTGATAAAGGAGGCAAGAATATACAATGGAAAAAAGATAGCCTCTTCAATAGGTGGTGCTGGGAAAGCTGGACAGCTATATGTAAAAGAATGAAATTAGAACACTCCCTAGCACCATACACAAAAATAAACTCAAAATGGATTAAAGACCAAAATGTAAGGTCAGACACTATAAAACTCTTAGAGGAAAACATAGAACACTCTATGACGTAAATTACAGCAAGATCCTTTGACCCACCTGCTAAAGAAATGGATATAAAAACAAAAATAAATAAATGGGACCCAATGAAACTTAAAAGCTTTTGCACAGCAAAGGAAACCATAAACAAGATGAAAAGACAACCCTAAGAAAGGGAGAAAATATTTGCCAATGAAGAAAATGACAAAGGATTAATCTCCAAAATTTACAAGCCACTCATGCAGCTCAATATCAAAAAAGCTAAAAACCCAATCCAAAAATGGGCAGAAGACCTAAATAGACATTTTTTCCAAAGAAGATATACAGATTGCCAACAAACACATGAACAGATGCTCAATAACACTAATCATTAGAGAAATGCAAATCAAAATTACAATGAGGTATTTTTGATTTGCACACACCATCTTCCTCACACCAGTCAGAATGGCCTTCATAAAAAATCTACAAACATTAAATACTGGAGAGGGTGTGGAGAAAAGGAAACCCTCTTGCACTGTTGGTGGGAATGTAAATTGATACAGCCACTATGGAGAACAATATGGATGTTCCTTAAAATACTAAATATAGAACTACCATATGACCCAGAAATCCCACTACTGGGTATATACCCTTAGAAAACCACCATAATTCAAAAAGGGTCATGTACCACAATGTTCATTACAGCCTTATGTACAATAGCCAGGACATGGAAGCAAGCTAAGTGTCCATTGACAGATGAATGGATAAAGAAGATGTGGCACATATATACAATGGAATATTACTTGCCATAAAATGAAACAAAATTGATTTATTTGTAGTGAGGCGGATGGACTTAGAGTCTGCCATACAGAGTGAAACAAGTCAGAAAGAGAAAAACAAATACCATATGCTAACATATATATGGCATCTATTTTAAAACAATGGTTCTGAAGAACCTAGGGGCAGGACAGGAATAAAGATGCAGACATAGAGAATGGACTTGTGGACATGGGGAGGGAGAAGTGTAAGCTGGGACAAAGTGAGAGAACAGGATAGACATATATACACTACCAAATGTAAAATAGATAGCTAGTGGTAAGCAGCCACATAACACAGGGAGCTCAGTTCGGTGCTTTGTGACTGCTTAGAGGAGTGAGATAGGGAGGGTGGGAGGGAGACACAAGAAGGAAAAGATATGGTGATATATGTATATGTATAGCTGATTCACATTGTTAAAAAGCAGAAACTAACAAACACACCATTATAAAGCAATTATACCCCAATAAAAATGTTTAAAAAATAAATAAATACCAGAGAAACACAAGTGAACAAGACAAAATTGGCCAATAAATACCTATTTTGAAGTCAGACAGAAAAAGAGAAATATCGTATGATATCACTTATATGCAGAATCTAAAAAGAAATGATAACAATGAACTTATTTCCAAAGTAGAAACAGACCCATAGACCTAGAGAATGAACTTATGATTACCAGGGGGGAAAGGTAGGGGGAAGGGATATAGTTAGGGAGTTTGGGATTGACATATACACAGTGCTATATTTAAAATGGTTAACTAACAAGGACCTACTGTATAGCACAGGGAACTCTGCTCAATGTTGTGTGGCAGCCTGGATGGGAGGGGAGTTTGGGGGAGAATTGATACATGTATATATATGGCTGAGTCCCTTTGCTGTGTACCTGAAACTATCACAACATTGTTAATCATCTCTACTTCAATATAAAATAAAAAGTTAAAAAAAAAACCCATAACAACCATTTGAAAACATTTCAGCAAATATGAATAACTTGATATTTAAATGGTCTTTGCCCTGGTAGATACATTTTCACAAGTCATACACACACTGTGGAGCATAAGAAAGTTCAATGGCTTGTCTCAATGTGAACGTGAATTTGCACCTTCACATGGACAAACTGAATAACCGCATAAAAATTCAATTCTTTCTCCTAAAGACTCAATCACAGTTTTATATCTATGTTTTATTTTCTGTTTTAGAAGAGGGATACATAAACCCTGTTTTTTGTTTCCATGTCATTGAAGTGTAATTGATTATTGGATTTAGTAAGAATAATTTATCTAACTAATGGAACTCCTAATAAATATTGTTGTATTAAGTCATTTCACTGAATCCTAGTGGATTCTTAACCACTAATTTTCTGTTTTTTTTTTTTTTTTCTGGTTTGCTTACTTTGGAAAAGATTTGGCCATCTTTCTAAAGTTGTGTTATGAAGGTAATGGATGATAGCAGCACCTGAACTGTTACTGCTCTGAGAAGGTGAAGTCAGCAAGAGGGATGGACACAGAATCAGGATTTCAGCTGCAACTGTGCTCTCTGGAGAGGATTTAACTTCACATTCCAGATGTGGGTTTCAGAGACCTAGGGAATGTCATGAAGTTGGAATAAATGCTGCCAAATAGCAATCAATATATTTTTGGTTATGTAACTGCCTCTATTTTGACATTTAGGGACCATTTTGGAATATATTTAGCAATATTAAAGTTGTGTTGCTTTTTCTTACTTTTTTTTCTTGTAATTGATGGAGGGCTTTTTGAGGATGCTAAATAAATTTACTAGAGAATGGGCTTGAGGACACGGGGAGAGGGAAGGGCAAGCTGGGACAAAGTGAGAGAGTGGCATGTACATATATACACTACCAAATGTAAAACCGATAGCTAGTGGGAAGCAGCTGCATAGCACAGGGAGATCAGCTCTGTGTATGTATGTATATGTATAGCTGATTCATTTTGTTATAAAGCAGAAAGTAACACACCATTGTAAAGCCATTATACTCCAATAAAGATGTTAAAAAAATACTAAAATCCACTGACAACATGAGTATGACTAAATTAATACACAAGTATGTAAGACTGAAAGGGTTTTTTATTCTTAACCTATTTGTTTATTGTGATCTTAAAAATAAATATTTGGAGAAGGTGTTGTGTTGCTCAGTATCATTCATTGATTGTTGACAGTCCTTTTGTATCAGAAAAACTCTGAATAACAGGTCATTTACTTTTGTTATAAAAGTGAGACATTCTATTTGCCTCAAAATGGAATCCTTAGCTTCTTAAAGCAGTAGAAATCTGATTCCCAGAACATCAGTAATAACTGAGACTTGTAATATATATTATTGTTAAATGTATTTGTAAATGGATGATATTGAAGAGGGTTTAAACATAGCAGCAGTTAAGTGACAAAAATGAGCAATGGAACTAGGCAAGACAAATATGTAAAGTTCTAAATACTATGGGTCAGGAAATTTAGCAAAACTCTATTAGAGAAACCAAAAGATCAGAATTTTAAATATGTTCTTAAAGTATTTAGGTGCAAGGATTCTGAAGCAAATTGCTTTGGTTCAAATCCTGAGACCTCCAATTTCTTAACCGTGTGACCTTAACTGGGCAAATTACTTAACCTGTCTGTAATTCATTTCCCTACTGCAACATGTTTCAGTAGAGAGTTTTTGAACATTGTATGAGTTAATATGTGTAAAGCACTTAAAAAAGGGCCTGCTTCATGTAAGTATTATGTCAGTATTGGATATTTGTATTGTCATTCTTTTTCTGCATATAGAGAATGAGAATTCTTTTGGACTATGAGATCCTTTGGGCATTGGGTGCCATGGGTGAACAATACTGCTGTTTTTTCTTGTTTTTTCTCACTACACCGTCTTCCCAGCATGACCAATGAAGATCACATCTGCAGCCATCTTGAGACAATTCTAGAATAAGATTTCCAGTTCCAGAAGTTATATAATGTTTTCCATGTTTTGATATATAATATGTTTAACTATTGTAGTGTTGTTTATCTGTTTATCTTCAGGTTATCTGAAAGCCTCAGGGTTGCTGGTATAAGGAGTGGTACAGGATCAATTAATGGATCTACATGAAAAACATATCTATTAGTACTGATGAGAAAATTAGTACAGACATTTCTATTAGAAAATATTTTTATTTATATTGGGAATTGAGATACGAGAGTGAAGGCATTGTAACATAAGTTTAAATAAAAGATCAGAATCAAAGGCATAGGGGCTTGGAATTCCATTTCTAACCAGTGGAGGCTCAAGGTCTGGGTTTCTAAGATATGGATGATAGCGTTGGAGCAGATCAAGACTACAGTTTAAAAATGAGTTAACCTTTGCCAAACTAATGCTGTGTGAGATCCTGTGAATAAAAAGAGCACTTGGAAGAGACCTGTGCTGGCTTTGGAAATTTTCCTTTAGTAAAGCTTAGGTAAGGATAATAAAAGACTACTTAGCCTAGTTAAGCAATACCCATAACTTCTATGGAAAATTCCAAATCCTCCCTATCTTTGTAAATTTGCAACCATCTGGAGAAGCAATTCAAGTACCAGCTACAGGGAAATCAGAGAGAATTCCTTTTACTCTCTCTCTCTCTCTCTCTCTCTCTCTCTCTCTCACATGCACACACACACACACACACAAACACACACACACACACACACAATCACTCTCTCTCTCTTAAAGGTAAAAGATAAATCAGTAAGAAATCTGATGCCCAGAGTTTTGCATAACCAGAATCTCATAGATCACTATTTAGAATACAACTCTGCAAATTCCCAGGCGTCTGTTCCAGGACATGAAACTACATGCTTTTTCACAATTCTTTTGTGTGACATTAAAGTAATATTTGCGAAGTATAAGAGTAGCAAGTATAAATGGCATTTACAAAGATTTAAATAATTTTAAATATAATTTCTCTGTTGATAATAGTTTGGGAGACAATCATAGTGTGTCTATAAAAAACTCATTTCCATTGAACTATTTATTTAATTTATTTTAATTTGATTTGAAGGATTTGCCCCCACAGCACATAATTAAATCTTAATCAAAATGGGAATAAACATTATTAATTAAGTTCCTGCATTAATATGCCAAAACAGTTTAAAATGTTTTTTTCACTTTAACATGCAGTGTTTCTCTATAATGATTTGATTCCAATGGGCACAAAATTTTGAATATTACCTCTTATGTGAAACTGTCATTCAATTCTGAACTAAGATATCATTGATTCCATTAGATTTTCTGTAAAATAATGATGGACTGATATGGCTATAGAATTGCTTTTGATGTGATTAATTGTCTATGCATCTTACTATTTTATTTCAAGCCAAAAGTCACACTTTAAAAGAACATCTAAAGCAAACAACTTAAAATATTTACAATTTTAGAGTCTAGATGGTGATTATGAGGTTATTCACTGTACATTTCTGTCAAATTTGCAGTATGTTCATAATGTTTATAATAAAATATTGGAAAAAAGCCTCATATAGATAGATAGTTATCAAGGTATGGCACCGTCTACATCAGTACACAGACTGATGTTCATTGGCTTCTGGGATGCTTTTAACTGATACATTTTTACCTCTGTTAAAATCACAGATAACATTAGAATCACTGATCAATGAGTAATATTTTCTTTTCTCTTAATACAATGCTAATTATCATTTAGTTTATAATAAATAATGTGTAGAGTAAATTTAGATTCATGACTGTTTTAGTCTTTGGCACTGACTATTTTTTTAATACATTTATTTATTTTATTTATTTATTTTTGGCTGCGTTGGGTCTTCGTTGCTGCATGTGGGCTTTCTCTAGTTGCTGTGAGCGGGGGCTACTCTTTGTTGCAATGTGTGGGCTTCTCATTGTTTAACTTGTTTTGGAACACTGGCTCTAGGTGCATGGGTTTCAGTAGTCCTGGCATGCAGGTTCGGTAGTTGTGGCTTGCGGCCTCTAGGGCACTGGCTCAGTAGTTGTGGCACACTGGCTTAGTTGCTCTGTGGCATGTGGGATTTTCCTGGACCAGGAATTGAACCCGTGTCCCCTGCATTGGCAGGAGGATTCTCAATCACTGTGCAATCAGGGAAGCCCTGGCACTGACTCTTTGAGTTACTTTATTTGTCAGAATTTTAAACTCAAGACAGGATATTTAGGTATTCAAGTAAATATTTAAATATCAGTATATTTAAAACCTTTTATATTATGTGGTACATAGTAGACTCATCATCAGTAAATGTCTGATGAAAGGAGAAGAAAAAAGAAGCAAGAAAGAAGAAAAAGAAAGAAAGAAAGAAAAAACTGTTCTTTGCTTTGGCCAGTGTCCAGCTATGGAACTAAAGTCCCTTTGTTAATTACCTCTCAATATAAGGTACTATGGAAAATCAAATCTAAAGAGAAAGTGTTTTCTTAGTTTCTTAATTCCATTCAACTCTCTTGCCTTCCCTCGTGCTTTTCTCATATGTTTCCCTAATTCAGAGATAAAATGGAATATCATTAGTGAGCTAACATTTATGAAACAAGGGGGCAGTGGGTGGTAGGGAGAGGAAGGTATCAGTAGGAATCCCTAGTGCCTTGTAGTGTGAATTGAGTCCTTGAATAGTTATGCAAACAATAAGTTTCAGTGAAGTGAAGCATTTCAGAATTAAATCTATTAATTATTTTTCATGTTGTTTAAACGTGTTTTCAAATGACTTTCTACCTGCCTTGCCCAATATGTAGTCCCTTAAATAAGACAGCTTGCCTTAAATTGAACACATTTAAATTTAAACCAATGCAGCCAATTGTATACATCAAGTCCTATGGGTAAGATGTAGCACTGTGTGTTGTGAAAAAATGTAATGGGAAGAAAAATCAAGTTTCTGATTATATTATTATCATTTTAGAGATAATGGTAAATGGTTAAAGAACAAAAAAAAATAATTCAGCTTCAGCTGGCAGGCATCTTTTATAATAATTAGAAGGAAGGAACAGAAAGAGGTGGGTATTGTTTGCCTACCTTACTAATAGCCATCTGTGTCCTCAGGATTGACCCTCACCTCTCCACTCCACTGCCCACATCGTTTCTTGTTCTGCTTTTGTCTAGTTGTAAAACAAATTAAAATCCTCAGCTATGAATGCTGTGGTTGGCAGAGTTAGAGCAGTGATATAGTTCAAAGAACCCCATCTGGCAAGCAAGCTCCAAAAACAAAAATAAAACCTTTTTTCCAGTTCACAGAAGTCCAGAGAGAGAGATTAATTAAAGTCAAAGGAGACAACACACACACACACACACCCCACTTCCTAGTATTGTCAGGATGATGATTTATTTTCTACCCTCTGCATACAAACTCTTTCTCCTTCACAGTATGCTCTTTGATAAACCAATAGTCTCTTCAAGTAAAATTCAAAATATTATAATATTTATGAATAAATCTCCTTGCTGAACCCATATTTCAGGAATTCTAAAAGAGCTGACTGTATAAATTCTGTCACATTTACATATTATGTTTCTTCTCATCCAGTTTTAACTTTGGCACAGTCATTAATCTTTGGGGTTGGGTTTATTTTCACTTAAGGCTTAACATTTTTCCTGGTCTATTGACACAGTGTACCATTTGCTAACCACATCGTCCCCTTTGAGCTCCTCACATACTTATTTAAATGGCATGGATAATGCTAGATTTCTCCCATATGATGAGGTAATTTACATAAGCATCCTCAGGGGTCTCTGAAGTTCTTGGTGAACATAACATTGTCCAAGATAATAGGATGCCTAGACAATGCTTTGTCCTTTGAATCCTGACTTTTCCTTGTGGTTTCAGGATCCCTTTAGAAGAGGCTGAACTTTCTTTTAGGTTTTTGTTTCTGTGAGGAAGAAAAAAAATGCAAAATCAAAGCTCTATAGTGTGCTTTCAATTCTAACATTTTAACAGATACTAAAAGCGAAAGAACTAAGCTATCTCTGAAGTATTGTTGGTTCGATGGCTAGGGAGGAGGGAAAACCTGCTGCTCTGTGGTGGAAAAAAAGAAATTCACGGATCTTTTGTGTTGAGTGAAATAACATAGCCTTTACTTGTTCTCCTACACAGCTGGCAAAAATGACTTTCTTCCCTTATTTCTTTCCTCTTCTCTTTACTTACTGCACCTTATTGGCTCATTTGCTCAATGGGAGAAAGAGTAGGTGTAATGCAAATTGTCTGATATATTGAGGAGGAAATCCTGAGGGTAAACACCTGTATTTTGTAAGGTGATTTCCTATCACCAAATGATACAAAACTGGGCAGGATAATTCCAGTTGGAGAAATATGTTTCCATTGTTAAGTTATATGATTTCAGAATTGAAATGGTAATTTAGTAGCATATGACTTAACATATTAATTTGAGTTTTTTGTGTTTTTTTGCACTTGCTTTGATTTAGGCTTTATTTTAATTTTAAAATATTAAGATATTGTCAAAGTATACATTATGTTTTTACTCCTGATATTTCTAGTTTAAGTCTGCAGTGACAACTGCAAAACTATGAGGACGTTTCAACTCACAAAAACATCTGGTACACCTCAAATTATTTACCAGCACCTCAGATTTTCCTGCCAGCATCACAACATGGGTTAACATCATGGATCAATTAAAGTTCAATTTACTGCCACAGTATATCATATGAATACTATCAAGATGCCTGTGGTTTTAGAAGCAAATTAGTAGCTCAGAATGTTAGGTAATTTAAAAAAAAATCCCTTTTCTTTTTTCCTTCTAGTTTTTCAGTTTGAAATGAAAGCAGACTATTTTTCAGAAGTGAACAAAGTTTTAATATGTTTTGATAACTAATGGAGTGTAACATTATCTTTAATACTTAGTCTCTAAGGAGGTGCCAAATTGATGTGGCAGGAAGAAGCCTGGATTGAAATCTAGAATAAGGTGGGGAAAACCTTATTCTAAAGTCCTGTCACTTAATAACTGTGTGACTTTGGTCAAGTCACTTTATCTATTTAGCCATTAGTTTCAATGTATATTATACATTGTTATAATACATTTATTTGGAGAAAAGTTAGGGAAATTAGAGTTCCATAGCAGGGATTCTGGAAGGAATTTCCCTCCTCACCTTAATAGAAACAAGCAAACACAGAAATATACACATCATACAAGTGTTCTATCAGCTTAGATATAAACTGCAGTGGTCTACAAAGCTGATTAAACAGTCAATTTATCCTGTCAATTCATTAAGCTTTATGAGAGTGAGAAAATGTAAAGATACAGATACTGTCGCCAATAAAAAATAGGTATACATGAAAAGAAATTTAACAATACAAGACCTTTTATGAATGTATCCCAATTAATAGTTTATTTAAGGGCTAAGGGACACCATGTGTTTTGAATAATCTAATTTTAAAATGAAACATTTAAGGATGGAGAGATTCTCACAGTAGTTCAGGAAAAGCTGACTTAACTAGTCTTTAAGAAGGTCACAAAATAGGCCAGCTCTGGGTGAAGTCACATTTCTTCACTGTTTTGATTTCACACTCCTAATTTGGTCATCTCCATCACCTATATCTTCCTAATGTTGACATGCAGATGGACCAATCATTCCCTCCTTCCTTAATTCATTTTGTCATTTATTAACCAATTCATTTTTATTGAGTTTTCATCACCTATACGATATTATCTTGTTTACCTCTGCAAATATAAAATGGAATAAGACATACTTTTAGTTTATAAGGAAATAGAGGACTACAGGTGAGGTAAAACAGATGCAATAAACATATTGGAGGAAAATGTGGGTATTTAAATAAAAGTAGTGCTTCTGTATTATATGAAATGAATACAGTGACTAGTGGGATAAAGAAATCAGTCAAGGAGCAAGTGCTATTTGAGCTGGATTTAGAAGTATAAATAGTATTTCATTTCACCAAGAAAGAAAGTCATGCATTTCATGGAGGAGGATTGGCAAAATTAGCACTTAAAAAGCAAGAGGATAAAGTATTTAATGGGGAAGAATATGTATTCTTATTTAAGGAGAACCTAACGAAGAATAGTAGTTGTAGATAATGTCTGCAAGGTAGGTCAAATTCAAATAGAGAATGTGGAATTTAAACATTAGTCCATTTACAATGACATCCAGTGTTTTTATCAGCTATATGCTTGATTAAAATATGTTTGTAGAAAAATAAATCCATATGGATAAGGAAAGACATAATAGAGAGTATGGAAATTACAATCTGGAAAACCAGTTAGGACTATCATGAAGATCTTAACCAGGAAGCTGGCATCAAAACAAAAGATGGCTATGAGAGAAATTTATGAGGTATAATTAAAACATCTGGCTGCTATTTGAATTTGAGGCATGAGGAAGATATAGAGAAGAAAAAAAATGAATCTGAAGTACTCAGCTTGAATAGCTAAACAAATTGTTTCACTAGTAACAGATACAAAATATAGAATAAAAATTACCATGGAAGTATGAAGGAGATTTTGGAATGTTGTATAAGTTCATTATTTCACCCATTGAATATCAGCATATGTATACTTTTGGGTGAAATCATATGCTTTAAGAAATACTTCAAGTTGCAGTCAAAACGTATCAATTTTAAAAAAAATATGTCTTTTGACTGACACTTAAAGAATATAGAGGAAATAAGGAGATAAATTCTGCTTTTAAAAGTCTTGTGATATAACTGGAGGAAGAAAATAATATAGTAATAATTACTATAAAAATTCACTGGAAAACAGATGCAAACTAAGTTGTGTCATGTTTACTTAAAGATTAAAAGAATCTCAACACAGAGTAAGAAGAGCATCCGTTATCTGCTACCATTATAACAGGTCAGCTTCATCGAGTTAGGCAGAGGAACAGTATTTTCAGGAGACAGTAAGGTAAAAATGTACATGCACATGATGGATAGGATACCGTGGTTGGAAAGAACCTGCTTATCAAGTCATCATTAACTCAAAAACCTGAGTGTTCAGGGGAAGTTACAAAGCCCAACTGTTTGCATATTCAGTTTAATAACTTGAATGACTTGAACAAGACCATGCAGAGAGCAAAGCAAATTCTTCCTCTGCTTTACATTATCATATGTTAAGCTCACTGGACTACAATATAAGCACTCAGATAAAAGCCAATGAATAAATATTGATGGCTGAAATAGGAACTCTTTCCTCACTTGGAGCAGTCCTAAAATGAGGAATGTTTCAGTTAATATTCTGGAAGAAGAGATAAATTTATAATTTTCCCAGAAATTTAAGGTAGAATTACTCCATTAATTTACCTATACCAACAATGTTAGCAATTGTTTCTATTTTTCTGAAGTAGGGCATTGCTGATTCTTTTGTAATTACTCCTCAGGGACTACCTCAGTGACCCCTACTCATATTAAGCTAGAGTTTAGCTAACTCCGTTTCTCACTTTCACATAATCACAAGCTTTCCTATAGGACCTGTTTTGCTGTGGTTTTCTAAGGCTGATGTTTTATTAGTGCTTCTTGTCTTGCCACTTGAATTATATAAGGTATTTATCAACTAATAGCAGACCACTAAAATTTTAAATATATATATATATAACAATACCCAAGAACAGGTTTCTATTAAAGAACACTATTCTAAAAGTCTCAGATTATACACAGAAGTTACACAGCATAAAAAACAATTTTTGGACATGAATCTTAAAGAATAATTAAATATAAATAGTTCCTTATAATTTTTAAAATTCCTTCATTCAACAATTATAACAATTATTTACTGAATATCTGTTATAAATTGCATGTTTGTGTCCCCCCAAAATTCATATGTTGAAAATCAAATACCTTGTGGTATGGTATTTGGAGATTGGACCTTTTTTTTTTTTTTTTTTGAGGTACGCGGGCCTCTCACTGTTGTGGCCTCTCCCGTTGTGGAGCACAGGCTCTGGACTCGCAGGATCAGTGGCCATGGCTCACGGGCCCAGCTGCTCCATGACATGTGGGATCTTCCTGGACTGGGGCATGAACCTGTGTCCCCTGCATCGGCAGGTGGACTCTCAACCACTGCACCACCAGGGAAGCCCACAACCACAGATTTTTAAACTAACATTTTCTTATTAATCAAAATAATGTGATGTACAAAATTAAAGTGAATTCAGATGATAATCTTGATAATTCAAGCATATATGTTTAAATATTATCTTTCCCTCTTGCATTGCTTAAGATAAAACAGATCCAATCTCAAGTTTCTAGCAAATAATCTGCTTTCCCCTTTACAGGACAGTGTAGGATAGCAAGATTGATTAGCTTCATTGGTTTTAAAAAACTATTTGGTCTATAAATGAGCCAACTGCTTATTGTTGTTTTTAATGGAAAAACAATTTTATGCAATAACTAGAGGGTATGTCACTAACCTGGGCCAGATTTATTAATTTGTGAGCAGTTTTGTTGTTGTTGTTGTTATTCAGAAGTGAAAGAGTGAGTGAATCAACAAAACCCATCGCCACACCTGGGAACAAGAACCTCCCACATATTCTACAGGAATATTGGAATGTTATATCATTACAGGAGGCAGGATCCCAATTATTTGAGTGTAATTACTAAATTTTTGGCCAAAGTGCTTATTTCATTTTCTCAACATGTTAATGTTGCTATGGCTGGCCTAACTCAAGGTAGCTGATTTTGTAGTAAATATATTTCATAAAGTTGTCTTCCAGAAGTAACAATATGTTATTGAATTTTCTCTAAATAAAAAAAAAATATTAGAATTTTGTTCATGACATTGACTAATTAAGATTCCATGAAGGTGCACACTTTGGTCAGTTGAAGACACAAACTAGTTCAAAAGTTATTCCTACACCATTCCATCAATATTATTATAAGGGTAGCATAAGTGTAAATAATAAGTATTATTATTATTATTTAATTCATGTTTTAGTTTATCCTGAAGTGCATGGAAAAAAATATTCTTGAGACAGAATAACTTTGTTTTTACTGCCAGGGAAACACACTTTTCTCAACATATTTTTGAAACATCTGTTTAATGTCTCCGATTGTTTTTCACTTACAGTAAGCTTGTCAATACAAATAATCGTTCAGAGAAAATTTCATGCTTGAATGTATTTGGGAATAAAACTCAGTATATTTGGTATAAAAAGCTTTCAAATAATAAAACATTTGCATTTATACTAGAAGTACATAAAAGTTGATATGAATAAACAACTGATATGGATGGAAGGTTTCACATGAAGGGCCTTATTTTTATAGTTGGAATGTTTTCTCAATGAATGCTCATTACCAACTGTCCTTCTAGCAGTCCTCTCTCAAGACACCTACATTTTGACAAAGCCTAGCCACAGAATCTTACCCTTCCTCTAGTTAAAGTCTCCATCAATAAAGTTGTCTTGATCATTTTCCTTTATTTCAGTTTTTGCATAGTCTTTCCCATTCCAGTTTTTAATTCACTCATTTTTTGTATTGCTAGTCTCTTTAAAAGAGTTATAATGATTGTAATACTATAAATAATATTTAAACATCAACTATGAGCCATACATCATTAAACTGGATTCTTGAATTTGTAATTAATCTTCCTAGCAATGCCATTAATATTTTGTTATATTCATTTTACAAATAAGAAAATAGAGGGCCAGAGAGTGAATAACTTTTCAAAGTTAGAAGTAAGGGGCAGGGCCAGATTTTAACCTTGGTCCCTCCAAGTCCAGAGATATGTTTTGCATCAAGCCACATGATTTCACTGACTTTATTGGGGAATCAATCTTGTTCTCATGGATCAAGTACAAGATATGACAGGATCAATTGTACTACTGGGTTGCCTTCTCTCTAGATCTCTCTTTCTCTCTCTTGGTGAGCTTTGTCAGTCATCCGTGATAGTAAGGTTAGAAAACTACTCCAAATCTGAGAGAAATATGAAGAATGGATGAATCTATTTCTAAAAAAATTGTGTGAAATTTCCCAGTTTAATGAAACCAAATTGAATCTATAAACTCAAATTTCACTTCCAAACATTTTGACTTTACTGATAAAATGATTACCCAAAACAGTTATGGAATTTAGAAACCAATTTATTCAAAATCTTCATCTTATAGTAATGAATCTAAGGCTCTAACTGGTAAATGAGTTCCTTGAAGTCTAAGTCAACTGTATTTTATCATTAATGGGGTTTTAGAATTTTATTAAGTTCATATCCTTTGCTGTGAAAGTTTTTTTAAAAAATTTATTTAGCTAAGAAAATACACAGAATGAACTAGTTTTATTCTTAAAAAGAATTTCTGGAAAACTTTTCAACATAATTATATGTACATTGAATTGTGGTTCCTACTAACTTACATTGAAACATAATGCTTAATAAAACATATTTTAGGAGACCTTAATTTTAATATTGCTTTACTCAATTTCCTTTTCTCAAGCATAACCTTAAATCAGATTTTAAACTTGTGGTAGTGTGAAACAGTGAAAGAATTTGTGTTTCAGATTCACATAGTTCTTTCTGTTCTGATGCTATCTATTGTTCAATATATTAAATTTCTCACAAATTATTTAACCTTTCTGAGCTTCATTTTTAGTTTAAACTAAAAGTTATTCTCTTCATAAGAACTATTATAAGAATTATATATGATAGCTGACATAAAACTCTAGCCCTGTGATTAGTTTGTAATTGAAGGAGATGGTGTTGTAGTTGCCCAATATTTTGTGGCCTATCCTCCTGGGAGGCTTTTATAATCCTGATCCCTGAAATCAGTCTTAAACCATGATTTATGAGTGGAAGTGTTATGTTACCCTGCCATGCAGATGTTTCAAGTGTCTATCATGACAACTGAAATGTCTCATACTGGCTTTCCAGCCAGCAAGAGTCTTGCAATGAGGAAGGTATGGCCACCTTTGATGAAAACGTAGTGAAGAAAAGGCAAGTTTTTGTTTTTTTGTTGATGGTAGCATGTCATAACTGTTATAAAGGCAACACAGTCGAGCTTATTTTGGCTGATTCAGGAATAATTAACATGTAGCAGTACTCCTAGTAGACATTTGTGATTTACTCTCTAATATTTATTCCTCATTTCCCAATAGAACCTGATTTCTTTTATGCCACCTAGGAAAAGTTCATTCTGCCCACTATAGAGGAGGGGTATTTAAGTCTGAGCCCTTTAATGTATTCCCTCATTTTCTTTTCTAAGACATGCCCTTTCAGCTGTTCACTGCAACACAAAATTGGCTAGCATTCTCTTTTCCAGGATTAGAGAACCAATTTAAGTGGATATAGTAAATTCTAAGAAGGTAGGAAAGTGGTAAAGTGATTAAAAAACTTTAAGGCCAGGAACACCTCCCTCCATCACACTCCCACCCTCATCCCCAACTCCCACACACACAGCACACAGCTGTTGACTTTATCTACCCCCAAAAAAGAGAAAAATAAATATAATTATGCAGAGAAATTTGGAAAGCAACTTGTACTTTAGAAGTATATTATTGTGCCTTGCTATCCAACTTATTGTTTCAGGTTTCTCCTAAACAGAGGATTATGCTGAGTCAACAGAGTGCTATGATAATGCAGAATACTAAGGTGAGTTAGAGATTTCAAGACACTCTCTTGGACTCAAACTTAAGTATTTAAAGACTCTGGCTTTGAGGACCAGCCCATGGAATTTCTGCGTAGCACACAGATCAAAACTCTTCTAAGGTTTTAGGGAGTTATTTTGCTAGAGAATGGCAAAAATAACAAAAACATGACTGTTGGTCCTTTGATGATCTCTAGGTCTTTAGAGCTCCATGAATAGGAAGGAGGATGCTAAAGCCAGAGTAGCTCATGAAACCTTTCTAATGTTCATCTCAAGTGTGTCAGTGGAAGACAGTGTAGAGTGGAGACTCTCTTAGTAAACTCAACCAAGGTAATCCTTGGAGACCTGGATTCTGATAACAAAGAAATGTTTTTTTTTTCTTCCTTTGGTGAGGATATAAATGCATTTCATATAAGCATGACAATTTTTAATAGTTCATGTTGTGTGTATAGACATTGGTTAATTAAGATAATTGACTCATTGAGACCTTTGTCATGTCCTACCATGAACTTAATTTATCTTTTCTACCTTCATTGTTATTCTTTTGGGGATTCACATGTTCCAAGAAAAGCTAAATTATAGAACCAAGAACATGGCCTAGTTTGCTTCATCTGGATACAATAATTGATTAAAAATTGGACAAAGGATATAAGCTGTATTATATATATATATATATATATATATATATATATATATATATATATATATATATATATATATATATATATGTCATTTCCTGGTAAATCTGGGGAAACAAAAAGTCTTTCTCTTGTTCCAGATGGTATTTTGTGCATATGTGATGTTTTGAAATACTGCTGCCATTTTACTATCAGAAGAGAATATCATAGATGTGAGAACCAAAAACAAGCAAACAAAATCTGACCCAATATGTCTGAATTCTCTTCTAGTTCTGAAATTTTTACAAGAAACCATGACCTGCCTTATCCAAAAACTTCCAATTTTGTTGATGTTACTTAAAAAAATATATTTTGTCAAGTAACTTTTTAAAGGACTTTATTTTAGAGCATTTTCATATTTACAGAAAATTGAGAGGAAGGTGCAGAGATATTCCATATGCTACACACACACACACACACACACACACACACACACACACACCCATATGTGCATAACCTCCTTCATTATCCTTATCTACCACCAGGGCAGCACATTAGTTACAGTTGATGAACCTACATTGACACATCATTATCACCCAAGGTCCATAGTTTACATTAGGCTTCACTTTTGGGGGATTTAGGCAAAGATATAATGGCATGTATTCATCATTATAGCATCATAGAGAGTATTTTCACAGCCCTAAAATTATTCTGTGCTTCACCTTCAAAAAGAAACTTTTTGAATTCAAAAATTCAAAAAGTTTTTGAATTTGAATTCAAAACTGTGAATTCAAATTTGAAATTTAATTCAAATTCAAAAAAAAATACTCTTCCCACCCCCTTGTAATCTTTTTACTCTTTCCATAGCTTTGCCTTTCCCAGAATGTCTTATAGCTGGAATCATGCAGTGTGTAGCCTTTTCAGATTGGTTTCTTTTCCTTAGCAAATGGCATTTGAGGTTCCTCCACATCTTTACATGGCTTGATAGTTTATTTCTTTTTAATGCTGAATAATATTCCATTTTCCGGATGTACCACAGTTTGTCTATTCACCTACTAAAGGACAGCTTAGTTGTTTCCACGTTTGGGTAATTTTGAAAAAAGCTGCTATAAACCTCTGTGTGCAGAATTTTGGTGTGCACAAGTTTTTTTTTTTTTTTTTCTTCCAATATTCTGGTTGCTTTACCTCATCCTTTCCAAGGCCCTGGGGTAATCTATATTAGTATTTTGCTAGCACCTTCTATGTTTTCCTCCATGTCAATATGAAGATACACTCATATAAAACATATAGAACACACACACAAAGATATACATTTGTAGTCTCTTTGCTGTCCTTGTGAAAAACAGTGGGATCAACTTTTAAACACATTTATGCATACTAAATTATCTCCTGGAAATCCATGTCAGTTAACTGGTTGAATTTTAAGTCACTCCTTTAAAAGCTAGGTAATATCTTTTGGTGTGGATATACTAATTCTCTATTGATGGGTATTTATTTAAGGTTTTTGGTTTTGTGCATGCTTACATTTTTACTACTATGGGAATTATTCTGATATTAATATTCTTGTACTTATTTTTATTTGCATCATTTTTGTATTTATATAGAATAACTTTTCTAGGAGAGTAAATTACAAGGTCAAAAGATAAATTTTAAAAATTATATCAAATTTTATTATACTTTTCCATAATGCTTAAATAATTCACATTTCCTTGAACAAGAACTGAGCATACTGTCTCCCTTACTATCCTACAAGGAATAGATATGTCACTAATTTTTCCAGTCCAAAATATACAAATTACTGTCTCTTTGTCACTTAAAATTACTGACTACTGAGTTTAGGCATCTTTTTTCAGTGTTTGGACAACTGAATTTACTCTTCTGTGAGTGTCCTAAGCACATCTATTTTTGCTACTTAAGCATGGTGTTTATTTTTCACCAGGTTACATGTGATTTTGAGTTTATCTCTAAGAGGTCTGAAAATTTGAATTCTTACTATAAATATCTTTTTCCCAGCTCCCAAAATTTTGTAGACTTCACTTATGGTATATTCTGAAATACATTCTTTTAAGACATTTTATATAGCAAATGTTTCTTTATTTTTACAGTTACCTGACCTAAAGATTGCCTCTAGATTTTAATACAGCTGTTTTGATTTTCTTGCTATATTTTTATCAGTATAAAAATTGATAAAAGTGTTTTTAACCTTAAGTCTGATACCATTTGGATATTTTTTCAGTATGTGTTATGTAACATAGAAATCCAGCTTACATTTATTTCCAGATGAAGATACAATTATGTCAACAACATTTATTAACTACTGTTTTTTATTTCCCCCTCTGGAGTTGAAGCACTACATTTGCAAGATAGACATTAAATATTTATATGTACTGGGAACAATTTCAAGATTCCCAATTCAGTTCTATTAATCAGTTTGATTATTCTCAAGTCAATATTGATATATGTGTTTATCCCCAAGCCAATATTAATTTTATTATAAAAACTCTAAATATATTATGATGTTAGATATATTAGAACTATTATTAGGATTTTATCAGCCCTGCTCACTTCCATCTGCCAACAAACAAACCAACATTCTGTTGAAATATAATTGGATTTGTATTAGATTTATATATTAATTATGGGACAGTGGCTATTTTTATTATTTGAAATCTTTCCCTCAGAATCATTTTTATCCCTTTTTAAGTTTAGATCTTGCTTTATGTTCTACAAAACGTTTAAATAATTTTGTATTCTGTCTTTTTTATTAAAATTTCCCAGGATTATTATAGTTTTGCAACATTACAAATATAATTCTTTCTTCATTTATTTTTAGATACTTACTCCTAAAATGAAAAAAAAATAAACTATTGATTTTCATGTATTTGTCTTAAAACTAAAACATTTCTATAATTTATTATTTCCAGAAAATCTATTGTACTTGGAGATCATAATCCTAGAATTGCATAATTAACAATTGCTATAGTATTATGCATTATTTTTCAATGTTTTTATCAGTTCTTTTTATTATATTATTTCACTTTTTATTTTACTATGTTTTAGCTTATATTTCAACTCTGACAATATGGAATAATAATGATGAAAGTAGTCATCCATTCTAGTTCCTGAGCTAAACTGAAATTATCTTTCTGTTGTAGGATAATATTTACTCATATTTTTGATAAATTGTCATGATTACATTTTAAAAGTTTATAGCTAGTCCTATTTATCAGCAAGCAGCTAAATTTTATGTACAATTATAACTTCATTATTTATCAAGTTTTACTTTCTTTTTTGTAATACAAAGCATTTTAACTGACACCATTTGTTACCTTCAATCCACACAATGACAAAGTTTATAAACATATTTAAATATAGTAGTATAAATTCCCAATCTTACACATTCTATATGAATTTAATATTTCAATGGTCTAGTTTTTACCTAATAACTTCAAATAGAATTATTAACTGAAAATCTATTCTTCTTCATTCAGCTTTATCAGTGAGTGTACATAGTGTAGCTTATTAAGACACTCTCTTTTTCAAAACTTTAAGTAATGTTGTAGTGATTTACTTTTATGTATTAAATTTAATATTTGAAAGTAATTACATATTGTCACACATTACAAGCTGCAAGTGTTCTATTAATATTGCTGATTATAATTAATTTAAATATTTTTGACCTGAAGGTTTTTGGTGATAGGGAATACAAGATTATGCATTAAAAGGCTAAACTTTACAATTAATAAATTTTAATCTGTGTTTTGAAATGACAATATTTCATAAATGCAAGAAACAAAACCTAACTTATTGAATATGCAATATGGATATTACTTTATTTCACACTCAGAACATTAGGATTTTACCCTTGTTTTGTTCCTGATCAAACACATTTCTCTGATTTTTTTGTGTTTTTTTTGCAAGTTTTAATTATTTAAAAGTTTTTTCACTTTTTAAAACATCTTTATTGATATATAATTTATATATCACACAATTTACCCATTCAAAATGTACAATTGAATGTTTTTTTTAATTGAAGCATAGTTGATTTAGAATGTTGTATTTATTTCTGCTGTACAGCAAAGTGATTCAGTTATACATGTGCATACATTCTTTTTTATATTATTTTCCATTATGGTTCATCACAAGATATTGAATATAGTTCCCTGTACTATACAGTATGACCTTTTTGTTTACCCAATTTTAAATTAGTAATGCTTAATATAAATAACATTACTGATTTTAATAGAGAAGATTCATTCAGGCTTTTTTCTTCAATGTATACATACTTTCATCAACAGTGTACAACATAGTTTAAATAAATAATAATATAAAATAATTTATACAAATCACAATACTTCTTTCAGGGTCTAAAATAATATCATATTTGCAAGCCAAGGTTTTACTGCTATCATTAGGCTGCATAAATAACAAGCAGTGTGTGTGTGTGTGTGTGTCTGTGTGTGTGTATACTTTCCCTGTATGTGTATTGGATTACAAGTTTAAGTTCTTTGATTTATTTAAAACATCAGTGAACTTTCTAAAGTAACTGACATCCTCTAGGAAATCATTTATGTTAGGGTAATAGGACTAATAATTTACCATGGATTTAAAGATTCTGTACATATAGTTCTACACTGAGTAATTCAGAGCTGATGAAGTAGGACCAGTCCCTTGATCAGAAATATGGGAGAAGCACTTAAATAATCATAACATGATCTGATAATCTTACTCATAAATTAAGATAAATAAACTTTGGAAGAGTACTGCGTTTGATTGATGTAATAAACTTAATGGACATGTGTCCCAGCTTTAATAGGAAAATGTGTTAATATTTTCTTCAAATTTCCTCTTGATTTTACCATACTTAATTATCTAAAAAAAATTCTTCTTCATCTGAGAATTACGGGTAAAATATTGATTATCAAATTAGAGAAAAAAATTAGACTATTTCCTCTTCTCATGTTAAAGTTGCCAAAGCCTTTAGTCAACTATTTAAAAGAACTTAGCTCTAACCTACCTATTAGAGAATTATAGAGAATATTGTATAAAAGTTTGTGCTTATAGAGAATTGTAGGTAATATCCTATAAAAGTTTGTGCTTTTTATTCATAGCGTATTTTATTGTAAATTTGTCAAGTTTTCATAAAAATGCTGTGAATTAAGGAACAAATTGTGTCCATCATCAGTGTGGTAATTGCTACAGACTAAGATAGCCAAATGCAGAAATATTAAGAGGTATATAATTAACCAACCATGAAATAATTTGGCTGGCATCATACAAGTCTACTTTGCTGACAAATGATAAGGCCAATATTCTGCTTTGAAATGGAGAATGTTGATTACATTTCCAACTCAAAGAAATTACATTCTTTATGTCTCCAGTGGAAAGCAGGAGTCCAGAGTTAATGAAAGAAAACGCAAGACTATCTGGAATTCCTGGGGCTTCCATATTATTATAATATATAATTAATATTTATGGAAAATTTTTGAAGTGCCAATAAAAATAATTATGTGTGTGTGCGTGTGTGGTTATGTTCAAAAACTTCCTAGAGACAAAAGTACAAAAACTCAAGAAAAATACAAGTTTAGATAAATAAAAAGTTATTACAGTAAACTTGCCAAGTTTGACCCTAATTCCTTGTAGGAATTAAGATGATATACTATCATTTCATATTAAACAGATTTTGAACATTACATTATTGTATGATGACCACACACCATCATTTATCCTAGACTGACACAGCTTTAGATATTTTTATTATTTTCTACAAAGCTGATAATTTTGATCTCTGAGGGTTTTCTTTTAAGTATATAAAAAAATTAATAACTTTTTTGGATTTCTGTTTCTAAGTGAGTCATTAATTACAGGGAATGCTCAATATGAATAAGAGATGACCTTGAAAACCTCCCATTCAAATACACACAAGAAAATATTCAATGAAATTTTTATTAACTCAATTACTTTCTATAAAAAATAATTCATTTGTTATTTCTACTTCAAATATCACTAAAAATATCAATTTCAATAAGGTAAATTTTTCTGACCAGTTTTGTCTCAGTGTTTTCCTTGCCAGCTGGAATTTGCCACCAACATATTTACCCTGCCATTTTACACTTATAATTACAATTTTGCAGAATGTTAATGTGCTTTTTGTAATGGAACTTAAAGATTAGACAGTTTAGCATTCTTATTTTAATTTACTATGTTCACATCTGAGGGGGGAGCGGAAGCACTCTATAGTTGTATGATTATTTCAGTCTTTGGTGAACCTGTGTCCCTGAACTCTGAACTTCAACAGTGCTTCTCAGTTTTTTCCCCACTTAGGTGGACAAGATGGCTGGTAGAAACTGGAGTTAGGTATTTCCCTTCTCCCACATGATAGGATAGAGTTGTGTATTTCCCTGCTCCCTAAGTACGTTAGGCTCTGACTAAACTCCAGCTGGTTAGGTAGACTCTGGTAAAATAATTTCTTCTAAAGGCAGGCTTTGTTAAGAACAGAGTGCTGCTGTGTATTTCTTTTTCTTTTTCTTTTTTTTTTTTTTTTTTGCAAATCATAAAATTTATTGAATATGTTGAATTCATTACCAAAAGCGTTTACACAAAGAAAATTTAAGCCATATGGTTTCTAAGGGTTTATTCTAATAAATATTTATGGAAGAAATAACATCAGGATTACATAAACTCTTTCAAGTATAAAAAAAAAAAAAGGGAGACCATTTCCAAATCACTTTATGTATTTAAAAATGGTTCTTTTTATCCTTTCCCCTGCTGGAAGTTGGAGGCTATTTTTCTCTGATATTTACTATGAGGTCCTGGAGGTAGAAATCCTGGAAGTAAATATCACAAACATGCAGTGTTTCCCCTATAGCTGGGTCCCCTGGATTTTTTTTTAACAACTTTATTGGAGTATAATTGCTTTACAATGTTGTGTTAGTTTCTGCTGTACAACAAAGTGAATCAGCTATATGTATACATATATCCCTATATCCCCTCCCTCTTGAGCCTCCCTCTCACTCCCACCCTCCTTATCCCACCCCTCTATATGGTCACAAAACACCGAGCTGATCTCCCTGTGCTATGCAGCAGCTTCCCACTAGCCATCCATTTTACATTTGGTCGTGTATATATGTCACTGCTTACTGTCACTTTGTCCCAGTCTCCCCTTCCCACTCTGTGTCCTCAAGTCCATTCTCTACTTCTGTGTCTTTATTCCTGCCCTTCCAGGAGGTTCATCAGTACTTTTTTTTTAGATTCCATACATATGTGTTAGCATATGGTATTTGTTTTCCTCTTTCTGACTTACTGCACTCTGTATGACAGACTCTAGGTCCTGGATTTTTAAACTCTCAGCATTCTTTACGCTGAGGCTCCAGCACTTCGTCAGTTAGAATTTAGGTTTTCCTACCTCAACACTGGTTCTCATGGAGGTTTCTACTCATGGGTTTTTGCATTGGTAAGTTTTTTTCTTTTCTTTTTTAAGTTCCCATTTATTATTTTATTTTTTCAGCTTTATTGGACATAATCGGCCAAGTTTTGTATCTGTCTTTCTCTCCAATTGTGGAGGCAGTGGTTTGCCCTGTGTCTTAACTTCTCTGACAGCTCGAAAAATAATTGTTTATTTTTCCATTTGTTTTAACTTTTTATTTGTTAGGACAGAGTGACAACATCTAAGATCATTTCATGCTAGACTGGAAAAATCCAGAGTTGTAAGTTTTTAATGAAAGACTACATTAACACTGTAGAAGTTCTGTGGGATGGAGGAGTAAGCACATCGCAAGTGCTGAGGACAACCTAGAGCTGCTCCACAGATTTGAAACAGTCTAGTTTTGCTGTGTATAACTGTGTCACAGCTGAAGAGGTAGAAACTCAACTAGTATTTAGCAAAACTGAGGAGAAAAGACTAAGAAACATCCTATATATGAATTAATCATATGAAAGGGCCATCATGAGAGGCTGTCAGACAGCAATATTTCTTTCAATTCTGAAACACCTGCAGGGATTTTTACCAAATTGATTGTCTTTTTTGCAGCTTTTATATAAAGCTTTTTGGTCGGACAGTATCAGCCATGGAGCCTGCCTCATAATGGCATTTCTCGTGTGCCAGAGGGTTTATATTTCCAGAGTCCATATTGATCCACTTTATCTGGTTTACCTTTATAGAGCATTTCACATCTTTGTTGATAACGCTAACTGAATTGCTGCAGGACTGAAAGATTGTTCACAGCATATTGCAATGAAAGTTGTCAAGCGTCTTTAGAATGCAGTGAAATTGACAAGATGGAGAGCTTATGATTCTGAATGCATTGACAATAGCCCTTTAAGATGATTATCTCAACAGAGAAATTTTAGGCTGAATTCAATCTGTAAATTTCCCAACTAGTGTCTCAATCACACTGTATAGTGTGACATTTCAGAATGTATTCCCTTTAATAAAAGCATGCTATTGTGCCTTTTTTAGTTGCTATGGTTAATAAAATTTAAGATTTACCTTTGGGCAGTATTCTCCTGTTTTACTGGGTAAATCGTTTTTCCCTCACTGGGCTTCAAAATATACGTATTTCAACATTGTTCATTAGTTATTATCAAATAGGTACTTCTGCTATGATTCTAACAACTCAAATTATTTTATTTATTTATCAATCTGTTAATTATTTATTTATTTATTTGGATTGCAGTCTATACTACTGACCCTAGAAATATGTCAAACTTCAGTCACACTATTTTATCACTCACATTTGGCTATGGATATATCTAAAATTAACATGTAATTACATTATTATCCAAATTATGCATATGATTTAAAGAGTCAAATAAATTTACACAACTTGTATATGTCTAGAGAACAGGGACTATTAACTCTTTTAGCTACTTATTGTAGGACATCCACATTGCTAAATAACATGCTTGTAATTATTTTAATAATTTTTTTTCAATTTTAGACATAATTTCTGAACTTTTATTTTGGGAAAATAAATATATTTTTTTCTTTTTCTATTCTTGCTTAAGCCACTCTACCACTGGCACAGGTTTTTCAGCTCTTCATATCATTAAAATGTAGTTATTTATTAATTTTGATTAATTAAAATTTAGAAACTATGACCATCTAAACATCATTTACATGTTGTATGTCGAAAGTATGCTTTTTTTTCTTTAACTTTCTTGTTTTCTCTGAAAGTAATAGTCTGCTTGCTTGCTCACTTAGTTTTCTGTATACTACTTAACATTAATTCAAACCCAGATTCTCTACTCCATAATTTCATGTCTTCTGTTTTTCACATATGACTGGCAATCCTTGGCTGTCCACTCATATTTAAGAGTGTTCAGTAGAAAGATGCTTGGAAGTTACTTGTAGGTGTACAGGTGTGTCAATTGTGGCCTTATCTTTTTTTAATTAATTTATTTATTTTTGCTGTGTTGGGTCTTCGTTTCTGTGGGAGGGCTTTCTCTAATTGTGGCAAGCGGGGCCACTCTTCATCACGATGCGCGGGCCTCTCACTATCGCGGCCTCTCTCGTTGTGGAGCACAGGCTCCAGACGCGCAGGCTCAGTAGTTGTGGCTCACGGGCCTAGTTGCTCCGCGGCATGTGGGATCTTCTCAG
The DNA here is from genome assembly GCF_964341445.2 of Mesoplodon mirus. Classification (NCBI taxonomy): domain Eukaryota; kingdom Metazoa; phylum Chordata; class Mammalia; order Artiodactyla; family Ziphiidae; genus Mesoplodon; species Mesoplodon mirus. The sequence continues at coordinate 30,435,964 of NC_138993.1, forward strand.
ACCAAGGTTCAAATCCATGTCCCCTGCATTATCAGGCAGATTCTCAACCACTGCGCCACCAGGGAAGCCCAGGCCTTATTTTTAAGTTGGCGTAGTCAGGTTCTTTTCTTGGGAAACTCCTGCATCTACAGCCTTATATCTTTTCTGGTACACCAAGGAAACGTCTTCTAGACTCCTAACTTCTGGGTATGACGGTGGATGCCAGCACTCTAGAAAAGAGTGGGGAAAGAATGCTGGAGGCATGTCATCCAGTGTGAGAGCATTGTCTTAGCCTCTGACATCACAATGTACTCAGTCCTCTCCTCTGCCTTGTGTTTCCCCTCATTCACCCTGCATTTTTTTCTCTTACCTTCTCTGGAGTTTAAATGTCTTTTACCTGGGAGGAGAGAAGGCAGTTAACAATGCTGCATGGAAAAACGATTCAGGGATTCTTAAAAAGTCTTTAATTCAGTGGACACTCTTATTACCCATTACTAAGCTTTTTTATTGCAGGGGGCCTTCTATGACACAATTTATGTTGTTTCATGTTTTTTCTTACAGCAGACTAAGGATTAAGCATTGCTGGGTCTCCAAAATAAGTTACACTGCTTTATACTCTTTTGCTGTTACTGTTCCCTATTCCATTCACAATCTCTCTTATTTATTTTTTAATCTCTTTTAAATCTGTATCTACTTTTTAAAAATGCTACTTTTAAAAAATATTTATTATAATTTTAGGGCAGTTTCGGTAGGGAAGAGAGCTAAATATGTTTGTTTAATCTAACATCTCTAACATCAAAATTTTTCTTTTATGTTTCTTTGAATTTTATTTTTTTTTCAGTTATTATGTTGAAAATTCAATAGGTAAAAATTGATGAGTGTTTCAGAAATATCATAACAGAAGAAGTATAGTTTAGACATTGACTCTGATAATTTGATTCTTTTAAGAATATTTAAGTACTTGATGTTAATTATTTTTAAAAAGTTAAGAATACAGAAAAGTAAGAAATGATGTTTATCCTTATCACCCAGAGGAAACAGAGTTAATATAGGCCCACAAACAGTGAGACAGTGTTTTGTTTTTTCCAACGTAACTTTACAGGCTGAAACAGTACATTGCTAATACACTTCATGTAACTAACATTTTCAATTGACAATATAGTAAAACATTTTGTGAGCAAAATAATTAAATAACATTATTTTAATAACTACAGGTTATTCTACCATATTTATATACCAATAAGCATAAATATTTATTATATATTTATTTTGGACATTTCAGAATATTTCTAAAGTTATACCATGAAGATCATTTTTTTTACAATTTTATTTTTATTTTTAAATTAATTTTTAAATTTTTACTTATTTTTTATACAGCATGTTCTTATTAGTTATCTATTTTATACATATTAGTGTATACATGTCAATCCCAATCTCCCAGTTCATCCCACCACCATCAACACCACCACCAGTTCCCCACTTGGTGTCCATATGTTTGTTCTTTACACCTGTGTCTCTATTCTGCCCTGGAAACCAGTTCATCTGTACCATATTTCTAGGTTTCACATATATTCATTAATATATGATATTTGTTTTTCTCTTTCTGACTTACTTCACTCTGTATGACAGTCTCTAGATCCATCCACGTCTCTACAAATGTCCCAATTTATGAAGATCATTCTTGAATTCAAGAAACCTTGTTGATCTCAGTTGACAATTAATACTAGAAACAAACTATTGTCAGAAAGACTAATTTGAAAAACTAGTCAAATTATATTTAGCAATCAGTTTCCAAGTTGTATTTCTTTAGTTCAAATAACTATGTATAACTGACAAATCAATGCAGTTATCCATGGGTATGTTTTGCCAAGTTCATTTCATGGGCTTGGATACCATTGTAAATGTATTCATATGTTTCAGTAGATTCAAAACTGCTCCTTAAAGAAAAATTGGGTTTGCTTGACCATACCTCTGAGTCTTTTAAGAAATTGAATATCCAAGTTAGACCCTCCAATTTCCACTGGGAATTACTACAGATTCCTTACAACTTGATCATCTTTTGTCTTAAGAATGTGGGTCTGTCTTTGAACAACAATATATTTTATCACCTCATTGACAGTATAGTTTTACCTAGTCAAGAAATCTACTCTATCAAGAAATTTGATTACTAGAAATAATATTTATAAAATATTGTCTGACATATAAGCAGTCTGATTTTGTAATATAGATTGTATTTTCTAAATATAGTTAATTGAGCACATTAATTCACCAATAGATTTGCCTTTTGGGGGATATGCAATTATGCTCCCCATTGGCTACAAGAAAAGGCCACATGAGACCACATTTGGATTATAATAAAAATGTTTAATATGCTGGTCAATGTATCATTTAGTAGTCTATATATATAAACCATATATGAGAACTTTCTTAGGGAATCAAGTTTTATGAATATGTACCATGAATGTCATGAAAAGGAATCATGAATCTTATTCAGTGCCCATCTCCTGTGCTTATCATTATATATGCTTTATATATATATATATATAAAACAATGAAAATCATTTTTATTTGGTCGTATAATTTTTTGTTTTGACAATTGTTTCAGTCTTACTGTTAAATATGAAGACATAATTAAGTAGAATTTAAATGTTATTACAAAAAGAGATTGGGGAAAGGTAAGGAGAGGTAGTTAAAAAGAGACATTGCTCCACTCTTGTAATTATGACTACCTTTATGTGTTAACTCTCTTCAGTGTTTCTATAATTTAACAACATCTGATACATTTAAGAATTAGCCTCATTAAATGACCATCTACATTACTGACTGATAGTTTATAATGTTTTTGCTTATTATTTTGCTTTACTTTGTGTGCTCACTTGAAATTCTCTAACATTTTTAGGCATGTTAAACTATATTTTTTTAAATCATGTCCAAGCTCTGAATTCCCTTACAAAAATTAATTCAAAGAAGGAAGAACAGTGTGAAAAATTTTCACTAATGAACATTTTACTATCAGTCCCCATTTGAAAAAGGCAGAAAAACTAACTAAAGCTATACTGAATAGCTGTGTTTATGCTGTTTTAGTCAGCCAGCTATCTATTTCTGTTTAGTATTACAAAAAAAGGTAGATAGTCCTCCTAAGTATGTAAGTTAAACAAAATGGGAGATATTTTAGTTTATAAAGCCCATATAAAAGTAATTTTTCCTTCTCACCATATATTTTTATTCAGAATGTATCATTGATTTGAATGGGCAATTCTGTATATGGATCGATGGGATACTGTGACTATGTCTGAAAAGAACCTAACTACAAAATAGCTTGTGGCTAAACACCTTATCTAAAACATTAATCCATCTGTTCAAAGTAAGCCAATATATGTCTCAAGAAAATAACTACAAATAAATAAAACTGAATGATGAAATAATGCTTATATTCTCTATGGGACAAATGTACTCTGGATATAAAAAATCCTTACTTTTTTTTTTCCCCTATTCTGAAAGGCTTTTAAAAAAATGTTTTCACATTTAAAATGGTTATCTTGAAATAAACAAGTCAGTTATGTGAAAAAATTGTTCTGAATTATTTTAATTTTACATTATTCTATAAAGCAGGCCATAAATATATACAAACACATTCTGCAACACATTCTATATGAATCTTAGAAGTTATCATCAGTGCACATTATTTGCTACCTGTCTTCCACATAAAGAGTGAGCAGTTGGCACATAGAGCAGGAGGAAGCGAAAAGGAGTGCCCAACCCAAAGGGGGAACATTCAGAGAGCTTGCTTTTTTTTTCCAGCTACCCCGGGTCACTGATACAAACTGAATGAAATCCTTCTCTGACTTTTGAAGACCCATTAATTGACATTCAAATGCTGAAGATTATGTATAGGGTACAAATTACAAACCTGTAAGGATTTTAAGTATTTATGTTGCAGAAGTAATCTGTGATACAAGATAAACACATTTTCCCAAATATGTAAATTTACGAGGTGGAAAATTTGAAGGAGACATAATTAGAGAGAGTCAAGTTTGGAGGGTTTGACTGACACCTTGAAGGTGTTCTCACAATGGGATCATGGAACAGAGACAAGGTATAACTTAGCTTCTTACAAAACTTATTTTCTTTACATCTGGAACAGGGTCTTCTGGATCTCTTCCTTCTCAAATCACTAATGAAGACGCTTATTTTCTTCTTCCAAATCCTAAAAGTTTCAGATTCCCCATACGTCTGTTCTTTTTCCTTTTATGTTCTTGTTTTCCTTTTGAAATGGGATTTCATTTTCTCTTGCAAAATTCAATCCTATCTATACTTATATCATCTAAAGTTTCATTCCTGGTCTTGAGCTTTCTCCTATCTCCAGTAAATGAGTTTAGGCAGAATATAAATAAAGCAGAACAAATTGCTACAAGAATGTCCTGCAGGTAATCACCACTTCAAATTGACCAATCCTACTCAATTTCTTTCCCCAAATCCATCCCTGGTTTTGTCTTTCCTATCTTAAGAGCATTATTTGTTTATTTATTTATTTTATTTTATTTTATTTTTATTTTATACTCTTTATTGGAATATAATTGCTTTACAATGGTGTGTTAGTTTCTACTTTATAACAAAGTTAATCAGCTATATATATACATATATCCCCATATCTCCTCCCTCTTGTGTCTCCCTCCCAACCTCCCTATCTCACTCCTCTAGGTGGTCACAAAGCACCAAGCTGATCTCCCTGTGATATGTGGCATTATTTATTAATCTGTTTACTTGCTTAAGGAGAAAAAAAATCCAAGTACATGAGTTCTAAAATTATAACAGTTAAATATTTTCTGTGTCTAAAGCTTCCCTCACATAAGTCTTCTATCAGCCATTCTCAACCTCTTTAATAAATTCTTATTTCTTACTAGTTGTCTCAACATGATTGTCTTAGGCTCTCTCTGATTTTATTAACACTTCTTTTCAATCCATCCATCATATTGCTACTAAAATCTTCACTCAAAAATACCAGATTTAACTGTCACTTTCTTGCTTCAAATCTTTTATTTTTTCTTAAAAAAATTTTGAAGAAATTCAAAGTATTCTCTATAACATAGCCTAAATTATTTTCTGTTTTATTTTCTATATTTCCTCATCCAAATATATAGCCACACTGAATTAATGGCAGTTTTCTCATGTGTGTCATGAAATATATATATATATATATATATATATATATATATATATATATTACATTATGAGTCCTTTGTCTTTTTTTTTTTGCTATGTCTCTTCAATTTTGGTAAATATAGTGGACAAATCTGATAAACACTTCAAAGTCAAATTCCAGTTCCATGTCTCCTCTGCTGCTTTGTAAATAGCACACCATCAATATAGGCTTCCACATTTATTCTCCACTAAGTTACGACAATCTCTAATTTTCACAGCTGATTATAACTATATGCTTATATCGCAGCCAAACTGACCAGATGGCAAGCACCTGGAGGGTGTAACCATTTTTCATTTATATTTGTAGGTCCTGTATTTAATGGGCCCATTGTAGGCACTTAAAACATTTTCATCATTTAAAAATCTGAGCTTGTGACTGAGTTTGTGACCTTTCCAGTTGAAATGGAAAAAAATGAGAAACAAGCATCTTTCTAGAAAAGTATAAAAAATGTCCTTGTGGTCCTAGCCAACGTTCTACCTATCAACAATATGGGCTGTAATATCCCAAGGTCAGCTCTTGTAGAGCACTCACCTAACAGCTTCAGAATTACCCAGACTGATATTTAGCTCCATTACAAAGCATTTTAGGAGGTGCCTATAGCATCAACCATACACTATAATACCATATTCACATCCTTTCCTTGTGCAACTCAGTGATAACTGGACTGTTAGGAAGAAAATATTTTGTATGGTTTCTGACTAACCCTTCTGAATAGTTTTTGTGCTGTTTCAAAGTAATTTAACTCTGGGGAGGGAGCAGAAGCAACAATCATCAGTCTAGGATCAGAATTAATAGGGTCTGTATTGATCGGACAAAGCTCTTTACTGGAGTTCTGGCCAGAGTCAAAAGTAACATTTCTTCACTTCTAACTTTGATTGTCTTTATGGACCAGCATCAAAAGATGTGTGAGTTGCAAAATATCAGTCATCTTTTTCAGACCATTAAAAAAGGCAGAACAGTGTGTCAGGTGATTGAAAACAATGTGAACTATCATTAGATCCTGAATTTTAAAAATCTTGTAGAATAATAAAAAAAAAGTTAAGTAGGAAAAAAAGAGATAACCTACCATTCACTACCCATGTTAACAAATGTTTTCACTATTTTACTTTTTATTTATTTCTAAATACAGAAATATAGGTAATAAATGTTAAGCCTCCTAGTTATAAATCTGTAATACTAATAATTGTAGCTTTTTTTTTTAAAGTGGTTTATTTTTTCCATGTTCTCCTCACATAACAGCAAGATTTAAATATACCATTTTATAATGCTGTTTAGGTATATTTGTGGAATCAATTATACTGTATATCTTACTTCATGGCTTATTTTTTAATTGAATGTTTATTTTTATGTCTGATAATAAAAATTTAGGAGAAAACAAAGCATTACTCAGTTGATTTATATTTTCTCTCCTGTGATTTTTTTTCCAAGATCTTTGAATGGGAATTCACTATTGGTTCTTATATTTAGATCAATAATGTAAAGGTAGGGCTTCCGTGGTGGCGCAGTGGTTAAGAGTCCGCCTGCCGATGCAGGGGACACAGGTTTGTGCCCTGGTCCGGGAAGATCCCACGTGCCACGGAGCGGCTAGGCCCGTGAGCCATGACCGCTGAGCCTGCGCGTCCAGAGCCTGTGCTCCACAACGGGAGAGGCCACAACAGTGAGAGGCCTGCATACCACACACACACAAACACACACACACACACATACAAAATAATAATAATAATGTAAACGTAGATGCAAGACATTTTATAGAATGAAGAGGAAATAATGAGCAAAAATAGAAGACACAAAAGAATACAAACATATGCAGAATAAATGGCTCAGTGTGAGATGGAAAACTAAAATTTCATTCATGCCTTACTCTATTTGATCATTGTAGTGATTTTCTTTGGCGTGAACGTTAGAATCCCATCTCTCTCCTCAACCTCATCTATATTATTCCTTTGAGTTTAATAATAAACACTTACATTTTCATTTCTTTTTTTAATATGTTAATTTATAACTTTAACTAGTTTAGTTCACACCTTGTTTGCTGGTTTAAAATATCTTTGTCATTGAAGTAAATATATATGACACAAAATAATGAAAGTATAAAAGAAAAATAAAAACATGAAATCTACCGTTTTATCTGTATAATTCCAAGGAAATGCCTTCACTCATTTCCCTTACTTCTATTTCAATAGCTCTCAGTGAATTCATATTTCTAAACCTAATGGTTTACTTACGAGACTGACATTTTTGTATGCAATCCTTACCCCAGATTCTTACTCTATCTTGCATATAAAATTAAATAATAACAATTTCCATGGTGTTTTATAATTGTCTCTTTGCATATCTGATATTTACTTGACAGCTAAGCATTTTTTCTTTCACTTTTATATGTTTATTGTCTAGCCTACGACTAATATTAGTAAATGAGTACAATAATTGACAAATACATGCTAATATTAACATTATTATCTCTGAGGAAATAATCTGCAAAATGCTTAGTCATGACATGGCATTTTTTCGTCCACAGTCTTTCCCTCCACAATCATTTCCTCATGGTCCTCATTTTAATCTTCCTGGGAAACTATTACTATTTTCTGGAGACAGCATTAAACAAGAGATAAATCTTTTAATTGTATGTTTTGTTAATAAAAACTGTTGAGAAAATGCACGATATCTATGAAGGGACATGCCCCTTCCTATGAAGAAAAAGACAAATTTCACAGCACTGGGTACATACTATCTCCATTTGCACCTTTCCTCTCTTATTGAACTACATTTTATTTCCCCCTCAAACACAAAAGCTATAAATTCATACAAGGACATGTCTTGATTTGTAACTTACAAGGTTAATGTAATTATTGACATTATGATGAAAAAGTCTACATAATTAATAAAACAAAAATTGATAGAGCAGACTGCATTTGTTAATAATATTATAAGGATCCCTATATGGTCACTTCTCAGGGAATTTAGTTTGTATTGTGAACATACCACAATCATCTCTATTTTTATTTCATATAAGGGCAACACAATTTTTACGTGCTTTCATTTTTCAGTGTCAATTGTTTTTTCTATTCACAACACACAGTCAGTGTTTGCTGAAGATAATTCTTCAGAAAATCTCTATGGTAAACCAGTGACTGTACATTATAAAGACCTATCATCACACACATATCCACATTTACAAATATATATTCTTTCTTCCTATGTCTCTAGAAGATTTTCTTTTCCTCAACACAGTTATTGTCTATTATTACCAATCCCTTATAGGTCTATTCCCACTGGGCTATATACTTACAATTATCCTTTCTTCCACCAGTTTAAACTTCCCATTTCAAAGATTACTTAGCTTCTGTTAATTCAGTGACATTGAAACACATAATCCAAAGAATGAGTGGAATGAAATGAGGCTGGAATGATACATTAGAGCCAGGATATGAAGGTAGTAGGAGTTTTACTTTTCCTAAGAACAATGGAAAAACTGATATTTTGGTAACATATTTAACTTATCATTTAAGCGGGGTTATTTAATCTGCTATGTGGAGAACAACTATTAAGAGGACAAAACCAATAAAAGGGACACAGGTTGATTTAGCAATTTGAGTCAAAGTTGGTTTGACATGATCTAATGATATGGCAGTAGTCACTGAGTGTAGGCATAGATTTATGAGAAGTATGTGGGAGAAAGGGAGACAGATAGAGAAATAATTGATGATGGCTACGTTTCTATCTTGATAGCTACTTGGATGATGATAGTGTACACAGGGTTAGGGAATGAAGAAAAAAAAACTGGTTTGGAGAACAATAGCTTGGAGGGTTGCACCTTAGTTTGGATTTCTTGACAAACAGATGCTGAGGAGATGACTCTAATTCAAGGAGCTTATTTGGAAGAGGACTTTAAAAAATAATGATGGGGAGGAGAAAATGAAACAGGGAAACAGATACAACAATGCAGGTTATGTTACCTGGTAAATTGCCACTTAAGTTAAATTGCTAGATCCAGTTTCCAATGAAAAACTGAAGTTTGATCAGGCTGGCATATTTTGGTGTCCGTCATGTGTAAAACATGTTCCCTAGTGTTATCTCCACTCTGAGAAAAGCATATTTACAGACTGCAGAGTTACAGTATTGATAGAAGAGGACTTCTCCCAATGTATAATTTCCTTCCACTTCTGGCTTATATGCAGGTGGTAAAGGGAGCTCCACCCACCAGAGAAAGCTCTGTTTTGGTGGTTGGACCTGAATGTGTACTACAGTGAACAGGATGAGAAGTTATGTGAGGGAAGAGGGCATTTGTCACACAATGGATTGAAGAAGAAAGAAGTAATAAGTTGAAACTCATGATAATGTATTTTTTTCCAGAAACCAATAAAAGAGGGAAATTTCAAGAAAGATAAAGCTGAAATATTGAATCTTTAGAATTCAGGGGGAATACGGGCTAAAAAAGAATACAGTAGATTTACAAATGTTATTTCTGACGTCATATGAAAATGTGCAGAGTAATAGTAGAGGTAGAATTCATAAGTTACATAGTGTTTTTTTCTAATTTTGCCCTTTCAGTTATGGTATACTTATTGTAATTTTTATCAGGATCACATTTACTTTTAGACATATGAGAGGATTGTATTTCCTTATAAGCTTGCATTTATGTGACTTGCTTTAGTCAGCTAAATGTCAATAAAGATGATACACGTAGAAGACTGGAATGACCAGGGATCTTCTGCCTGGCACTACTGCCAATTTCTTTGTAGATAAGTGTGTGTTCTGTAATACAAACTCTATTGGCTACTGCTGTAACACAAACCCTAGCATTGCAGATTTCACATTCCTCTTTGGCTCAGTGATAAATACATATCTGAATTCTATGCTGGCTTTCTACTTCACAGCTCATTTTAAACTATAGACCTTCCTCTTCAAATCAAGGTGTGTAACTGGGTTCATTCAATGTGTCCCAACAACATTCCACATCCTGAAGTTTGTGAATGGTGCATCTTTGTTACTATTCTTTTTTCTTAGTGCATTTTCACTTTTTCATAAATTCTAAAATTGTCTAACATTTGTGTTACATTATTCCCCATTTTCTAGTGTGATTACTTCTTATTATTATTGTCATTGTAATGTAGATTTTAATGCGTGGTAAATCTTCACTGTTTTTTCCATTCCCTTAATCTGAATCTGGTATTTACTTTGTTTCACTGAAACTTCTTTGTTCATTTATTTATTTATTTAGTATAGCCAGTAACTTTATTGTTCAATCTAACAGCCTTTTAAATATTTTTTATTCTCTTTGACTTTTCAAATTCAAATTATAATTTCTTCAAATTCTTTACTCTTTTAAGTAATGATACTTCCATTTTTTAAAAACCCTTTGTTTTGCTTCAATACCTTGCTTCTTTGTACTTATTAAATTTGTGTATGTGGATAAACTTTAAACTTAAGGCTTTATTCTCAAATTTACCTTTGTCTTCTTCAACATCCAGTGTTTGGAGAAATCTAATTGATACTCATGTATTACATTGTAATTTCTAGACTTTCTTTCAGGTAATCATCTTTGCCAATGATCTTTCCTCTGATTCATACTTTTATTTTACAGGTCTACAAGCAGAATATTTCTATTTTGCATTTTAATGACCAAAATTCAGCAAATATAAAGCATAATTAATTTATAGTCCCTGTCTTTTCTCCTCATGGTGGTGAATGACATTACAGTACCCTCACTCCTTCATTCAGTTAACTAAAATGATTAGTTCACTTTAACTGTATATAAGCATATTTAGTGGTTGGGGCAAAATTTAAAGATAAATAAGCATGTTTCTGATGTCAAAGAGTTCATGATACATCAGGGGATATAAGTCAGCATAAAAATACCATGATGGTAGCAGAATGTAACAGCACAATGAAGAGAATTTTGTATGAAATATAACAAGCATTCAGATCTCTAAAGACTTCTCCTTGGATTTCTTGCAAGTAAATTAGTAAATACAACTGGTTCCTCTTTTGAGAATTCTCTTAGATTCTTGTTTCATTTTCATTCTCACAACCACCACTCTACTCTAGAATATTCAGTTTGCCACACAGAGTTAGGTTATTTTCTTCAATGAAAAATGATAGTATAATTGGTTTTGTAATCTGATTATAAAATATTATATTGATTAGGGCCTATCTATATGCACAGAAACTATCATGTGTTCCAAAAGGGGAGACAACACATTTTGTTAATGAAAATGAGAATAAAAGATAATATCTTGTTCTACTGTTCTCTGAAGACACAGAAAAAAAAATCATTTAACAATTAAATATTTTTTTTTCCCTCACAACGAAGGGAAAATATACAAAGTTTTTACATATTTCTTATCTGGGAACACATCAGGGAAGCCAATCAGCATTAGTCTTCAATTTCAAAGATGACTCTACCTGCTTATAAATTTCAATACATCATTATGATGTATCTTTAAGAGTTACAGAAAAAATGTAATACAGACATTTTTCTCACTTGTAAATAAATTTGAAGATAATCATTCTGGAATTCAAGATCTATCCTAGAGCATCACCTCTTCTCTGAGTTCCCTTTTCACCTGAATATATTATCTACATCACTCAAGCCAAATTAATTTTACCTCAACGATGTTTCCTGTTGTATTCTCCTTAGTTCTCTATGTACTTGATATTAAAATAAGAAAAAAAATGATAGTTTACAATGACTATGATGTCTATCTAAAGTGTGCCAACACATAAGTGCCTGTTATAATTAATATAACTTGCTTAGAGATATAGATTATTAGAATCTAGAATTCTATCTAGAATCTTAGAATTCTCCTCTAGAAATATCATGATTTCTTTATTTTTTTACTTATGCAGCTATATTGTAAACACCAAACCAACTGTCATATCTAATGATGTTGTGTCCTTCAAAGATTTTCACAAAGAACTGGGCTTTCAAAAGGTTTTCAATCAAACTTTGTTAATGTAAGTTCATATAAACAGTTATCAGATTCAGACAGTCATTCACAAGTAATGTTTTCTCTCATATATTTTACTTTCAATAAAAATACAAAGATGTAAAATGCACAACAATGCTGTATTTTAAAATATTCAGAGAACTGATGAAAAGGAAATTTGGAGGTTAATGTTTCCAGATAATTGCACTCAGTCTCTATTTAACATTATAAAGACAATAATTCATATTCAAGTATATTCTCTTAGTGTTTAAAATGTTTGTTATTATATTTTATTTTTTAACATCTTTATTAGAGTATAATTACTTTACAATCGTGTGTCAGTTCCTGCTTTATAACAAAGTGAATCAGTTATACATATAAATATGTCTCCATATCTCTTCCCTCTTGCATCTCCCTCCCTTGCACCCTCCATATGCCACCCCTCTAGGTCGTCACAGAGCACTGACCTGATCTCCCAGTGCTATACGGCTGCTTCTCACTAGCTAACTATTATCCGTTTGGTAGTGTATATATGTCCATGCCACTCTCTCACTTTGTCCCAGCTTACCATTCCCCCTCCCTGTATCCTCAAGTCCACTCTCTAGTAGGTCTGCATCTTTATTCCCGTCTTGCCCTTAGGTACTTCTGACCATTTTCTTTTATGTGTTTGTTTTTTTTTGTTTGTTTGTTTGGTTTTTTTTTTTAATATTCCATATATATTTGTTAGCATATGATATCTGTTTTTCTCTTTCTGACTTACTTCACTCTGTATGACAGTCTCTAGGTCCATCCACCTCACTACAAATAACACAGTTCCATTCATTTTTATGGTTGAGTAATATTCCATTGTATACATGTGCCACATCTTTTTTATTCATCTCTTGATGGACACCTAGGTTGCTTCCATGTCCTGGATAATTTAAATAGAGCTACAATGAACATTTTGGTACATGCTACTTTTTGAATTATTGTTTTCTCAGGGTATATGCCCAGTGGTGGGATTTCTGGGTAATATGCTAGTTCTATTTTTAGTTTTTTTAAGGAACCTCCATACTGTTCTCCATAGTGGCTGTATCAATTTACATTCCCACCAACAGTGCAAGAGGGTTCCCTTTTCTCCACACCCTAGCTAGCATTTATTGCTTGTAGAATTTTTGATGATGGCCATTCTGACTTGTGTGAGATAAAATTACATTGTAGTTTTGATTTGCATCTCTCTAATAATTAATGATGTTGAGCATTCTTTCATGTGTTTGTTGGCAATCTGTATATCTTCTTTGGAGAAATGTCTATTTAGATTTTCTGCCCATTTTTGGATTTTATTTTTGTTTGTTTTGTTTTGTTTTTTGGATATTGAGCTGCATGTGTTACTTGTATGTTTTGGAAATTAATCCTTTGTCAGTTGCTTCATTTGTAAATATTTTCTTCCATTCTGAGGGCTGTTTTTTGTCTTGCTTATTGTTTCCTTTGCTGTGAAAAAGATTTTAAGTTTCATTAGGTTCCATTTGTTTATTTTTGTCTTTATTTCCATTACTCTAGGAGGTGGGTCAAAAAGGATCTTGCTGTGATTTATGTCATAGAGTGTTCTGCCTATGTTTTCCTCTAAGAGTTTGATGGTGTCCTTACATTTAGGTCTTTAATCCATTTTGGGTTTATTTTTGTGTATGGTGTTAGGGAGTGTTTTAACATCATTATTTTACAAGTATCTGTCCAATATTCCCAGCACCACTTATTGAAGAGGGTGTCTTTTCTCCATTGTATATTCTTGCTTCCTTTATCAAAGATAAGGTGACCATATGTGTGTGGGTTTATCTCTGTGCTTTCTATCCTGTTCCATTGATCTATATTTCTGTTTTTGTGCCACTACCATACTGTCTTAATTACTGTAGCTTTGTAGTATAGTCTGAAGTCAGGGAGCTTGATTCCTCCAGCTCCGTTTTTATTTCTCAATATTGCTTTGGTTATTTGGGTTTTTTTGTGTTTCCATACAATGTGTGAAACTTTTTGTCCTACTTCTGTGAAAAATGCAATTGGTAGTTTGATAGGGATTGCACTGAATCTGTAGATTTCTTTGGGTACTAAAGTTATTTTCACAATGTTGATTGTTCTAATCCAAGAACCTGGTATGTCTCTCCATCTATTTGTATCATCTCTAATATTTTTCTTCAGTGTCTTATAGTTTTCTACATACAGGTCTTTTGTCTCCTTAGGTATGTTTATTCCTAGATATTTTAGTATTTTTGTTGCAATGGGAAATTGGAATGTTTTCTTAATTTCTTTTTCAGATTTTCCATCATTAGTGTATAGAAATGCCAGACATTTCTGTGCATTAATTTTGAATTCTGCTTCTTTAGCAAATTCATTGATTAGTTCTAGTAGTTTTCTGGTAGCATCTTTAGAATTCTCTGTGTATAGTATCATGTCATCCACAAACAGGGACAGATTTATGTCTTCTTTTCCAATTTGTATTCCTTTTATTTCTTTTTCTTCTCTGATTGCTGTGGCTAAAACTTCCAACACTATGTTGAATAATAGTGGTGAGAGTGGACAACCTTGCCTTTTACTGACCTTAGAGGAAATTTTCACCATTGAGGACGATGTTGGCTGTGGGTTTTCCATATGTGTCCTTTTTTAAGTTGAGGAAAATTCCCTCAAGTCTACTTTCTGGAGGGTTTTTATCATAAATGGGTGTAAACTTTTGTCAAAAGCTTTCTCTGCATCTATTGAGATGATCATATGGTTTTTCTCCTTCAGTTTGTTAATATGGTGTATCACTTTGATTTATGTGTGTATATTGAAGAATCCTTGCATTCCTGGGATAAACCCCACTTGATCATGGTGTATGATCCATTTAATGTGCTGTAGGGTTCTGTTTGCTAGTATTTTGTTGAGGATTTTTGCATCTATGTTCATCATTGATATTGGTTTGTAGTTTTCCTTCTTTGTGACATCTTTTTCTGGTTTTGGTATCAGAGTGATGGTGGTCTCTTAGAATGAGTTTGGGATTGCTATATTTTGGAAGAGTTTGAGAAGGATAGGTGTTAGCTCTTCTCTAAATGTTTGATACAATTCGACTCTGAAGCCATCTTGTCCCAGGCTTTTGTTTGTTGGAAGATTTTTAATCACAGTCTCAATTTCAGTGCTTGTGATTGGTCTGTTCATATTTTCTATTTCTTCCTGGTTCAGTCTCAGAAGGTAGTGCGTTTCTAACAATTTGTCCATCTCTTCCAGGTTGTCCATTATATTGGGTTATAGTCGCTTGTAGTAATCTTTCATGATGCTTTGTATTTCTGCAGTGTCATTTGTTACTTCTTCTTTTTCATTTATAATTCTATTGAGTCTTCTCCCGTTTTTTCTTGATATGTCTGGCTAATGGTTTATCAATTTTGTTTATCTTCTTAAAGAACCAGCTTTTAGTTTTATTGATCATTGTTACTGTTTCCTTCATTTCTTTTCCATTTATTTGTGATCTGATCTTTATGATTTCTTCCTTCTGTTAACTTTGAGGTTTTTTTCTTCTTTCTGTAATTGCTTTAGGTGTAAGGTTAGGTTGCTTCTTTGAGATGTTTCTTGTTTCTTAAGGTAGGCTTGTATTGCTATAACCTTCCCTCTTAGAACTGCCTTTGCTGGATCCCATAGGTATTGGGTCTTTGGGTTTTCACTGTCATTTATTTCCAGGTATTTTTTGATTTCTGCTTTTATTTCTTCAGTGATCTCTTTGTTATTAAGTAGTGTATGGTTTAGCCTCCATATGTCTGTATTTCTTAGAGATTTTTTCCTATAATTGATATCTAGTCTCATAGCGTTGTGTTTGGAAAAAATACTTGATATGATTTCAATTTTCTTACATTTACCAAGGCTTGATTTGTGACTCAAGAAATCATCTGTCCTGGGGAATGTTCCATGAGCACTTGGGAAGAATGTGCATTCTGTTGTTTTTGGATAGAATGTCACATAAATATCAATTATGTCCATCTTGTTTAATGTATCATTTAATGTCTGTGTTTTCTTATTTATTTTCATTTTGGATGATCTGTCCATTGGTGAACATGGGGTTATAAAGCCCCCTACTATGATGGTGTTACTGTGGATTTCCCCTTTTATGGTTGTTAGTATTTGCTTTATGTATTGAGGTGCTCCTATGTTGGGTACATAAATATTTACAATTGTTATATCTTCTTCTTGGATTGATCGCTTGATCATTATGTAGTGTCCTTCTTTGTCTCTTATAATAGTCTTTGTCTTAAAGTCTATTTTGTCTGATATGAGAATTGCTACTCCAGCTTTCTTTTGATTTCCAGTTTCATGGAATATCTTTCTCCATCCCCTCACTTTTTGTCTGTATGTGTCTCTAGGTCGGAAGTGGGTCTCTTGTAGACAGCATATATACCAGTCTTGTTTTTGTATCCATTCAGCCAGTATATGTCTTCTCATTGGAGCATTTAATCCATTTACATTTAAGAGTATTATCAATATTTATATTCCTATTACCATTTTCTTCATTGTTTTACTTTTATTTTTGTAGGCCTTTTCCTTCTCTTGTGTTTCCTTTCTAGAGAAGTTCCTTTAGCATTTGTTGTAAAGCTGATTTTGTGGTGCTGAATTCTCTTAGCTTTTGCTTGTCTGTAAAGGTTTTAATTTCTCCATCAAGTCTGAATGAGATCCTTGCTGGGTTGAGTAATCTTGATTGTAGATTTTTCTTTTTCATCACTTTAAATATGTCCTGCCACTCCCTTCTGGCTTGCAGAGTTTCTGCTGAAAGATCAGATGTTAACCTTATCGGGATTCCCTTGTATGTTATTTGTTGCTTCTCCTTTGTTGCTTTTAATATTTGTTCTTTGTATTTAATTTTTGATAGCTTGATTAATATGTGTCTTGACGTGTTTCTCCTTTGATTTATCCTGTATGGGACTCTCTGTGCTTCCTGGAATTAACTATTTCCTGTCCCATATTAGGGAAGTTTTCAACTATAATCTCTTCAAATATTTTCTCAGTCCCTTTCTTTTTATCTTCCTCTTCTGGAATCCCTATAATTAGAACATTGGTGCATTTAATGTTGCCCCACAGGTCTCTGAGACTGTCCTCTATTATTTTCTTTCTTTTTTCTTTATTCTGCTCTGCAGTAGATATTTCCACTATTTTATCTTCCAGGTCACTTATCCATTTTTCTGCCTCAGTTATTCTTCTATTGATCCCTTCTAGAGATTTTTAAATTCATGTATTGTTTTGTTTGTCACTGTTTGTTTGCCCTTTATTTCATCTAGGTCCTTTTTAATCTTTTCTTGTATTTTCTCCATTCTACTTCCAAGAGTTTGGGTCATATTTACTCCCATTTTTCTGAATTCTTTTTCAGACAGACTGCCTATATCCTCTTTATTTGTTAGGTCTGGTGGTTTTTTGCCTTGTTCCTTCATCTGCTGTGTGTTTCTCTATCTTCTCATAAAATATTCTTTATTTTAAATTAGACATAATTGGAAGATGAACTCACTCTTAGTGCTATTTAAAAACAAATCATAATATAAGAACATCATCTCTTATCTATTGCTGTACAATCCCATGATGATTTCACCTTGGGGAAATTATAGAAAGAATGTTAGCAATAAAACAACTTAAAGTTTGGTTTGGCAAAATGTAAGATATAAGGATTTTTAAAAGCTTTTCTTAATATGTTTACATTCTTTCTTTTGCAAATTGCAGTGCTTTTCATATATCATTGATTGACTTTTTCCCAATTAAATTATCAAGAAATGAGGTAATTACCTAAAAATAAACGTACCTAAGGGACAAAAGACCTGTATGCAGAAAATTGTAAAACACTGATGAAAGAAATTAAAGATGATATAAATAGAGGGAGAGATATACCATGTTCTTGGATTGGAAGAATCAACAATGTGAAAATGACTATACTACACAGAGCAATCTACAGATTCAATGCAATCCTTATGAAACTACCCCTGGCATTTTTCACAGAACTAGAACAAAAAATTTCACAGCTTGTATGGAAACACAAAAAGATCTTGAATAGCCAAGCAATCTTAAGAAAGAAAAACGGAGCTGGAGGAATCAGGCTCCCAGACTTCAGACTATACTACAAAGCTACAGTAATCAAGACAGTATGGTACTGTCACAAAAACAGAAATATAGATCAATGGAACAGGATAGAAAGTGCAGAGATAAACCCACTCACATATGGTCACCTTATCTTTGATAAAGGAGACAAGAATATACAATTGAGAAAAGACAGCCTCTTCAATAAGTGGTTCTGGGAAAACTAGACAGCTACATGTAAAAGAATGAAATTAGAACACTCCCTAACACCATACACAAAAATAACTCAAAATGGATTAAAGACATAAATGTAAGGCCAGACACCTTCAAACTCTTAGAGAAAAACATAAGCAGAACACTCTATGACATAAATTACAGAAAGATCCTTTTTGACCCACCCCCTAGAGAAATGGAAATAAAAACAAAATAAACAAATGGAACCTAATGAAACTTAAAATCTTTTGCACAGCAAAGGAAACCATAAACAAGACAAAAAGACAACTCTTAGAATGGGAGAAGATATTTGCAAGTGAACAAACTGACAAAGGATTAATCTCCAAAATTTTCAAGCAGCTTATGTAGCTCAATATAAAAAAAACACAAACAAACAAACAAACAAAAAAAACAACTCAATCAAAAAATAGGCAGAAGACCTAAATAGACATTTCTGCAAAGAAGATATACAGATTGCCAACAAACGTATGAAAGAATGCTCAACATCATTAATCATTAGAGAAATGCAAATCAAAACTACAGTGTGATATCATCTCACACCAGTCAAAATGGCCATCATCCAAAAATCTACAAACAATAAATGCTGGAGAGGGTGTGGAGAAAAGGGAACCTCATACACTGTTGGTGGGAATGTAAACTGATACAACCACTATGGAGAACAGTATGGAGGTTCCTTAAAAAAACTACAAATAAAACTACCATATTACCCAGCAATCCCACCACTGGGCATATACCCTGAGAAAACCATAACTCAAATAGAGTCATGTACCATAATGTTCATTGCAGCTCTGTTTACAATAGCCATGGAAGCAGCCTAAGTGTGCTTTGACAGATGAATGGATAAAGAATATGTGGTCCCTATATACAATGGAATATTACCCAGCCTTAAAAAGGAAATGAAATTGAGTTATTTATAGTGAGGTGGATGGACGTAGAGCCTGTCATACAGAGTGAAGTAAGTCGGAAATAGAAAAACAAATATAGTATGGTAACACATATATATGGAATCTAAAAAAAAAAATTCATGAAGAACCTAGGGGCATGTTGGGAATAAAAACACAGACCTACTAGAAAATGGACTTGAGGACATGGGGAGGGGTAAGTGTAATTTGGGAAAAAGTGAGAGAGTGGTAGTGTATATATGGACTTATATACACTACCAAATATGAAATAGATAGCTAGTGGAAAGCAGTCTCATAGCACAGGGAAATCTGCTCAGTGCTTTGTGACCAGCTTAGAATGGTGGGATAGGGAGGGTGGGAGGGATGGAGACTCAAGAGGGAAGAGATATGGGGATATTTATATATGTATAACTGATTCACTTTTTTATAAAGCAGAACCTAACACACCATTGTAAAGCAACTATACTCCAATAAAAATGTTAAAAAAAAAAGAGAGTGAGTGGGGAAATCAGGTAAAGATACCTCAGATGAAGTTATTGTAATAAAAGTATGTAATGTAAATAAAATAAGCTATTAAAACAAAAGAAATGAGGTATTTCATAAACCTCTGGGTTTAACAATTATCCTATGGGGACATTTTCTAATGAGGTTGACTCAATGTAATTATAGTGAATACCTTTTAGGAAATATTTGTTCAATGCTCACTATGTACTAGGTGCCTTTTTTAATGCCTATAATATTGCATGGTACACAACAGGTACTTAATAAGAATGTGTGGAATATACAATGAAGGAATATGTTAAAATTGATGATACAGGGAAAACAAGTCAAATAGCTAAGGAAAGTATCTCTGCAGCAATTCACTGATTGATAAAAGTCATTCAAGAAGTGTTTATTGAGCTCTACCATTTGTCTTATAAGTGCAAGCAGTGTGTGGTGAACAATATGGATTCCTTGATCTCATAAAGTTTAAGTGTTTAGTAGGAGGAAACAGACAAAGAACTAATATATTTTTTAAATGATAATTGCTATTACTATAAACAACTTTAAGTTAATATTAGGAGATTGCATTAGATAGTGACTGGTGCTATGACCTGCGTATTTGTATCTCCCCAAAATTCATATCTTGAAATCCTAACGCCCTGAAAAGTTGGTATTAAGAGTTGGAGCTGGGCTTCCCTGGTGGCACAGTGGTTGAGAGTCTGCCTGCCGATGCAGGGGACACGGGTTTGTGCCCCAGTCTGGGAAGTTCGCACATGCCACTGAGTGGCTGGGCCCGTGATCCATGGCCGCTGAGCCTGCGTGTCTGGGCCCTGTGCTCCACAACGGGAGAGGCCACAACAGTGAGAGGCCTGCGTACCACACACACACACACAAAAAAAATGAGTTGGGGCTTTGGGGAGGTGTTTAAATCCTGAGGGTAGAGCCCTTATGAATGAGATAACTGGCTTTTAAAAGAAACTCCAGAGAGATCCTGAGCCCCTTCTGCCCTGTGAGGACAAAATAAGAGCTCTTGACCTGGTAGAGGGCCTTCATCCCATTATATTGGCACCCTGACTTCCAGCCTCCAAAACTGTGAGCACTAAATTTCTGTTGTTTTATAAAATACCCAATCTGTGGTATTTTGTTAGAATAGCCTGAATGGACTAAGACAATTGGGTAGGGATATTAAATAGACAGTGTCGGCAAAGGCCTAACTGAAAAGGTGTCATTTGGTGAATAGAAAATTAAATTAAAAAAATAATAAATAATTTTAAAGAAAGGAATAAAATAGAAGTTGCCTTTTGGTAGCTGAGAGGGTAGTTTTGGTTAAAGTATCTCAGATGATTCTAGATATTCAAATAATAAACCTATGGGAGATTAAAGGGAACGTTTGGGAGTGATAGATATCCATAAAAGTATATTAGGAGCAAATATGAGAAATTATCAGTTTTTTCGAAATGCAACTTTTTGCCTCTTACCTTATGTGGTCTGGAGAAATAAGATTTAAATGTGAACTTTCAGATTTTTATAAGTCAATTTATGTTACATTTAACAAATAGCTTGGTAATTGTTAAATTAGTATTAAATATGAATTATTGTTATTAAATATTGTCCTTACCTGCTATCTGTAATGATGACCACTTCCTGCTAAAATAAGGAGGAGGGAAAATAGATATTATATTATTCTTATTTTATTTCCCAAGGGACTATTTAGGACAAAGAGACAAAATGAGAAGGAAAAGGCAAAGTGAAGAACAGATAAAATGCTGAATCATTTGATAGGAACAGAAACTGGAGAGGAAATCTGGGTATCAACTAGGAGCTAAAGTGGAGTAAGGAGTGTAGAGAAGGGGCTGTTCAGGAGTTGTGGAGAGAAGTGCATTGTGAACCCTGCAATGAGGAGACCATCAAAAGAGTCACTGCAGCCAGAAGCCACTGATTAATCTGTCACTCTCAGTACTGGTGATCATTTTTGATTTGAGAGGTAAATTCACACAGGTAGCTTTGTAGGATCTTTTTGAAACACAATCATCAAGTCACCTTAGTAAGATCTCTGAAATTCTTGTTCAGAATCAGTTCAGGGGCCAGTATCTGATACTAATTATCAGCACACTTAAAAAATAAATTTTACTGATTATATGGAATGTTAAAAGTATCACTCCTCCCTCAGTGAACTATGGTCACAAGTTCCTGCCCAAGGGGAATCAGAGTTCTTACAGCCCAGGCAGAGCTGTTTGCCGAGCTGTTTGGAGGTAGCTTGTACAACAAAATGTCTATCTGCTCTTTAACTGATTTAAGGCTGTGTGAGCATTCTATTTACCTAATATATGAGAAAAATGTGTAAAGGAAACCTGTGTAAATTGAATTGGCGTTCAAACCAAGATGTAGTTGTCAGTTATAATAAGACTGTGAGTGCTATGTGACCTTAGCTTGCAGCAACGAGCAGATTTAACAGTGATTCTGGAAGAAGGAGGCAAAAGACAAATTATTATCTTTCACAAGTAACAGCTCATAATATTAATGCAGATCAAGAATAACATAGGGAAAAGGTGCATTTTAACAAATATTGTACTACAATGATCTTTGTAGGCAGAGATGTTGATTGACAATTAAATAGCAAGCATGTTATATAGTTCATTGCCTTATTTCACCATATATGGAAACAGAAAATGTGGCATTAAATTTGTTCAAAAAAAGGAAAATAGAGGAGAAAATGCACCATTTAGAAAGAAATTGCTGGCAATCTGAAGTTTATCTTTTTTTTTTTCTCATATTTTTTGTCTAAATCCCCCAAAAGAGATCTTGCTAATCTTTCCAGCTCCTGGATAAATTGTCATTAGTTCCAATCCAAACATCAAATGAAGGACACCAAATTCTAGTCAGCAAGGCTACTGAGAAATTTAATGTAGTGTTGACAGAGCTGAGAGTAAGTTGTCAAACTGAGAAAGAGAGAGAGAGAACTTCATTAGCATCTATGGAAATGTGATTTCAGTACAAAAAAGTCCCTTATTTAAATCATGGTGACCAGACACATCAAAAAGATCTCCTTCATGGAAAAGAAGAAGGTTGATTAAACAATCTTAAATAATAGTTTATTTTTTACTTGAAAGTTGGACATTTGGCCAGTAGATTTTAAAAAAAGAAGTACATTCCTTACTGAGTTTTAAAACTAAAATTACTAAAGGCTAAAATGTATATATTCAACATGAATAAGCTTATTCTGTTTAAAAACTATGATCAATTGACTTGGTGGATGACATGAAAATTTAGGGATTGTATTTTTCAGAATGATTCAACATTTCACAGGTGATAAAATAAAAAAAATGAGGTAGCATCAAATTTTATAAGTAATTTTGCTATTTTGAAAGTTATTTTTTACAAAATATTTCTCCAATAATTATGGTATGCTTAGATGAAATTAGTTATATCATGTGGCCACACGTGTAGAAAGTTCAAGGAAAAATTAGGATATGTTACAATACTTTAAAAATTATTACCTTTCATTAAATTTATCACATTGCAGTACACTACCTGAATTGTTTGCAAGTAGATAAATCTATTTCACATAACTCTTTCAAAGAATGTATTTTTCCTTTGGGGAATTAAGGAGTCTACATAAGAGGTAAAATTGAAAGAATTAGTAAGCAACACCAGAAAGATAAAACCATACTATGTCCTACTTAGTATCTGATTAAGTGAACAATTCTTGTTCCCTAAAAATACAGTGCTATATTTTAGAGTTTAGATATTAGAACTAATTTCAAATTGTAGAAATTCCAATGTTTGTTATTAAAAAAAATATTAAAAGTTAATTGTATGAATGAAAGCAAATGTTTTAAAAACCAAATATATGCTTTTGGAGGAATTTTCAGCATTACAGAATGATATTGTTTTTAATATCAGTTCAATAAAATCTATACTTCAAAAAGTTATTGTTTCAAGAGTGTTAAATTTATATTTAAAATTGGAGTGCTTGTCTGGGAAATTTTTCATAGAATATGTGTGTGAATGTCTTAAAAAACTTTGATTGATGAATACTGGGAGGGAGGGAGTATCCCTGATAGGTGTTACACATCTGTCTCATACATTAGGTTTTCTCCTTATTAGTTCAGAGTATGTTTCTGGAAAATTCTTTGACATTGTGTTGGTAATTTCAGCTTTCTTCAGAGATTTGATGATATGCATACCAGTTGTCTTTCCATTCACAGTTCTGCCAGAAATTTTGTCACCATTAATTGAATGTGGTCTAGTAACAATGCATGGATATTATTACATAGGCAATAATGTCACCATTGACTACAACAGTCAAAAAGTTGTAAATATAAGATAGGGTCACTACTTTGGGCTTCATTATTACAGAAGACTTCAAACCACTGGAAATAGCCCTTCAGTACATTAGTAAGAGACTTCTACTATGGAGTGATTTGAATTAAAAAAAAAATTTCCTAAAAAATAATGACATTTCTCAGAACATTTTTTTTCAAATCGAATTTGTTTACTTCTATTTTTTATTTTCATTTTACATTGTCTTATGGGAAAACACATCATTTATTTATCTCAAATAAATTGTATCTTTAAGAGCTAGCACCATCCCATCCCTGACATCAGGCTTGATTATTAGGATATCCTGCTAGCAAGAACAAGAGAGTTAAAACCAAAGAGAATGTACTGATTTTCCCTGACTCTATACTTTCTTGATACAGGTTTTTTCCACTCTCCCAAAGTAGAGTGTTTCTATGAAAGCTTTTGTAAGACAAATGGCACAAAGAAGTAATTGCCATAGGACACATCTTGCTAACAGATGCACAAAGTAAATCCAGATCAAGCACAGAAGCTCACAGAAGCACAGAAGTTCAAAGAGATCTTGATGCTGAGATACTGAGTGTAGTTCGCAGGGAAGGAGCTTGGTGGTACCTCTCTCTCTGCTCATGGTGCACTGCCTCTATAACTGCTCCCTGAAAAACAAATGCTGAATGCCATCTTCACTGTTCAACTTTTTTCATAAAGGCAAAAATCCTCTTTTGCTTCATTTCAGTTATCTAAAACAGGTACTAATATAGAACTTTGGTAAAACAGCAAAGTGGTATAAAATGAACTTTCTAAAAGCCAGGTATAACTGTACTCTAGAGCTGCTTGGGTTTGCTGAGTAGTCATATCAAGAAACTTTATAATTTAATGGTAGATAGATAAGTATACTTCCAAATTGAATGACAGTGCAGTTTTTATTCCCTATTCATAATAGAATTGTTTCACATTATTCTAAATTTTCAATTTAGAAAATACTTTTTCTCACTTGATTCATACCAGTGTTACCAATATTCTACCTCACTCTAACTTCAGGTAATATGCCAAGGAAAACATCAAATATACAGTGATGAATCCGTATTAGGGATAATGTTGTTTGTGAGAAAAACTTGATACAAAATTATCACTTTCTTCCTGGGTTCCTTTCTTTTATTCTCTTTTAATACATCTTGTCTTGCATTTTGATTTCTGCCTTATGGTAATTCTCTGTATTGGACAGTTACTTGGAACAGGGTAAACATTAAAAAACAAGATTCATGGTATTGTTTGTGAGGATGTACATTCTGATCT
Organism: Mesoplodon mirus; assembly: GCF_964341445.2. Lineage (NCBI taxonomy): Eukaryota > Metazoa > Chordata > Mammalia > Artiodactyla > Ziphiidae > Mesoplodon > Mesoplodon mirus. The sequence goes on from NC_138993.1 coordinate 30,461,337, forward strand.
GAACTAAACTGAGAAGAGTAGGGAATAAAGGAGTCTGAATTTATGTATTAGCTAACAGGAGAGATATTGGGTGTTCCCTGTAGAACTCAAGCCAGGATTCAGCACACATTTGACTGAAGTACTCTTGTGATAATCTCTCAGGAAGGAGAGCAAATTAGTTGGCAGCTGGATGGGCAGTTGAAGGCTAGGAAACTATAAGTGCTGGCAAAGCCCAGAGGATATGAATTCAGCATATGAGAAATCTAATATCTTCATATGTGGCAGTACAGACCCCCAAATCTGGATATTATTATCACTTTCAATTTAGAGGGGGAAAGTAGTATAGACATAATAACAGGAATTAGGGAATGAATGAATATGGGACTTAAACTCAAACTTCTTTCCTATACAATGAGTTCAAGAAGGAGGAATGAAACACAGTTTTACACATACACACACACACACAAAATGAGAAGAGAGGTATTCTATAATGTTGAAAAATATTGATATGTTTTAAAAATAACTAGATCAAATATTGGTATGTTTTACTGTCTTATGAATATTTCAATGTAAAAATAAATTAGCTAAGGGAAAAGAGTGTAGTGATGGTTTTGATTTCAGTAGACATGGGTTTTGTTTTCAGTGCCTCCACAGAGATGGGCTAAGTATTATAACTAATATGTATAATTTGTAAAACAATACAGCCTTATTATCTCATTACAGAATATTTATCAAGCCTTAGTCAGCTAATCACCATATAATGTGAATCCAAATGTTAATTTTATAATAATCTTATAATAGAAGGTAATAATATTTATTACTGAAGGTAAAGTGGTTCCCCACTCTTCATTCTTTTACATCTTTCTCATATATATTAAAAATGACAAATGTTTCAACCATATGCCTTCTTATCTTCTTAACTGAATCCAAGCCATACTAGTATTTAGTTTGAAATTTTTTATATTTTACTGTAGGTTCAGGGCAATTTCAAGTGAACCAACTATGAGAATATTCAATAGAATATTCCATGGGACTTCCCAGGTGGCTCAGTGGTTAAGAATCTGCCTGCCAATGTAAGGGACAGGCGTTCCAGCCCTGTTCTGGAAGATCCCACACGCTGCGGAGCAACAAAACCCGTGCCCCACAGCTACTGAAGCCCACGCGCCTAGAGCCCCTGCTCAACAGTAAGAGAAGCCACCACAATGAAAAGCCCGTTCACCGCAACGAAGAGTAGCCCCCACTCGCCACAACTAGAGAAAGCCCTCGCATAGCAGCCAAAAATAAGTAAATAAATTTTTAAAATATTCCCATTATCTATTGAGATTATTTTTATAGGGATTCTAAGCATTACACTCTGAAATAGAATTTCACATTTCTACATAACAGCACTCCACTCACACAGAACCCAAATAAATACAAAGCATTTTTTTAGTAAACAAAATTACTTGATGTCCAGGAGTAAACCTAATCTTTAAGAGTAGAAGCTAGTGAAAATGCCACTCTCAACTCTAACAAAAGGTCTGTACAACTTTCATAAAATGCCTGGTTTATCTATATGGTTTTATACATATATAACCATTGGGATATGTAGCCCAGGTATCTTCTCTACAGAAAATGGAAGGTCCTTGGGAAATTATTATAAAGGAATTTGTCATATCATTGTTGCTTTATTCTAATTCATTTTGTTCTTTAAGATATTATTGTCACTCCCTGTGATGAGATTTTCTAGAGGTAATAAGTTTAAAAGTATTGATGTCATATACATACATTTTCAAAATTAGAATATTAACCTAGTTTCTAAAATGGACTAAGATTTTGAGTATAGCCATCCAGATATTAGGATTTACAGTTTATCTTTAAGTGCTCTCTCCCAAATATTTGATATAGTTAAATAAATCCTGGATTTAGTGGCAGGTGGCTTGTGTTTAAGACTTTGTTTTCCCATATACTCTCTTTGTGAACTTAAAAATATGAGGGCATCTTGTAGAATAACCAGCTCCACACCCACACCCACATCCACTAAATGGTGTTAAAATATTGCTGCCCTTGATAGCTTATAGACTTTTTTTTTTTTTTTTTTTTTTTTTTTTTTTTTTTTTTTTTTGCTGTACTCGGGCCTCTCACTGTTCTCACTGTTGTGGCCTCTCCTGTTGCGGAGCACAGGCTCTGCAGACATGGCCCACGGGCCCAGCTGCTCAGCGGCATGTGGATCCTCCTGGACCGGGGCACGAACCCGTGTCCCTTGCATCGGCAGGCGGACTCTCAATCACGGCGCCACCAGGGAAGCCCCCAGGTTTATTTTTTAAATCAAGTAAAATGACATATATGAAAGCACTTGGTAAATGATAAAGTACTAAGCAGTGCAGTATATACTTTTTGTTATAACATTCTTTAATTTAAAGTGCGTAGATTTTTTCTTTGTAAAAAAGATGATTTTAACATGAATATATAAAAATTACAGGTTTATAAAATCAAATCCAAGCAATTAAAATTTCAAAAATGATCCCTAGGAAACATAGATGATGTGCTTCTTGCATGATAATCTCCATGACAAACAGCAAGCATTGTGTAAAATTACAGACTATCTGCTTTTGCAGTAATCCTCATTAAGGCTTCAAAGAAAAATGATAATGTCAAGGTCTTGGGTGGCTCTAGGACACTGACTGCCATCCAAACCATTCTTGCAAATATTAGTAAACTAAGGAGGGCAGACTGCTGCAAGCTATTTTTCAGCCAGAAGGATTAGATTTGTCTCCTAGATGGGTCTGACGTGTTATAGATTTCCAGTGGGTTGAGGTTTTCCCAGTTACAGGGTGACTTTCTATGAGTTGCTGCTTTCTGAGGGTCAAGAATGGACCCGAGTGGGGGACTGAAATTCAATATTTTGCATATGAGTGCAATAAGAATTCCTCCATAAGAAATTCTTGGTTGAATTCCCTCGGTTTAACTGCTTAATACATGGGACCACTGCTGCTTCAAGATTCTTGTAAAAGCAGTTGATGACATTTTGGTAGTGGTTGCTGTGTGTCAAGCCCTGGTCTATACACGTTACTCATATTAACATTTCTAATTCTTATAGCAATTGTATGAAGTAACTATCATTATCATCTCAATAACAAGTGAGGAGACTGAGACACAGAAACATTAATTAATTTGTCCAAGTTCTCACAGGTAGCAAGTGATGGAGCAGGGAATCAAACCCAAGCCAGTTGTCTAATTCTGGAAACTGATCCCAAGACTTCTATCCCATACTGCTGTACCGAGCCTATAAGTTTTAAACAGAAACAAAAAAGGGGAATAGTACAACTTAAAAATTCCACTTTAATATGTTTTTTCCACCTTTTTTTCTGAAACGACAGGAAGAAGAATCATATTAAATACTCTCCACCCATACATAGTTGTCCATTTTCAAATACATATAATCTAGAAAAACTGGACCATCTCCTATTCTTCCACATAGAACAAAAGATGGGTATGTACAAGGTGAGGCTCCAGAGAATCTCTTTCTTTTATAATCATGGGGAAAGGATCTGAGGTTATTTCCTTTTCCCATCCTCTATCTTTCATACTCTATAGAAAGAAAATGAGAGGAAATATTTATAATTAAGTAAAACTGGTAAGATACACTGACCAGTTCAATCTGGCTTTAATAGTGAATTTTACTTGTTTCTCTAAAGATATCAACATTATCTATTTAAATAACAACAAAGTACATCTGCTATTTAGCTTTGTGTGAGCTTTTCCCTATCACTGAGATTTAGGGAATACCACTTAAGGGAAGAAAAGCAATTTTAAGGTTATCATATAAGTGACAAAGACTTTGATCTGACAAGATATGCTCAAGAGACAAAAGAGAGCTGTAGAATTCCTTCTGGATCTCTCACCCATAATTTCATGAAGCTTGGTATAATTAACACACTTCATGGGATTTAAGTAACATTTGTTGCTTCTCTATCAGAATGCAAATTTGAGAGTTATATGGATCTGCACAGGAGACAGGAACAACTGTTCACGAGGTAATAACTTGTGCACTACTTCCCAACATAGAAAGAGGTGACAGATACGGCATCACTCAGGTTTTATTAGGGAGTTAACATATGTTTTATTGCAGCTACAAGTGCTAAAACCATATATGTCATAAAATCAACTAAAATTAAATGGTTTATTGTCATTTTGAAATTCTTAGTTTCCATGTTCTTAAAAGCTATATTAAATAATAGGACCTGTTGTTGTCAGATGAGTGACCATGTATGGGTAAATGGGAATACAATCTAACAAACAATGAAAAAAAATTTCACTGGGTCAGCATCCACTGTTTAGACAGGAAGAAAATTTCTCAACAATAGGAAGTAATTACTGGTTGGAGTGTGTGTACACATTAAACAGTGCTACTACAGTCAAGCTTTCTAATCCTGGGACTCATTATCTTCTATAATAGGTGGAGCATTTGATAAAATAATCATTTACAGAAATGGTTTATTCCCCTGTCCTATATTTATGTAAAATGAAAGAAACAGGACCCAAACCCTTTACTATATAGAGATGAGGTAGTCTGATTTATTTTTTTCTAATTTTGAAATTTGCCTGTAAAAAATCAGTCTAATAGAATACAAACATAGAAAATGATACAAACAATCCATCATATGGTAGATCTTTTGAAGTGACACTTTAATATGGAAACATATTTCAAGGTTATGTATGTACTACTTCACTTGACAAAAAATTGAATGAAAATGAATAAATGTATAAATGCACTTTCTTTTATATGTATAATGCATTTGTACATGTATATACTTATAATACATATAATGAAGAAGGGAATACTGGACATACTATCTAATGTTTCAAGTTTATGTTTGTGTGTGCGTATATATATATATATATATATATATATATATATATATATATATACACACACACATATACATAATATATATTTCTTAGCTGCATTATCTATAGTAGTTCCAATGATCAGGTTGCTCTCTCATCTAAGACAAGAATAAAGAAATATATAATTTCAGAAACATGCTATTGTCCAATTCAAGCTTTCCTTAATGTGTTCAGCTTTGGCAGGACCCTCATCCAAAAGAATGCTCCTATGATTTTATATGCATAAAACTCTATTGAAGGCTCATTTATCCCAAATGTCTCTTATTTGTATTTAACCACAGACAAATTATTTTAAGCTTTCAAGATCATTTTGGGGTACTACAGCAGTACTTCTTTATATCAATAGTGGAGTTAAAAAATACTCTATGAGAAATATAGTGGTTAAGCTAGCATGAACGGCTTACTGAATAAAATCAAAGTCTCATTATCATAGCACATGAAAAGGAGCTATGAGCTCCTAAGTAGAAATGGTGCTTTTAAATTCTAAACTTTACTCTACAGACCATATATCAAAGCTTATTGAAAAGGAGAAATCTACTAGAAAGAATAAGGAATGAAGTCTATGTAGAAGTTAAGTTTCTTGTAAGTTGTCAAAGGGAAGTATGCCTCTACTGAAGTAAGTAGAGTGGAAAAAGGCAAAGGTAACGCATATAGTTCTACACAGACTGCAGATGCATGGAGAGAAGTTTCAACTAGAACGTCTATCCATGCACTGCTTCCTTCTTCAAGAATATCTTGCTGAACAACATGATAGGAAAGTCCTGTGAACTCGGTGAACTAAGTGACTTACTTGATTTCTATTTTGCTACAAGCTCCTTAACAGCTCATAGATTGGAAACAAAATCTGAGATGAGTAGACGAGACACAAACATACTTGGACTAGCCCTCCAAAGAATTTCAAGATTCAAATTATTAAATTATAACACAGAAATATTTCATGTGCTTATTCAATGTAATTATGTAACTAAACAGAATATTAGAATTTTAGGGTACAAATATTTTTGTGTTTATTTGATAAATCGTATTCTTTAAGTAAAACTTTTAAGTAATAATTGTTTATTTATTTGCAATGTATATTTCTTTTATCGGGAGGTAAATGGTCACCTCATCTAATCTGAATTAGAATTTTTTCAAATGAACTCATTACATTGTCAAATGACAAAAATATTATAATTTAGCAATGAGTTTGATGTCCTTTAATTTAAGGGGAAATAATCGATGGATTGTGGAGTATGGTGCCTCACAAACAGAGGAGCAGATTTCCCTAAGGATTTTGGGCAAGAGCAAGTTTTATAGAGTATTTGAAGCAGCAGTGCAGAAACAAGGCATGATTGGCTAGAAGTTTGAGGATTTCCTGGTAAAGTTAGCAAGTCCCATTTTCTAGGGAAAGGTGAGCTAGTTAGAGCTGAGTTGGAGGATTGTGATTGGTGTATGTTAGTTCTCCTAGACAGTGAGACATTTCTCCTGAATTCAGGTTGATTTAGGTTTAGATTTATGGTGTGGGTGGCACCACTGGGGCAGGCTTCATTTTGTGGGTCCCACTATAGGAAGTTCTTTATCAACATATACAAAATATATATAGCAAAAGCTGAACTCAGGAATAGTTTTTCTAAGGTTATATGAAATGTATTCCTCCTATCATCTTTTCAGCCAGAATTTGCTTTCTATATGTATTCTAGCTATTAATATTAGGTCATTCCATATGAAATCACACAATGCCAAGCACTTCAGTGATAATTCTGATGAATGTATTTTAATTTTTACACATTAACTAAATCACAACTAAATTTTAAGTGTTTATATTTATAACCCTCTGAAAATCATTCCTGAAACACTTACTAGGTGTGTTATGATTTGCACAGTTTTAAGGTTCCCAGACACTTACCTCCAGGTCACCAATATTTTTCAGAAGACTGTGGCTGGTCTGTGGTACAAAGCCAAGTCTTTCTTCTACAAACTTCATTTTAAAAATCAGAGAAAGAAAATTAAGTCTTTGTTTTTATTTGTAACAATCCACATATTACCTTCAGATTTATCTAATAATACATAAGCCAGATCATTTTTTCAGACAATATAGCTTTAAGTTGAGTAGAAATTACTCCTAATTTATCCACTATTTAAATATCAAATGAAATATTTACTATTTTATCTAACATAATATCTGTTCTGCAATATTTCACAAAGAAATTATGTTGTTTATCTCCAGATTAATATGGGTTAGATCTTGGCTCAAGTCTTAAAGTTTCCAATTTACATCAAATCATAACACAAATTTCAGTTACATGTGCATATTTAAGAATTTAGCTCAGATGATCTGAAAAGTTACTAATAGTGCATGCATTGGCCCTTCCAATTTCAATTTTGAGATGTCTTGTGGTCATACTATCTTTATGTCATCTGGCTGAGAAACTCTTTTAAAAAGAGTTACAGGCTGCAGATTAAATTTATGGGATTATGTTGCTATTTTTTGATAGATTAAATGTTTGATGTTTATGAGACCTTGTAAATAATTTTGTAAAGTAAATAAACTCATTGTAACAGGGTCTCATGTTCATCCTAATGTATATATTTCCCAGAGTTTAGGCATGTCTAGGCAAGTATGGGGATTAGTGGCATGTCTTCCTGCCCTACCCCCAGCCTCATTATTTTAACATATGGGAATAAAGGGGGCCTTGAGAGCTAAATCATTTAGAGAAGACTGCAGGAGCAAAAGTGTAGTTAAAAAAAGTGTCTAACTTGGAAAGAAGTGTTAATTCTCAGGGCATCACAATGCCTAGCACTCAGTGCCTGACAATGTTTCCATCTCCTAAAGTCATGAATTAATCTTAAATTGAGAAACCTGGGGAATTCCCTGGCAGTCCGGTAGTTAGGACTCCGAGCTTTCACTGCTGAGGACCCAGATTCAATCCCTGGTTGGGGATCTAAGATCCCAAAAGCTGTGCAGCGCAGCCAAACAAAAACTGAGAAGCCTGTAATAAAAGAGCAAGAAAACAATTCTTTGTTTTTACATGCCATTGCACAATCTATGCAATTTTGAGAGAGCAAAATGGTGTCAGTATTTCTGACAATTTCTGCAGCATTGAAGGTTAGTGTTTTCAACATCAGTATCATCAGAAAACAGCACCCAGTATAAATATTAGGTTCTTCGGCATGTCCAACATTGTTGACAAAGATATTAGTAGTCTTCATCAGGACTGATAACTTCAGTGGGCACCACCTGTTGACTTGCTGCTGTTGACATTGTCATCAATGGATGACAGGAAGAGTGAAGAATGAGAATACTGAGAGTTTTCAAAATTACATAGGATAGACTGTGAGAAAGACATACTTCTGATTTCTACTGTGACTTGGCCTTACCATTCTACAGCTCCCAATCCTTCCCCTTCCAGCATGGTAAATAAGTGATACATTATTAAACAGTGGAAGAAACAACATACGGAATTGAAAATGTTATTCTTTGCTGCTTTATTTTGATTCAACCTATCTTTTGTTGACTCAAATATAATTATATATTATAACTCTAAAACATAAATAATATGTATATTATAATTTTTGCTATTATCACAATAAAAATAATTATAAATATTATGAATGTTTATACAATACAATTATGTAAATTTTAAGGACATCTTTCCATAACGGGACATTTCTTCAAATGTTCCTAAAATATATCTGATGCATCACAGCCAAAATGGGAAGTCTCAAGATAGGAATAAAGTTAAACAAAAAAATGCTCCCTGTATGTCTTGAGAAGTGTACAAGTACTCAATAAACATTAATAAGTGATTATAACCTACAGTCTTATCTAAAAAATAAAAAATTTTGAGTTAAAAATATTTATTTATTTTTTCTTGGCCTCACCATGCTATGTAGCTTGTGGGATCTTAGTTCCTGAACAGAGATCAAATCTGGGCCCTCAGTAATAAAAGCATGGAGTCCTAACCACTGGTCTGGCAGGGAGTTCCCCCCAAAATACTAATTTAATAGCAAATTCATTTAGTATTTAGTACATATGTACATTGTACACATTTAATAATCTTTGTTAAACATATCCTACTAATGCATATGATATACATGTTCCTGTCAGAAAAGAGCATAACCCACAATTTTGGTTTTCATTTATTTGTATCAAAAAAATTTTTTGCCTTCTCTGTAAATTTGAATGGCAAATCTTCTGAGATAACAACATGTAGGAGCAGAAGCATTGTTCCATGTGGGGAAATGTGACAATTTCTGTAGTTTCTTTACTTTGTACTCATTCCTCCTCATACGTTTACTTTTTTTAACATCTTTATTGGAGTATAATTGGTTTACAATGGTGTGTTAGTTTCTGCTTTATAACAAAGTGAATCAGCTATACATATGCATATATCCCCATATCTCCTCCATCTTGTGTCTCCCTCCCATCCTCCCTTTTCCACCCCTCTAGGTGGCCACAAAGTACCGAACTGATCTCCCTGTGCTATGTGGCTGCTTCCCACTACCTATCTGTTTCACATTTGGTAGTGTATATATGTCCATACTACTCTCTAACTTCGTCCCAGCCTACCCTTCCCACTCCTCATGTCCTCAAGTCCACTCTCTACGTCTGCATCTTTATTCCTGTCCTGCCCCTAGGTTCTTCAGAACCTCTTTCTTTTTTCTTTAGATTCCATATATATGTGTTAGCATATGGTATTTGTTTTTCTCTTTCTGACTTATTTCACTCTGTATAACAGACTCTATGTCCATCCACCTCACTACAGATAACTCAATTTTGTTTCCTTTTATGGCTGAGTAATATTCCATTGTATGTATGTGCCACATCTTCTTCATCCATTCATCCGTCAATGGACACTTAGGCTGCTTCCATGTCCTGGCTATTGTAAATAGAGCTGCAATGAACATTGTGGTACATGGCTCTTTTTGAATTATGGTTTTCTCAGGGTATATGTCCAGTAGTGGGATTGCTGGGTCACCCATACACTTATGATTTCTAACATTCAGAAGTATCCTCCCATTAGAACTACCTCTCTCAAAACTCAATAACTACTGACCAACTGCATTTTAATTACAAGAAAAAAATATCTTTGAATTCTACTAAGCACACAATTTATTCAGAAATCCTCAATCAGAATTTCAGCACTCAGGACATTTAAATTAATTTATTCTTTAATGATGAAAACGGATTGCCCATCAGGAAAGGAAAACTTTAAAGGCACTTTCTACAAGAAGCTTAAAGAACTCACCAGGCATTGCTGAAGCCTTGGGGTAAGGAGAAAAAAAATCTTTTTGATAAATTAAGTATATGTGATTCAAATAGAGCATAATTTTATTCACTTCATATTTTATTACATAAATTAAAAAATTTGGAGATTTGCTGTACCCAGAATGATTGATGAATTATATCTGCTGATTATTCAATCTTGTAGTGATAAAAAACATATTCTCCTCTTTGCTTTGGTTTCTCAATCTTTCATCTAAGTATCTATATGATACCCATGTAGTTGTATTTAATTTAATTGAACTGCATAGTTAAAAATCAAATTATATTTTACTTTAATCTTTCTCTTTGATTCTTGATTCCTTCTGAGAAATGGGCTCACCAAAAAGATAATCATAAGATATACTTGTCTAAGTACTTGATAATTTGATAGTGATTTACATTCAGTTCCAAAGCACATTAATGAGTAATGTCTCTCATTCTTTCTACTCACACAGAATATATTATTATTATAATCCACTAGTCATTTTGAGCTCTACTTTTAGTTATATCACCTTTCTCACTGAAAATATTTTGTTCATAATATATTTTCAGCTGTTTTAGTTTCCCAAATTCAAGTTCCTTTCAAAAATCCCCTAACTATATCTAGTTCAACTGTTTCTTAATACAGTGTCTTGATTATGTTAAGTGCCTAAGAGTGCATACTTTAGAGATATATTAATATAATCCCAAACAGATGGTCCAATGATAAAAATTATATATATTCTCAAGGTGATGTAATAAAAATGATCTCTGTTGCAAATGAGTAAAATGAAGGATCACTTATAATAATAACTCTTTAAAGGATATTATCAAGGAACAATTTTTTTTAATTACAAATGGAGGCTTTGAAGAACATTAAGGTTTGAATACATTTGCTTCAAGCAAGTGCGCTGTAGATATTACTTATATGTCTTTACTTCCCAGCAAAAGAGAGGAGACTACACTGTTTACCCTGAAGAACATTTTACAAGCCACAACAATCTTGAAGGCAACCTTTTTTTAACTATTCAATAATTATTTGTTTGAACCGCTTTAAAAATATTGTCACTTATTAGAATATTTGCATGATTTTCCACTCAAATTTGCATACATCATACATGTCTAAGCATGAAAATCTTTATCTGAAATCAAGCAAAGCTACAAAATAGATAAAAATCAACAGCATAATATATTTTTAAATGGTCAATTTAACTTTATTAAAATTAACAATTTCTGTTCTACATAAGACACTGTAGAAAGAATGAAAGACAAGCCATAGACTTGAGAAAATATTTCCAACATATATATATGTTAAATAAGTTGAATGTAGAATAAAAAATAGCTTTTGAAACTCAATAATAATAAAACATCAACCCAACTTTTAAAACTGTTAAAGATTTGAATAAACCCTTCATCAAAGAAAATACACAGATGGCTAAGAAACACATGAAAAGATGGCATCTTTAGTAAGTAGGGAAAATGCAAAATAAAACTATGATGAGAAGCTATTATATACCTATGGATTGGCTAAAATTTAAAAAAAGATTTTTTATGCCAAGTTATTTCAAGATCAGAGGAACCATAACTCTCATCCATTGCTCATGGGATTACAATATGTTAAGGTCACTTTGAAAAAGATTTTTGCAGTTGCTTGCAAAGTTAGACATATGCTTATTAAATGACCCAGCAATCTCCACCTAACAGCAATGAAGATTTGTGGTTTTGCAAAAAAACAAAACAAAAAAACTGTACACAACTGTTTGCAGCAGCTGTTTAATAATCTTCCCACTGAAGACAACCTAACTGACATTCAGTGGTGAATAGATGAACAAGCTCTGGCCCATACAATGAAATACTACTCAGCACTAAAAAAGGAGTAAACTAGTGACATGTAACAGGCAAATCTCAAACGTGTTATGCTTAGTAAAAAGCCAGATTCCAAGAGCAGAATCATGTGCTATATGATTCCTTTTATATACACTTCTGGACAAGGTATGGTACAGGGACAGGAAAAAATCTGCAAACAGATGTTTATAGCAGCTTTATTTATAATTGCCAAAACTTGGAAGCCACTAAAATGTCCTTCAGTAAGTGAATGGAGAAATAAACTGTGGTACCCCCAGACAATGGAATATTACTCAGCACTAAAAATAAATGAGCTATCAAGCCATGGAAAGACATGGAGGAATCTTAAATGTATATTATGAGTGAAATAAGCCAATCTGAAAAGACTACATGGTGTAAGATTCCAACTATATAATATTCTGGAAAAAGCAAAACTATGGAGACAGTAAAAGAAGATCAATAGTGCTAGGGTGGCATAAGAGGGGAAGACGAATAGGCAGAGTACAGATTTTTAGGACAGTGAATATGCTCTGTAGTGGTGGATACATGTACGTTTGTCCAAACCCATAGAATGTACAACACCAAGAGCAATGATTTGCCAATGTAGGTTCATCCTTGATAACAAATATACCATTCTAGTGAGTGATGTTGATAATGGAGGAGGCTATGCATGTTTTGGGGCAGGGAGTATATGGGAAATCTCTGTACCTAAAACTGCTCTATTTTTTTTTAAATAAAAATAAAAGAGACAAATAGGAGTAGGTGGCCCTTTCTCCTCCGCTAGACATGGAGAGTGTGGCAGGGACAGACGATGGAGCCTCTGTCCTTCCCACCTCTGGAATAGACTTCCAAGTGTGCTGCACCTCGAAGTGAGCCATGACGGAAATGCTAGAACTGTGCGGCCCCTTAGTGCAAAAGCTGGGGGACGGGCTGCCAGAGGAGATTCAGGAGCCCATGTTGCGAGATGCGCAGTGGACTTTTGAATCAGCTGTGTAAGAGAATGTCAGCATTAATGGGCAAGCATGGCAAGAAGCTTCAGACAATTACCTTATGGATTCTGATATCAAAGTCCTTGAAGACCAGTTTGATGAAATCATAGTCGATATAGCCACAAAATGTAAGCAGTATCCCAGAAAGATCTTTGAATATGTCATCAAAATCATAAAAGCAAAACAAGAAATTCTGAAGCAGTACCACCCTGTTATACATTCATTGGACCTACAATATGACCCTGATCCAACTAAAAACTGCACCCAGAGAAAATGGTATCCATTGCAGCCAAAGAAAATCAGTCTTCACACATAAACTCTTTTTGTTCATCTTGGAAGTTGAGATTAGGCACTATCAACATTTAGATTACAGCTTAATGCCTGGACGGGACTTCATTTAAAACAACAGATAAGTAGTGATTCTTCTGTACAAATATAGTAGCTCTATGCTGGGGTATGATATATTGTATTTCTTTCCTAGCCTTTGCATTGATAATCAATGAAAAGCGTATGGTTTGAATATTGGCACAAAACCCGTCAATGGTCATTAAGAGTGCAAACTTTTACTGTCATTGAATACCATCAACACTTGGCTGCCTTACAGCTTTTATGGAATTTCAGAAGTAACATATTCCACTGGGTTTCCTGGATATATATCTTTCTCTAAAAAAAAAAAAAAAAAAAAGAGCTGTGTAACTGTTGTCATTATTTAAGGTCTGAAAGTCATGCCCTCCCCAAAGAAGTTTGATGTATTAAATTAACGTACAGATGACAAGACTGACTCTGACTTTGTTACTCTAAATTCCTCTAATTTGGATTTGTGGGATTAATTTTAGGATTTTTTGGTTTTGTTTTGTAAGACAAAGATGATGATTATTTGTGTAAGAATTTCTCTTAGAAATAAAAATTGGCATGTAGGCAATGTTTCTAACCCACACTTTTGTTTTCCATAGATCTCTTAACATTTAAACGTAATTTGACTTGGGACTAACAGTTTCTTTTCAGGATTTCTCAGTATTTCTTTGTAAATGGCTCCAGTTCAAAAATATATATCAGATTATTACATTAAACAAATTGTCATTGTGGAACAAATATAGATGCAATCATACTGAACTATTTTACATTTAAGAATGCTTATATATCAAGTATGTAATCATTGGTAGAAGTCTGAGAAAGCTATATTGCCTTTACTTCTAACATTTAACTACAGTTTCTTAATACAATGTAGGCAGGGTCATCTAATTTGCCAGCTGTTTCCCTATTAATGACTCAATATCTTCGTTCCTTTGTGGAGGAATTTGCTAATCATGAGGCTGGAAAATCTGTACTTCTCTTGTTCATTATGTCTTAATAATCATAAATATTTAAATGTGACAGAAAATCTGTCATAGTAAAGGAAACTTACAAAGCTACTTTGTCACATTCTGTATTTGAATGTTACAACTTGATATCTGTATATTTGTACACAGTAGTGTGTTTTTTATTAAAATAATGTATAAAGAAAAAAGAAGAGACAAACACAAGAAGTAGATAAATATAATGTAAAAATGCCTGCAGCTTAGGTGTATGTACAATGCAGTGAGAGCAGAAAGTAATTCTAAATATATCTGATATCAAAGAAGTACTCTCAAGCCTATAGTAAAATTCCAAAGTATCCTCTGATGCAGTCAACTCCACAGAATGCTACAGATATGAATAGTTCCAGTTGTTATTTCTTTTTGTTAGGAGGTGGGGTGGAGGGTGAAGTAGAAAAGTATACCCTTATTGCTTTCCCAGGCAAAGGGGACCACAGCAGGGTAATGCCCTCAAAACTGTGTGTGCAGAGCACAGGCTCCAGACACACAGTCTCAGCAGCCATGGCTCACGGGCCCAGCTGCTCCGTGGCATGTGGGATCTTCCCAGACCGGGGCATGAACCCGTGTCCCCTGCATCAGCAGGCAGACTCTAAACCACTGTGCCACCAGGAAAGCCCTAATTGTTATTTCATGATCAAATCTTGGTAAACCACTTATGCTTTATCCCAGATTATTGGACCAATTACAGATGAGATCCTACAAGAAAGCAACTATTTTAACATTCTTTAATCCACTATTACCTATAAGTAATTGTCCATGGAGTCCATACAAATTTTATTTCTGGTAGTAAAATAACACCAAGAACTGAATGTTAATCACATCCATTTTAGGGACATACATATTATCTTTGCTGTTTATTTACAAAAAAATTTTGAATTATGGTTAGTAGAATATTCTCATTTTTGGCATCTCTGCTTTGAATTGCTTTTAATTACTACTTCAAAAAATTTTAATATAATATGAAAACATTATGTTTAGTCAATTCAGTTAATTGAAAATCTTACTGGGTAACTGCTATATGATAGGTCTATGTTAAATGCTGAGAAGACACTAATATACAATAGAGGCTCATTTGAGGAGACAGCAAAGCTAGCATGAAATACAAACCCTGGTGTTACTTCTGCATCAAAGGCAGGTGTCAGATGCTATGGTATTTGTAGGAAAGAAACTGAATGAAGTCATAAATAAAGGGGCATGTCAGAGAAGAAAGCCATAAAGGAATTTTTTTAAGTATTCTAAACTACTTTATTTCTGAACTATACCTTGCTGGAAGAACTTTAACTTTTTTCTGATGAATCCCACTATTGATTATTGTTTTGCTATTAGATAAATCATTACATTGTCCTTCAGGTAGATCAAATGCATTATCCTTTATACTCTTTTCTGACCCACGTTCCTGATTTCTTCCTGTACTCTGAATAGGTAGATCTTGCATTCCTCATAAGGTTTCTTTTCCACTTATCTGCTATAATTATATCCTCAAGTATAATTGGTCTTTTCAAAAAGTTTGGATAATTCAATCATCACAGATCCAATGGACAGAGTATACAATGATCGATACTGCAAATTTCAATGTTCTATCAAAAGTATTAAAATTAAGTTCTAAATATTTTTCCGTATAAATTTAGTTTCCCCTGGGACAAGCTTGTCTCCAAACTGTAGATATGCACAGGGCTATGCTTTGTGGCTAGAATATTGGTGTACTTTCAAGCACCTCTTTTGGTTCAGGTCTGATAAAATATATATATGACACATTCTTTTTATTTAGGGCTAAGGGTGAGGGCAATGATTTCAAATTAAAGTGATTTTATTTTGTTATTTTCTTTTCTTCCTTTTGGTTTTCTCACCTATGACACTTATTCTAATGAGATTTAACTTTGAAACTGGAAACCTAACTCTCTGTTTGTAGACTTAGCTTAATTTATCTTACCTAATTGGCTGTCTTGTTTTCAGTTTTAGTTTCCTAGTTAGACATGTGAAAGACACCGAGGGTTGCTGTTCAACCTTAAACCCACCACCTGATTTCCTGAAATAATCATACCTACTGTTTTAGTGTCTTGGTGACAATGAGGCAGAGTTTCCCATTTCTAGACTGCTATTTATAGAATTATAGGATCATAAAAGCCTTCATAAGTTATCTGTTTTCTTAGCTTGCTAGAGAGTTTTCTTCTTCCTCAAACATTTCAGGATAAGAGAGCAACAAAACTCATCCTTGAATCAATTCTGGACCACATAATCATAAAAGTCAATTGTCCTTTCTTCAACGTGATATATGGAGGGTATAGCACAGCATCCAGGTGCTAAAAAAAAGTGTCAATATCTCTACAAAAGCTGAAAAACTTTGCAAGAGTTTAATGGTATAGAATCTATAAGTATCACCATGTGAAAAATAGTTGGATAGTCAGTTGGCTAAATACATTTTCTGGAAAAGTGATATCACTAGGTCAAATAAGTTGGATTATCTAAAATAACTAAGAATGAGACATTTATTTGTCTAATATTTAATGAGCATATAACCTAGAGCTTTTTTTAGTCTTTCTTTTCTGTTATTGAGTAGCTCTTGTGACTAAATCATGTTTAAAGAGCAGAAAATAAATCATAGAAATCTAAAGCTGAGAGGGACATTGGGGTAGAATTATTCATGCCTGTTCTACTAACATGATAAAACTAAGACCTAAAATTCTTAGACATTTGAACCACATTCACTTGTAGCTGATGATCAACACCACAACTCAAACATCACAAGGTATCATGATATAGTTCAAAGAATGAACTGATGTCAGGGCAAGTAAATAAGATGGTTCCAAGCTCATGACAAATCTGCTCCTTAATTTGTCATCAAAAAAAGTAGTAAAAGGAAATAATTCATCAGTGAGTCCTGGCTTGTTATTGACTCTGTTTGGTCAATCAGAATAACTTCTAACTGATTCACATTCTTTATGGTTAGTCAGAAGGGGTCGTGGTTGCTAACCAAATCAGCAGTTCTGGAGACCATAGATGGATGAAAAATGAAGACAGTCAGGTGAGTATTTGGATTAGTTTCTCAACAGGGACCTTAAAGTGGATCTTCATGGATATGAGTACAGAATAACTAAATCTTGAAACTAACAAATCACACTCAGTTATTAAATATGGAGAAATCTGTTCATTTTTATTTTTCACAATTTGGTAAATGGATTACAACATATTGATCTTGTTATGTTTCTACAGATATCATGGATTCTTATTTAGATCATCTATTCTTTAGAGATTAGATTCAGAGGTTTTCTTGCCATCTTTTGTGTGTGGCTTATGATAATGCATTCAGGAATTCAGAAATTTTGAGTCGAGAGTTTAGGGATACTTTCTATGTGTACTTTATCTTAAAATAGGGTTTTTAGCATTAAGAATGATAGAAGTAATTTTGTTTGGCCAACCCAGTATTTAAAAGATATTTATCTTATCTTTCATTGATTAATTGGCTATCTAAATAACAAGGATATAGAACAAAGATAGGAACAAATGTTTTATATGTACTATCTCTTACATTTATTTTAATCCATATACTATTTCATTTGTTTTCCTTTTGGTCATTTACTCTAAAAATTGATAAGATCTAAAAGCATTGCTTGTCTGAAAAGGTTTTTATTTATTCATTTATTTTTCTTTCTGTAGAATTGGCCATGGTTTATAGGATGCAATAAATCACAATCAAACAGTATTGAAAACATTTTTGAACTGGTAGAGACTTATGGATAATATAAGGCATGCACATATAGAATATGAAGAGTAATATGTAATGGCATTTAATTACCATTTTCATTGGAAAGAAAACTGGAAATGTCACCAGCCCTTCAGACTTGAAAAACGGAATCTATCAAGATAAGGAAATAGAAAATGTTTAATGTTTCATAAGCAGATTACTCAAATTTTTAGATTTGTCAACATCAAATTTTTAAAGAAAATATTAAATATTCAACAAATATTTCTTGAGAACTTAGTATGCATGAGAATCATTTCTTTATGCTGCAAAGCATAGAGAAAAAAATACACGACCCCATTCTGAATATTGTATTACAATCTAGAAGACAGTGAGAGACCTGTATAAATAAATGTTTCTAAAAAGGCAAAACATAACTATCAGTTGAAAGAGATAAGTAAAGTGTTACCACTTTTTTTTTCTTAACTCTTTGGAGAAGCATTTAATAAAATCAAAATCTTTCTGCTGTGTAGCACCTTTTGGCATTTGAGTACCTATTGTCTAGTGTAGTGAGAATAACAGGATAAGGTCAGGTGACAGAAGGGTGGCAGTATAGGAAGAGGACAAGTAAAGCAGTTGAGAGATCTAAATATTAGGAAAAGGTATGGGTAGTGATGAATACAGTCAGAAAGACAAAAATAGGGATCTGAAGAATCCAAGAAACAAGAAAGGACTGAGATAGCAAATAAATAACTTGCCCATTGATTGGGAGTGATTCTTCCTAGCAACTTAACAAAGCTGGTAATATATAAGTTCTCAGAGAATAACAAAATTAATTTCAAAAGGACATTTAATGAACCTTTAATAAGGTGAACACATGACTTTTCCATTACCCCTTTTTCCAGAGAATCAATAGACATGGAGTCACATTTATTATTCCATGGGCCAATACATTTTTCAGAGACTGAGGATTCTTTTATTGGTATCTTTTCATTTTCAGGGAAATTGTCAAAAAAATCCAAAGTTTAGAGAACTCAGATGAAGCTTATAAAATGTGCATGTTGCCCTGTCAAGTTTAAAGGTAAAACACTGAACATGAAATAGTAAGCCTTCCTCGGGAGTGGGAATAGTGAGTGTACTTCTCATTAAGCAGATGAATAAGGATAAATTAAAAATAATATCAATCATTAGTAATGGATTATCCCTATTTTTAAATATACTGTGTAGTGAAAGTGTTTATTACTCACATTTTATAAGTGAAGAGATTGAGGTCTAGAAATTTTAAATGACTGGGAAAATTCATAGAGCTTGTAGTCATATTAAAACAAGTTCTCACACTTCCACTGCTCTGTGGCCCTGAAGACAACCATTCCCTTTACCTTGGAGTATGCAGTGCTCCTTCCACCATGCCATGTTATCTCCCCAAAACAAGATATTCTTGTCTATACTGAGACACCCAGTTATTTTCAAAGTTAAAAAATTTATCAAAAATATTCTTCGTTGGTAGAAAGAATTTTTCTTTGTTCGTTATATGGAGAAAAGTAGCTAGCATATGTATTATCTTTTCTCATATAATAAATTATAAGTATACATTCTCAGCTTATCACAGCCATCTAATTACTAGTCACTGATATATACACTGAAGCTTACCAATCACCACTCCTAAATAAATAGCTATGAAAGGAAATAAAACAAAAAGAATGAAGAAAAATAAACTCAGATTCTTTTGTTTGTACTTAGCTCATTTATTTTGACAAGCACAGTTTAAATTTAACAACTGGCTTAATCAGCCTTAATGCTCACTCACTCCAGGGAACACTGAAGAGAAATCCAGAATCATCAACTTGAGGGCAGCAAAGGTCTTCATTGCCTTGTGATTGAAGACAGCATGTTTATTGCTTCTGTGTCTTTGATGATAGATCTTTTCAGACTAACAACCAAAACATTTACTAAGCAAGTTCTCTGTCTGTAGAGCTATGAGAATTGGCACTAGAAATATTTTTTGTGATTTTTCTTTTCCATTACACAAATAAAATGTTAGGTACTTATGAAAATGTATTATTTTTTTTTCCCTTTCATTCCATGTTTGGACAATTCCCTTATCTATTTCTGAAATTTACCTTACTCTTCTGACTATGGTAAAGGCTCCAATTTCTTACTGATTTGAAGATATTTACTTATTGTCTTTTTTTTTTTTGGATGATAAAGTGTAATGCAAAATTAAGGGGACTGCCACGCAACATAAGAGAAAAACAAGTTGACCTGCATCATTTCAAACTGCATATTGTCAACGGATACTGAAAATTAAATTTATAGGAAGTGCTATTATAAAATGACTCTAAACGTCAAAAACTTTCTACTGAGTGTTAAGTCACGTTGCTAGGAATATACAGACAAGAAACAGGAGGAGGCTAATGTGCAAATAAAGAAGTAAATACCCAGAGGATTTACCATACAACATGAAGTACCATAGAGCATTAAGCAATTCTTCAAGTTAAAGGGACAAATGTGCCCTTGCCCAAGGCCCCCAGGCAAGGTGGTAAGAATGAATCTAGCAGTATATTCACATGATGACACATTTATGTGACACTTGTAAATTTAATCAGTCAAGTTCACTGAATTGCTCCACATCAACTTCATCATACTTTCCCTTGTGATCATGGAAAGTGACTGTGGGCATTATTGGAATCTTTCTGAGAGAAGTTGAGTTGGAAATACATTTAATTTGGCTTTAAAGAGACAGCTGTGTTCTTACAGCTAAGGTATTACCAACTGCCCTAATGTAGGACAGTTTTCTGGGAAAACTTCTACCATCCACTGCACCAACCTATATGGTATGTGTACCACCTCAGGACTTCTAGTACAAGCCAGAATCATAGAACCAAAAGGCCATATTTTATGTACACAGCACCACATAAAGAGCTATGTGGGCAGTGAAGCTAAAATAAGATTTGACATGTGTGGAGCAAGAAGCTTGTATGTGGAAAATTCTTCTAATAACAAAATTATAAGCAGACAGTTTTAATACCCAGTGAAAGCAGAACTTCTTTCCTGTCATGAATAAACTCAATAATGTGGCATATACAATTAAAAAAGTACCACACAATAAAATTTTAATTTATTTCTGCGTGAATTTAATAGGAATTATTCTGACACCAGGGAGCAAATCATAATAAAAACTTTCAGATCATAATAAAATTATTCATCCTAAGATTTGGAATAGAAATTGTGAATAGGCTCTTGAATTATTTGATAATACAATTAATAAAGACCATAGCATATAAACATATTGAAAAATAATTTTTTAATTTAAATATTTCAATTCCTCCCTAAATAATAAAATAAGTGAACAAAATAAAGAACTCATAGTATAACTCTAAATACAAATAATTACAAACTAATTGAATAAAAATATATTTGTTACTGCACAAAAATGTTTAAAGCCTGAAAATTTTACATAGAAACTTGATATGAATATGATACATACTATTAAATACCAGTGGTTCTGAGGTAATAAAAGAAAAACTAGAGATTTAGAATAAATAAAGTTGGCTTCTAGCTCTTATGATTAAGAATAAAATTTGGGTTAGAATTTCGTGAGTAGAATTTATGTTAAAAATGTTAAGGAAAATGTTGGCAAAATAAAATGTTAATAAAGGTCGAAGTTGGTTCTGAAGGGAAGTAATATGGCTGAAGAGATGATTTGTGGATGAGGTATGTGATATTAAGTTAATTACCTTGATCTTAACTAGTTTATATTATATTGTTTAGACAGTGTAGAACTTTGGACTATTGTTGAGAAAGATAGTCACATAACTGTTGTTAACAATTTTATGATATCTTTAATACTAAAGACAATATATGTGTTTAAATGAAAATCTGATATGAATATGAGGAAATAAATTCATATTTTTGGATGACTGAGGACAATGCATTAACTTCAACATCATTTTCCTCCATTATAGTCTATGGTTGAAACTTACTTATATAAATGACATATAAAATTGTATAAGATGTTCTAACTTTTATTATTATCATTGTTTAAGAGGAAACATGTTTATGATAATTTATTTATAAAAACAGACATTTTCTTTTGGTATTTAAATTCCATATACCTTACAAATAGTATTTATGATGTGTCCGGAACAAAAGTTATATAAATTTTCCAACATTTCTTTGGTAAAATGGCAGTCCGTATTTATATGTTCACTGGTACATTTTTAGATTAATTTTTAATTTTTATTATTATTTTTTTTGTGATATGTGGGCCTCTCACTGTTGTGGCCTCTCCTGTTGTGGAGCACAGGCTCCAGACACGCAGGCTCAACAGCCATGGCTCATGGGCCTAGCTGCTCCATGGCATGTGGGATCTTCCTGGACCGGGGCACAAACCCATGTCCCCTGCATCGGCAGGAGGACTCTCAACCACTGCACCACCAGGGAAGCCCCATTTATAGATTTTAAAATAAATTATGAACTATTTTTTAAACATATTTGCTATCAGTAGTTAGTAAGAATTTGATGATTTTTTTTTTTTTTTTTGCCAATCCTCTGCTCCTTTGGTGACACTTTTCATCAGAATTTAAGGATTGAAGATTTAGAAATTTGCCTTCCAAGACAATATAATTATGCTAAAAAATAAATTCAGGGATAGTAATCAAGTTTTAAATAAAGTTCAACTTCTGAGATCAACCTCACAGATACATGAACAGAATAATGACGTGCTCATCCATGTTTACATTTATGTGTTCATGTGTGTTATGGGTGATAGATGTTATATTATTAAAAATAAAATACAATTTTTCTAACACTGCATAATATGCAACCTATTTTTTTAACATCTTTATTGGAGTATAATTGCTTTACAATGGTGTTAGTTTCTGCTTTGTAACAAAGTGAATCAGCTATACATATACATATATCCCCATATCTCCTCTCTCTTGTGTCTCCCTCCCACCCTCCTTATTCCACCCCTCTAAGTGGTCAAAAAGCATTGAGCTGATCTCCCTGTGCTATGCGGCTGCTTCCCACTAGCTATCTTACATGTGTTAGTATATAAAAGTCCATGCCACTCTCTCACTTTGCCCCAGTTTACTCTTCCCCTTCCCCGTGTCCTTAAGTCCATTCTCTATGTCTGCATCTTTATTCCTGTCCTTCCCCCTAGGTTCTTCAGATTTTTTTTTTTGTAGATTCCATATTATGTGTTAGAATACAGTGATTGTTTTTCTCTTTCTGACTTACTTCACTCTGTGTGACAGACTCTAGGTCCATCCACCTCACTACAAATAACTCAATTTCGTTTCTTTTTATGGTTGAGTAATATTCCATTGTATATATGTGTCACATCTTCTTTATCCATTCATCTGTCGATATACACTTAGTTTGCTTCCATGTCCTGGCTATTGTAAATAGAACTGCAATGAACATTGTGGTACATGACCCGTTTTGAATTATGGTTTTCTCAGGGTATATGCCCAGTAGTGGGATTGCTGGGTCATACCATAGTTCTATTTTTAGTTTTTTAAGGAACCTCCATACTGTTCTTCATAGTGGCTGTATCAATTTGCATTCCTACCAACAGTGCAAGAGGGGTCCGTTTTCTCCACACCCTCTCTAGCATTTATTGTCTGTAGATTTTTTAATGATGGCCATTCTGACTGGTGTGAGGTGATACCTCATTGTAGTTTTGATTTGCATTTCTCTAATGATTAGTGATGTTGAGCATCCTTTCATGTGTTTGTTGGTAATCTGTATAACTTCTTTGGAGAAATGTCTATTTAGGTTTTCTGCACATTTTTGGATTGGATTGTTTGGTTTTTTCATATTGAGCTGCATGAGCTGCTTGTAACTTTTGGAGATTAATCCTATATTGCTTGCTTCATTTGCAAATACAATTGTAAATATTTATTCACCCAACATAGGTGTACCTCCATACATAAGGCAAATGCTAACAGCCATAAAAGGGGAAATTGACAGAAACATTTTCAATGTCATTCTCAAAACTATAAAGTCAACAGGAATTTCATGCAGTAGCTTTTTGAAAAGTAGTATTAACCCAAATTAGTATTCTATTCTTATTGCATGTTTTTCTGCTATGCTGTTCATTGATGATCTTACACCCCTCCTGAAATGACTGGTGGGAAAATTCTTGTCTATCTAATTTGCAATAAAGAACATTGAATTTAAATTCCATTTATAGTTGGACTAGTGGCTCCCTCAAGAAATCCTTTTAAGGCCCTCTGAACTTCAAAAGCAATAATTCAATAAATACCAAATTCCCTACTGTGTGTGAAGCATTGTGATAGCAGTAGGGAAGAAGCATAGAAATAAATAAGAAATAATATTTTATTTCTATCATAAAATTGAAAATGATACTAAGAACCAGTAGGCATGTAATTCAAATGTTAAATGGGACTTAGAGTAAGGAGTAGAAGAAAACTTCCTAAATCTAGTTAGTTATTTTACCATTAGGAATCAAGATCCAGTTCTTTGAGAAAAGCATGCAGAAAAAATGATTCTGAACTTTGTAGTCTGCATTTATATCTGTAAGTAGAGTAGGAATATAAGGCTATGATTTAGACCTCAGCCTTAAGTCCATAGGAATGACATGTCACATTGCACATGCTGTGTGGGCGACCTTTTAAATCTAATTTGCATGAGTCTGCCATCTCTGTTCCACAAGTTCACATTTGCTAGGGCAAGAGCACTTCACTGAAGGTTGATGGGCTTTCTTGGGCATACATTCTTTTCCAAATCCTTACCTGTGTGGTTGTGTTGTTATGAGAGTTAGTTCATCTGGTCAGGCTAGTCATTCCTGTTCATGTGACTAGATGACTTCCTAAGTTTATGTTTGCCCTGCTAGTCCAGTCAATCTATTTCAAGGAATTGGGTAAGCAAAGAGCCTTTGTATACCATTAGACCTACGCTTTAAGTGACTGAACAAAGCAGCATTGGAACATATCAAGTGTATCCCAGCCATTATTGAAATTAATGATGCTCCCTCTGCAAAAAATGATGGAAGGAAGGAAAGGATGGGAGGTTCCAAAATAAGACTCCACACTGAACCATTTAAAGATGTACTTTCCAATTAACTGCTAAATAAAAATTGAGCAAAAATGATCCAATAATTGAGTAGTTAAATTTCTATCCCTGTAATGTTCATGTGTCCAATAAAACAAAGCATCACCTTATGAGTTGTATTTAGCCTTAACCTGTACAAAATTTGAACAATTGCCATCTGTCCTTTTTCTTCTAATTTCTGTAACTTTTATCACTAAAATTATCTAAAAATTCTTATATTAGATATAAATTTTGCTTTCTTAATATATAGTTGTGATTGCTTGTGTGTATGACTAACCCATATTCAAAATATACATTCAAAGACATCCACTATATCTGGTGAAGCAGGCTGATTTTCTCATAGCCTCCTATTATTTATACCTACATATATTTATTTTCTTTCCTTTTTTTTTCATATTTATTTAAAGCCACAGATCACATTTCTACTTACCCAGAAGGGTTTTACTTACCCCTTAGTTCTTTGCCATAGCTATTTGTATTCTGTAACTTTACATAATATAGAATTAATATTGTATTTTCCTAATAAGTGTCATTATTCTATAGCTCCTTCTGTATAACACTAGCTTAACAAGTTTAAAAATAACAGCAATTTTGGTATGATCACAATTTTGACCCTTTCTGTGTATTTATTACAATATTATCTGGATGAATAAACACAAAACATCAAAATCATTGGCTGTGTGCTTACTTAACCTATGGATCACAAAAATGACAGCCATAAATAAACTCAACAAAAAACCATCTACCCAATAAAAGAGAAAATCCTGATTTCTTTTAGTGACCATGTAGCTAGTTTTAGACAACACACTAAAGGGAAGTGACCATCTCTATATAAAAATAATTCAAAAATAAAAAAATAAAAAACTCAATTACTCAAATAATAATTCAAAAAATACTCAAATACTCAATTGTGAACCTATTACACAATGGAATTTCTGTAATTTATTTTTTTTCTTATTTCTAAGTGATAAAATATTTTATTTTATTGGTCAATATTTTCAGGCAAATATTGGTCAGTATTTTGTGGCAAATTATTCCCCATTTTTTCTCTTCTTAAGAGATATTAGTAAATCCAATATTAAATAATCTTTTAAATTTCTGGCTTTACTACATATAAAATTTAATATTAATTAAACATTTTAATCTATGTACAATAAATAGCATTGATTTTCTTTTTTTGAATCTATCTCACTTAGACATCTTTCATCTCTGTTTAAATCTTCTATATTTCTTTGACCCCTCCAATTACCTGAACTCAAGAAGCTAGGTATAAAACAATTCAGTGACGTGAGAAGTACCTTCTATGACACAGCTTTACAAACTCTGCCCACTGTGTACTCAACCAGTTTATATTATGGAAAATGCATGTCATTAAATAGAAGTCCCAAATTCAAGGAACATGCAATCCTGACTTAACATGGAAATAGGAGACCTATTGCTTCTGAAGGCTGCAGTGCTGATGTGCAGATAAGGAAGGACACTCCGAACCTGATTGGCCAGGTTTTCTAATCCGTATCTCATTTACTATCAACACATTTCAAGTGTTAGTGTCTTGAATTTAATATAAAACTCACATGACTCATCCATAAACTTTAGTTTTCTATCTGTGATGAAATTTACATGTTGACTTGCCCTAAAAGGAAGACAGAGGCATTCATATAAGGCAAAATACTGCAAGTGAGACATATGAAGTTTATACCAAAATGTTATTTGAGTAAATTTGTTACACCTGATTCTATATATGGGATTGTTTGGGCTAAATTCACAGTAATTTAAATTATTTGGAAAATTAGGACAGGTAAATTAGGACATACATATGGAAAATATGATCTTGTAAACAGTCTGTATTTACTACAGTGTGCAATTGTTTTTTCTGTATCCTCTTTGCACTTATCAATTTTTTGTGAGTATATGGATTTTGAAACTAATCTTAAACAATTATATTTACCTCTACCAGATAACATGTTAATAAGCAAACATAAAACAATTAATTTTTATATTAAATGTGACATATATAGTAAGTATTCAGTGATATCCTAAAAAATATTAGTGAAATAACCAGGACTTGGTGTGAAGACAATATTCCTAAGAGCTGCTTGGAAAAAATAGCACAGTGAATCTATATTCCATTGGGTATCATTTTAAGAGACAATTGCAAAACACTAGAAAATAAGGAAATCTTTTTTGTTTAATCACTCTTGAAGTCAAAGATAGTATACTTTCCCAGTAGGCAAAGCAAAATACTCATTTTTATTTTTGAATGATCAAATTTTCCATTCCCTAGTGGCTTTTTCACTCTAATAGTGATCTTTTAGATCTTCGTAGTGAGAAAAAGACAAATTGCTTAGATGGGAAGCGTTCCAGAAAATGAGCTACAATACTTGACCCAGTGTCAAGCTGGAGTCTGGCTGCTTTTTTCTCACTTTAATGAGGCTAACCTTCAGCTATGATGGGAAAATGGAATATATTTCTTAATGGCAGACTGTTCTTCAGTATCACAAAACCTAGATGTTGTGCAAGAGAATCAATGACAGCAGGGAAATGATTTTAACCCTGCTGGCTTCTGGCCAAGGAGTGAGCTATTACGTTAGCACCAACACTTTGTAAGGTTTTAGTTTCTAAAATGAGAATACAAAAGACTTGGCAGAAATATTTTAAGGGTAAACTCTCTAAAATCACAAGAAATTACTAGAAAGCAAAGTAAGTTGCCTTTTTAATACATGAAATAAAATGTTTCCATTTGAAGCTAAATTATCCAAATATCAATAGTATGTTGAAGTATTAATGATTTTCTGTTAGTTGAAATTAGTATTTAAAAAATCTTGCCAAACACAGCAGGAACAAGAGCAGATGGAGCTAAGATGATGTAGAAACTAAGATGATGCCTAAGCTCTTGGATACATTAGCAAATAATCAAACATTTTAGAAAAATTGAAATATGTTCTGGTAAGAGATGTGAATGATTGCTAGTTTCTAGAGAACAACTAGGTTCTTTTGGAGAAAAAAAAACACTATGAAAGAATTATTATGGTATTTTCCCTTGTATATTTTATTTTAAAAATGGGTTTCCATTTACTATGATAAAACAGACTATATTAAAATAGAAAATAGAAACATAGTGGACTAATAAAAATAGAAAATACAATATAACATTTTAATCAATAGCCCTTTCATTAAGAAGTATTCCCAATATCCTGAAATTCAAAAATATAATTTTCACATACAAAATTTCAAAGTGCACTAAAAATAATTTAGGATCTTTTTCCCACAAGATAATTTATGCTTTTGTTATTTCCAAATCTCCTTTTCTTATTAATATAAGAGTTTTCTGCTCACTAATAAAGGTAGCATATTTTTAAGTTATGATGTCTGTGTATATTTTTATTCTGTTTTCTGGTTATTTTTTATTTGATGTTTTGATTCACTGTTAGTTGTTTTTTTTTAACCTGGTGACATCATCAATTATTTCTTGTTTTGCTTTCCAAACAATGCTATTATTTCCCAGTCCGCAAAAATTATTCTTGTAACACAGGACAAAATATCTTTCTTTCATGGTTTTTTATGGCAAATTAACATGAAAAACTGAGCATTCCTGTAAACACTAATAAAAGATAATTTTTCTCTTAATACTATATGTAATATATGAGGATAATACTCTATATAACATTGAAGTATTTAAAAGCATACCTAATTTTCTATAGACCAGACTAAAAGTGGTATGAATGAAATCCTTCCCTGATTAACATGTTAACATTTTATATTATAAATTATCTTCAACAACCTAAGAATCTGTTGGCATCTTTGCAAAAAATAGCAACCTTACTTGATAAACACATTACTTGAAGAGATAAACATTATTTTGGTTTTTAAAAGATTCGAAAAGCAGCCCTAAGAACAGATTTGAAAACAGGAAACCAAAGTAAGGGGTACTTGTTTTTTCCAAATTCTCAAAATGTTTGCAAAATGGCACTAACAACTTCCAAGTGAGATTTTTGGATCTTGTTTTTTATTGGAAAAAGGCTTGACATTTGAAGAAAACCAAAGTTATCTCATGAAATCAGTAATTTTTATTATTGCTAAATTTGAAAACGTGTAGTATTTGTGCCCTGAAATGCTTCTAAGTCATTCTGTCTTTCATCTATTGAATATGAATTTACATAGAAAATTTTAATTCTAGAAAACCTCATTCTGTTATCTGATGTTTCTGAGTCATGTCCCCTGGACACACTATCAATGTTACTGTTTTACCTAATCAACATTTTTTGACAATACTTACAGTTTCAGACAATTTCTGTAATAATCAGAGTTAGTATAATGAAAAATAATTGGTCTTGTTGTTTGTTATCTTGCTACTTAATAACTGCATCTTGAAAATAGCAAAATTTATTCAATCATAATTGACCCTATCTCTATCTTTATTTTCCTCCAAGAAATCAAGAAAAATGGTCAACATTTATATTTAGAAATCTAGTTAAATCATTCAAAGTAATGGTCAAAGTGAAAAAAAAACGCACTGAAAATTTCAGGAAGTTAATATTTTTTTCATGACAAAAAAATAAGCATAAATAGTACATATGATTTGGACACTAATGGAGAATATTGGTGTGATTAGCTTTCCAATGAGTAGAACCTGGGGACTGATATACTGTTCTTTAGAAAATAAAATAGATTTCCAAAGTTCCTTCAACATTTTCCACAAACTGCTTTTAGCTGATAAGCGGTGGGGAAGCTATTCATCTTTCAGATGAGAACATGTTTAGTTTACTCTCAATAATAAATGATTGTAGATTAGAGGGGGAAAAACATACACAAAGAGTAAATGAACTTTAAATTAGAATACTGACATAGAATTCTTATTAATGAAGTTCAAGTTTACAACTTACCTTAAACAGAAATTTTATTCCCACGTGCAGGCCAGAAAAAACAGTGACTTTCTAAAGCAGACCCTCATTAGCCTGAGACTTCCTGGCACTAATATTTTCTAATAGTACCTGATTTCCTTAAAGGGACTTGCCTCTCTTCCACTGAGTGTAGTCTTGATAGGAGGGTATTTTCTAATTCCCTAGGATCGCTGCCTACATTTTACCTTAGAAGCCTGGTGGGCACAGTCCTTCCATGCACAACTTGAGACAGCCCGTGGCTGCCATGGGACCAGCTATAACAGCGTTATTATCAGTAGGACTCACTGCAGGGGAAGGAAGGGGTGATGACAGAGGCAGAGACTAACTAGTCAAGGTAAACTCTTAGTTCTCAGGCACTTTTTTAAATGTCAAGAGTCCCCAAGTTTGGACTGTTTGATTCTGCCAACTTCCCAAATCTTTCTCCCATTTCTTATCAAAAATTCCCTTTTCTAGAGTTGATTCCTGTCACTAAGAACACTAACTGTGGACACCATCTATCTACCAATGATACATATACTGAGAAGTTAATTTATCTTTAGGCATTTCTTATTCTAATAAGAATTTTTTTTCAAAATGATTCATATCGATCTATTTTATGAGATCTGTACTGTTTAGCTGATAAATTCTACCTTTTTGCTATTTTCAAGTTGCTATTCCAAGATACTAGTGATTAAGCATAATATTAATAACATTTCATTACATTTTGGACATTTTTTTCAATTTTAAATATACTTACACATAAATTGCTTCATCTCAACTGATTATCATAAATGTCAAGTTTTCAACAGACAAATACTACACTTTTATTTTACAGATGGACTACCATTCACTGAGGATAACAAGATTTCTAAGTATAGACAATAATAAGTTTTAAACTCTGTATTTTGTGTTATTTACCACACAACACACTACCTTCCATCATTGCAGTTGGGACAATTAAAGAGCAAGAGCATGGAATATGTTATTATGTATTAGTGGTTCTGATAACCAATTCCAACGTGTATGTGTAGGGGCAGATTGCCCACACACCACCAAGCAATGCTCAGGACCCCATTGTGGTGTCTTACAATTCAACTCAGTTCTGACTCTGATTACCTGGAGATAGTATCAGATTCCACAGGTAGAGGGCTCAGTCCCACAAGATCGCTCTCCAGTTGGAAGCCCAGGTCGTTACCTGCACATCTGAGGGATGGCTATAAATCAGAAGTTTCCTTGATGCCCTCTTTGGGTTTGGTTAATTTGCTAGAGCAGTTTACAGAACTCAAGAAACCTATATACCCACTAGAATACTGGTTTATTACAAAGGATATTAAAGGATACAAATCAACAGTCAGATGAAGAGATAAATAGCTGAGGAACCAAAGAAATGAGTGTCTGTCCTCATGGAGTTTGGAGCCCAGCATGGTGGCAAGTATAAGAGTTCTGTTTTCCCAACCTAGAAGCTGTCTGAACCTTCTCCTTTGGCATTTTTGTGAAGGCTTCATTACGTAGGCAAGTGTGACTAAATCATTGACTTTTGGTGATTGACTCAATGTCCAGTTCCTCTCCCCTCCCCAGAAATTAAGGGGTGAGGCTGAAAGTTCCAAGTCTCTGTTCTTGGTTGGTTCCTTTGGAAACCAGCCCCCATCCCAAAAGTCACCTTATTAACATAAACTCAGTTGTGCTGGAAAGGGTATTGTTGTGAATAGCAAAACACTCATTTCACCTTTATAACTCTGAAGTGATGTCAGGAACTGGGGATTAGAGACCAAATATGATAAGAGATGTTCCCTTTGCTCTTATCATTTAGGGAATTCCAAGCGTTTTGGGAGCTGTGAACCAGGAACACTGGGTGAAGACTATATATATATATATATATATATATATATATATATATATATATATATATATATATATATATATATATAATATATTTTGGTTATCTGAATGACCAAGTATATGTTTCTTATAAATCACAACACTGCACTAGAAACAAAGAAATAGGAAAATAAATGGGAAAAAGTCCATAGGCACTGTTCTTAAGTCACTGGTTTAAGATTGTGTGGAACGGTGTCAAAAATTAGTGGTAATGTCATAGATCTTACTGACACAGTAAGAAGAACCTACAACAGTATCTCTCTCACACTTTAAGGGATCTTACAGAAATGTGGGGTTTGGGAATATCCTGCTGTCGGACTTTTGCCAGGACCCCTCCTCTAGATAAAGGTAGAAAGTGTTCTAAAAATTCTGGCCATCTGAGTCTTAAGCTTTTTCCTCTCCTCACTTGATCTCCAGGCTAAGGACCCTATTTGCTGTGTCAAGGGAGGAATAGCTAGGTATTGATGGAGAGTGGCAAGCACAAAGAAGCATTTAACTGAATTTGTTAACTTTAATATTTGACTCATATTTGTAAGCTCTCAAATAATATTCACATAATTAGAAGTGCACATAACCTAGTTCTTCAAGGAACCTCCTTTCTAAACAACTGCCAAAGTACACAAAGAGAAATGAAGGGTGTGCAATATATATATGTGTGAATCAGAATTATATTTGGATTTAAGAGGTCAATTATTCAGCTGCTATTTCTATTTGAATGAGCTTACACGGTAAAATGTGGGGTTAAGTTGAACTTATGGTGATGAGCAGAGGGGCAGAGATGGTCAGGAGGAGCACAGTGATCTATGGTGGGGAAGAGCTGACAGGTCCCAAAGGCTAATGGATCTGAAGGAGTTGATAACATTATGTATCTTGCACGATATACACTGACTGTCCTAAGGGAACATTTGAAATTTTGGTCAAAGGACAGGCCAATGAATTCTGGAGGAAAAGAACATTACAAGTGTCATAATATTTTTGCTCTGAAGAGTATACAGTCGTCATATTGTATTGTGCCTAGTCATACTGTACTTCTCATAATATTTATTCTGGTGTGATTTGCTATTTGAGAGCTGTTTTTCTCTTTGAAATAAGGAAAACTTGGATCCTTCTTGACCAAATTCCTGTAAACAATGACAGACTTATTGGAACTTACATAAAGGCATTAAAATATAACAAAAGTCAGCTCTTAGGAAGGTGAACACTTAGAACAGACAAAATTTATATTAATTATTTTTTCCTGCCTAAGTCGTGCATGCCTAAGAAGCTCACACCACCTGTATTCTCTCTCCAGGGTTGAACTTAACCTTCTCACCATCTGCTTGCTTGCTGCTGTTAAAAAACAAACAAAATTCAACTAAGTAAATGTAAAGGTCTAATTGGATTTATTCAACAATTCACAAATCGGGTAGCATCCCATCTAGCAAATAGTAAAGAGCTCCAAAAAGTTGTAGAAAATGAAAGATTTTTAAAGGTGGAAATCGGGCAAAAAAATAAGTTATTAGGAAAGAGTGGAGTTTTTCAGGCTAGGTTACCTTCCTCAGAGGGACAAAGGGTGTTCTAAGGGGCAGATTACCTTACTAGTGCTGATCAGGTAATTCCAGATTGACTGGTTAAAGGTTACATGCATGGGAGAAGCTGAAACCTCAGTTAGGTTAGACATTAAGTCTTGATTAGTTGACATGGGCTTTGCATAAGCGACTCCATCTGAGGGCTGTTGTCTCTTTTTTAACACTGTTATCATGATGTTCACACAGCAGGCCACTGGAGGGAGGCGGAAAAATGTCAAACAGTAGCCACATCACATCAACAAACAGTAGTGCAGCAGTAATATAAAGCAGTTTCACAGAGCTGTGTAATTTTTTGACCTGGATGTCTTCTTAAACATGATATGGTCTTGATCCTTTGCTTTTACCCTATGATGGACTCTACTGCCAGGAAAGGACTTACTCTGTTTCTTTCCTGTTCTTAACTTCTGTTTATCTAAGCAGCACAGGTAAACAACTGAAGAGCACTGTATTATTATAGATAACGTTTTGAGCATTTGTTATTTATGCTTTCATAGCTACATAGTATCTATAGGGAATTAAGGAGCAGTATGTTTTGAGTGTTTAATTTTGTTTACTACTATAAGATCAGCTTGTATGTCCAACACTGATTAATTATTAGAATAGTAGAATATTTTCTGGTATGAGAAAACTTACTAAGAAGGCAAATAAAGTAGGTTTAGCACAATTTTGCTATTACCTTGTAGGTGTTAATATAGGCCTTATCTGTTCTACTTTAATCCAAGGATGCAAGTATCAGATTTCACCACTGTAGCATGGATATGTTAAGGGATGTCTTTTTTTTTTTTTAACATCTTTGTTGGAGTATAATTGCTTTACAGTGGTGTGTTAGTTTCATTTGTGACACTGTTGGAAGGTCTTTCCAACAATGGACTGAGATCGCTGAATAATTCTGTGGTCTAGCCACTCCTTGACCTAGTGAAATTATGAAGGAAATGTGTGCTTGATGGACGATGGCTAAAAAACAGATGTAAATCTTTGTTTACTAGCAAAGCTTATGTTCCACATCCTAGCAGAGAGGTCTCTCTTAACAAAGGCAGTTTGTATCCTAACCCCCAAATCCTGAATGACAGGCTTTTTCTTCATCCTTAACTGAAACCAAATATCAAGATCTTGCCACCTTTCCACCAGATCCAGGATAAAGGAGACCATAGGAGACCATAGAGAAAATAAGTTCACATGAAAGATAATGAAAAAACATGTGAAATTATGTTTGACTATTATTTCCTTTAAAGAGTACACCATGAGTAACAGGGAACTTTACATGTCAATGGTGAAATAATGAAAGGCAGAGGGAAAATAGCTTAAACACACAATGGCCATCCCTATAAAAGCATAGTCACATCAAGGTCAAACAATGAGATCAATCTTATTAATGATTTCTCCTCCAAGGATTCAGTCAATTAAGCAGATCTGCATTAGAGTTTTATTTATTGAGCTAGCATTGATTTTTAAATCTAACAATTCTAGCACTAAATTCTTTTTATGTGAACTTTTTTTTGTTTGTTTGTTTGTTTTTTTGTTTTTTTGGTTTTTTTTGCATTACGCAGGCCTCTCACTGTTGTGGCCTCTCCCGTTGCGGAGCACAGGCTCTGGACGCGCAGGCCCAGCGGCCATGGCTCACGGGCCCAGCCGCTCCGCGGCATGTGGGATCCTCCCGGACAGGGGCACGAACCCGCGTCCCCTGCATCGGCAGGCGGACTCTCAACCACTGCGCCACCAGGGAAGCCCCTATGTGAGCTTTTTTTAAAGTTGTTTTTTCTTGAAGGGCAACGTTAATGAAGAAAAGTGTACAAATTATAAGCATTCTGTCTAGTATTTTTTTACAAAGTTACTACATTCATATAACCCCTAACAAGACTAAGAACACAGGATATTAAATAGACTTCAGAAGCATCCCTCCCTTTTGCCTCTGTACTGTTAAAACCCTTCCTGCATTAGCTAACTACTATTCTGACCTCTAATGTCATAAATTGTTTGACTGTTATTGATCTTTATGCGTTGAATTGCATATACACTTTTTCTTGCCTGTCTTTCACTAACCAACAGTATAGGATATTCTTGCCTGTTGTTGCATAAAATAGTTTATCAATTTTCTTTGCAGCATAGTGTTCTGTTTTGTAAACATACTATAATTGCTGTATTTTACAGCTGATGGACAGTTGGGTAAAACATAATTTGGAATGATTATAAATGCCACTGTTATAACACACACATATATGTCTTTGGAGACTCAGGTGTATTCATTCCTATCATGAGAATACAGAGAAGTGGAATTCGTGGATTGTGGTGACACACCCATTTAGCTTTAATATCAGTTTTTCAAAGCAGCTGTTCCAATTTGTATACCTACCAGCAGGGTATGAGAGTTCCAGTTGCTATAGTTTATCACTAATTCTTCTTCTTCTTCTTCTTCTTCTTCTTCTTCTTCTTCTTCTTCTTCTTCTTCTTCTTCTTCTTCTTCTTCTTCTTCTTCTTCTTCTTCTTCTTCTTCTTCTTCTTCTTCTTCTTCTTCTTCTTCTTCTTCTTCTTCTTCTTCTTCTTCTTCTTCTTCTTCTTCTTCTTCTTCTTCTTCTTCTTCTTCTTCTTCTTCTTCTTCTTCTTCTTCTCCTTCTCCTTCTCCTTCTCCTTCTCCTTCTCCTTCTCCTTCTCCTTCTCCTTCTCCTTCTCCTTCTCCTTCTCCTTCTCCTTCTCCTTCTCCTTCTCCTTCTCCTTCTCCTTCTCCTTCTCCTTCTCCTTCTCCTTCTCCTTCTCCTTCTCCTTCTCCTTCTCCTTCTCCTTCTCCTTCTCCTTCTCCTTCTCCTTCTCCTTCTCCTTCTCCTTCTCCTTCTCCTTCTCCTTCTCCTTCTCCTTCTTCTTCTTCTTCTCCTTCTCCTTCTCCTTCTCCTTCTTCTCCTTCTTCTCCTTCTTCTCCTTCTTCTTCTTCTTCTCCTCCTTCTTCTTCTTCTTCTTCTTCTCCTTCTCCTTCTCCTTCTCCTTCTCCTTCTCCTCCTCCTTCTCCTCCTCCTTCTCCTTCTTCTTCCTTCTTCTTCCTTCTTCTCCTTCTTCTCCTTCTTCTCCTTCTTCTCCTTCTTCTCCTTCTTCTCCTTCTTCTTCTTCTTCTCCTCCTTCTTCTTCTTCTTCTTCTTCTTCTCCTTCTCCTTCTCCTTCTCCTTCTCCTCCTCCTCCTCCTCCTCCTTCTTCTTCTTTCTTCTTCTTCTTCTTCTTCTTCTTCTTCTTCTTCTTCTTCTTCTTCTTCTTCTTCTTCTTCTTCTTCTTTCTTCTTCTTCTTTTTTTATTTTATGGTAGTCTTTCTGGTGAGTGTGTATTGGTAACTTGCAATTTTCATATTAAGTAATCTTTGCCTAAGCCAAAATCATAAAATGTCCTAAATCTTGAAGATTTCTTTTTTTACATTTGCTGTTTAGTTTCTTAATCCATGTATAATTGATATTTGTATAGCTGGAGATGTAAGAGTCAAGAATATTTTTTTTTCCCACATTGATACCAACTTAACCAGCACCATTTATTTCAACAACCATCCTTTTGTCACTGCATTGCAGTGTTGTATATCAAAAATTTGGTAACAAATACATATAGGATTTCTCTTTCTGGGCTCTATTTTGTTGTAGTTTTATATTTTTCTTCCTTGTTACCCTGTTACTTGTACAATTGACATTGTAATAAGTCCTGATATGTGATAGAACACATTCTCCAGATTCATTACTCTCTTTCAATATACTCTTGTCTATTCTTGGGCATTACAATTCCATATAAATTAAGTTATTTTGCCAATTTTGGAAAACATTATTCAGATACTGATCGGTTGTTCATTGAAAATATATATGAATTTGAGGGGATTTAACATTTTATTGTATTGTGAGTACTAATAAATAGAGGTCTTAAAATATTTTGTTACATTAACTCCTAGGTATTTTATGCATATTATTTATTAAATATTATGTTTGTTGTTGTATGTAGATATAAAATTGGCATTCATTAGGTTGGTTTTTTGTGCAATAAAATTCTCAAATTCAGCTACTTATTCTAACAGTTTATCTCTAGATTACTTTGATTTTCTGCTTAAATAATCATATTGTATCAAAATAATTATTTTTTTAAAAAAATCTTCCTGTCTAATCCTTAATGCTGTTTATTTTGCTTTCCTTAATGCATTAGCAAGGTCCTGCTAGTATTGTGATGAATAAAACTATTGATAGTGGTCATTCTGTCTCATTCCTAAATTAAGGTGGAAAGCTATCATCACCTCACCATTAAAGAGTTATGCTTTACATAATTTTGTAGATGACTTATCAAATTAAAGAAAGTCTCAACATTTTTTGCAACATTAATTTTCATAGGATAAGCCAACATATTCTTCAAATAATTCTAAGATATTATGATATTTTATCTTTTTAATGTATTGCTATATTTTATTTGCTAATATTTTCTTTAGATTTTTTTGAATCTTTGTTCATAGTTTTTGCATCTTTGTTGCATCTTTATTTATCTTATGTTTGCTGAGGCCTGAATCTTCCCTTTGTTTTAATGTCTTTATCAGTCTTGGAACCAAGTCGATGACTAACTTACTTTATGGATTACTTACTTTATGGATTATTTTCTCTTTTCATATATTCTATAAGAATTGTATAAGATTGATATTATTTCTTATATTTTGGTGAAACTATCTGGAGTTTGCCTTGTGGGAACTTTTAAGTTATTGATTATACCTCTATAAGTTGATGCAAGGAAAGAAGGAAATATTTCTTCCCAGGATGTCAAATGAGGGTCCTTGGCTTTGTACAGAAAGAATTCAAGAACTAGCCAAAATAAAGTAAAAGCTAGTTTATTTAGAGAGATACACATTCCATAGGTGGAATGTGGAGTGTCTCAAATGGTGAGAGCTGCCCCAGGTATTGGAATAGTAGTTTTTATGGGCTGGGTAATTTCATATGCTAATGAGTAGGAGGAATATTCTTGTTAAGGGGTAGGGATTTCTAGAAGTTGGGACATTGCACACGTTTTGGCCTTCTATGGTCAGCCCCTGAACTGTCATAGCATGAGGGGAGTGCATTTTTTAGTATTCTAGTGAAGGCATAATAAGCTAAAAGGTGAATGACCAGACCATGTAGGGTGCCTCCTTGGTGTTAACTGGTTCCAGCTGGTTTTTGTCCTATCTGCTTTTTCTCCTCAGCTGTGCCCCCTTCTACATTCTTTTAACAGTTGTGCCCTGTCTCCTTCTTCCCTATCTCAAAGGGACATAGGATTATTCAGATTTTATATTTCTTCTTGAGTCTGTTTTCGTAAGCAATATTGTCTATGGAATTTACCCATTTCCTTTAACTTTTGAATATTATTAGGCAAAGAATTGTTAAATCATATTCTATTGTGAGTTTAATATCTGTAGAATTCATAGTGGTATTCTTTTTTTATATTCCTACTATAGATATTTATTTTTTCCCTTTTTTAAAAATAATTTTTGTAAGGATTTATCAAACCAACTTCTGTCTCTGTGATTTAGTGTGATATGCTCGTTTTTTATTTCATTAACTTTCTTTCTTTAACCTTAATAGGAAAGACCATCAATGTTGAATAAACCAAAAACAATATTATATTCTGAGATAAATGTCATCCTTAAGGATGTATGTAGGGATAATGGACTCATTATATCTTGGTTTGATTTATTTCCTGTCCCTGCAGAACCATATGGACCCTAGAGGATGACTGTAGACTACCTCAAGCTCATTCCATAGTAGCTCCAGTCACAACCACTGTAACAGATACAGTATGTTTCCTAGAGCAGTTTAGTAAGATCCCAGATACATAATGTGCAGCCATTCATTCGATGGATGCATTATTTTCTATCCTAATCAGAAAAGTGTTAAAAGCAGGTTTCATTCACATAAAAAGGACAATAATATATACTTACAGTTTTACTCCAGGGCTATGGAAATTCTCCCACCATTGTTCATAATATAGACTAAAGATATATGGACTATCTTGACAATCTCAGAATATCACATTGACTCACTGTATCAATTAGATTCATTGGGCTGAATGAGAAAAAATTGACTAGTAGCCCAGAGAACTTGGTAAGACACATGCATTCCTAAAGATAAAAATAAACCTGGTGAAGATTCAGGGGTGTGTCACAGCCATAAATATTTAAGTGTCTGTTGATCATGGGAGTGCCACAATATCACTTTCAAATTAAAAGATAATTATTAAATCTTACAGCTCCTAAAAAAAAAAAAAAGCATAACATTTGGTATGCCTCTTCAGGTTTTAGAACGAGTTTGTTCCTTCTGTAGGGATACTTATCTGCCCAATATTCTAGGTGACATAAAAATCTGCCAGCTTTGAATGGAGCCCAGAGCAGAAGAATACTTTTCATCAGGCCCAAAGTATGGTATAAGCAATACTTTACCACCTGTAAAAAAATTAATAAACCAAAACCTTAATTAAATAGAGTTGGGAGACCATAAGGGCAGCTCTCACACCCTGCTGCAATAACAGAGCCCAACAGGAAGAAGAAAGACTCCTCTTTTTTTCTAGCAAGGTCTCAGCCAATAAAAAGCCATGATTCCTTGTTTATCATAGCCCTCTCAACTTCCCTTTTCTCTCTCTAAATGCATTATATTTCCCTTGCTGTGGGGTAACATGGATACAGCTGGCCATGTTTTCAGACCCCGAATTGCAAATATCTGCTTATCCCCCCCAAAACCCCTCTTGGCTGGAGAAATATCTGGCAGTTTATTTAATTCAGGCCAACACACTTGAGCCATATAATCCTCCAGACCCTATGATTTTTGAAGTATCAGTGGTGAGAAATGATGCTGTGTAGAACTTTTGACAAATTAGTGGGAGAACCACAATCCATGGGTTCTGGAACAATGCTACTAGTGGAAGAATTACCCTGGAGCAAGGCCATGCCATCTGTAGTGGAAAATCATACATCTTAAAAAAAAGAAAACAATGTATTTGTGCTTCTGGGCCTTGATTATCATGAATGAGGTCCTGTCAGACCCATAAAGACATAAGGTTAAGGAGGTCCACATACAATCCATTGTATGATGGAAGTTGTCTATCTAAGATTAAGTACTAGCTGGATCAGGGGCCATAAACAAGCTGCATATGGAGCTTGGACCCACTGTTGTATCAGCACTTTCCATCTTTTCAGGCCTATGACCAGATGCAAATGACTTATGACCAGAAGAAAGAGGAGAATTATGCCCCGTCTTGGTTTATAGATATATCAGCTCAATATGTAGGTTTAGACTAATTATGTATGACCATTTCACTACAGTCTCACTAAGGAGTACGTTTTTAGACAATTATGAGGGAAAAATCCTCTAACTAATCAGAACATCAAGTAGTGCACTAGCATTTACTTTTTTGTAAAAATAAGTGGCCCCAAATTAGAATATACACAGAATCATGAGCAGTGGCAAAATGGCTTGGAAAGCTGATCGTAGACGCAAAAGGGAAAAGACAGGAAGGTAAGGATAAGGAGACCTGAAGTGGAGGTTTATGGGTATAGCCATGAAATCGGAAAAGAACTGTGAAGATCTTTACCCACCACAAAAGAGCAACCATTGTAGAAAGGGCACTAAACAACAATGTACAGCAAAAGACCCAGCCAGTTGGTATCAGCCAGTTTTTATCTTTGTACCCATGACTGGCATGATGGGTGCAGAAATTAAGTGGCCATAAAGGCACAAATGGAGGCTAAGCACAGACCCCAAAGCATGAATTGATCTAGCTGCTATCATCACAGAATGTTAAACTTGCCGTCAATGGGGAATTATGTTAAATTCTCAATATGGCACTCTTTCTTGAAAAAAAAACAACAATTTACTTGTTGGTAAGTTGGCTGCTTTGGTCTCTTGCATCTTGGAAAGACCAGAGGTTTCTTCTCACAGGATAGATACATATTCCATATATGAGTTTGCTTTTCCTGACTTCAGGCCCTGTCCTCAATCAGCAACATTATACAGGGTCTTATTGAGTGTTTGATCCACAAGCATGAGATCCCACATAATATCATATTGGGCTAGGAGATCCACTTCTTAGTTAAAAGGGAAGCAAGAGTAGGCCCACAACCTCAAGATCCACTGGTTAGATTATGTATCTCCTTGTTTATCATGCCGACTTAATAAAATGTTGGGATAACTTGTTGAAGGCACAACTGAAGTGCCATATGGAGGCAATACTCTCTGAGAATGTGGTACCATCTTACTGGATATCATATATGTATTGTATCAAAGGACTTTTTGTGGCTCCATGTCCCCAATATGAAGAATACATATGTCTGGGACCAAGCAGTGGAAAGAGGAATGGTCACTCCCGATGACCCACTTTGGCCTCTGTAGTGTTGGTGGTCCTGGTCCAGGAGATCCAACAAGAATATCATTGAATCATATACTACAGCTGCCAACTGAATACTTTGGTTTCCTTATTGTTCATGGACCAGCAGTCAATAAGTAAAGT
The DNA here is from genome assembly GCF_964341445.2 of Mesoplodon mirus. Lineage (NCBI taxonomy): Eukaryota > Metazoa > Chordata > Mammalia > Artiodactyla > Ziphiidae > Mesoplodon > Mesoplodon mirus. Next base: position 30,503,170 of record NC_138993.1, read on the forward strand.
TACTTTATTAACAGCGATATTAATCCTGATCACCAGGAGGATGAAGGGACCAAGGAAGAATATGTGTGTAACACAGATGATCCACTTGGTTTCTCCTTGGTAACTCCTTTCTCAGTTGTGCTGTAGATGGATAGATACAGTCAACCCATCCTGAAAAAGACATGCTGACAGCAGGAGGTCAGGCCTCTCTAAGATGCAGGTTTGGGTCACACCACATGCTAAGCCATCAAGCAGAAACCTAGAATGGGTAGTGGAGTAAGGATAGAATGAGTTTCAACTGAGGACCCCAGACCAACTGAATTAGTAGGGGCTGTGGATCTTCTGACTAAACTCCCATTTCCAAATCTCCCTCCAAGATGACAGGTCCACTGGATGAGCCCCTTCCTTGGTGTTCATGAAGAAACAGATATAAACTGTGCAAAAGTTTAACTATGGAAGAAGAGATGCATTTCCCATATACTGTTCAAGGAAGAACTTGCTTCCCAAACATGGGGAGCATTGGCAACAAATACCTCCTAGAGATCAGCTCTGTCAGTTTCTGCTTTACCTTCAGAGAATCAGCAAACCAAAGATTACACCCATCCTGCAGCAGCCCACAATTGGTGAAAAAGAAATGAAGGGGTAGAGATCCCAACTATTTTGGTTTGAGGCAGAACATGATTACCAATCATTTATTACTCAAGAACTTCTTGCTTTGTTGTGCAACAGAAATTAGCACAGTATTGTGAAGCAATTATACTCCAATAAAGATCTATTAAACAAACAAACAAAAAAGGAAAAGACAACCTATGGAAGGGGAGAAAATACCTGCATATCATACATCTGCTAAGAGGTCAATACAGCATACCTTGGAGTTATTTCAGGTTCAGCTCCAGACCACTGTAATAAAACAAATATTTCAATAAAGTGAGTCACAAGAAAAAAAAAAAAAAAAAACTCTTACTGGGCTGAATAATGTTTTGCCCAGACTGCATTGCATTTTGATGATCTCGTCTGATATTTACTGGACCACAACTTTCCTTTCACAAGTATTGATCCTTATCAGTATCTTGCACCCCAAATTTTAGTGTCTATCTCTGAAGAACCCAATATACAATGCTTTGGACCCATGAAATTACCAACATTTCTAAGCCTCTTCTCTCAAAATACTCAAAATCTGCTTCTTCTTGACTTTTTTTTTTAATTAATTAATTTATTTATTGGTTGTGTTGGGTCTCCATTGCAGCACGCTGGCTTCTCATTGTGGTGGCCTCTCTTGTTGTGGAGCACAGGATCTAGGCACGCAGGCCACAGTAGTTGTGGTGTACGGGTTCAGCTGCTCCATGGCATGTGGGATTTTCCCAGACTAGAGATCGAACCCATGTCCCCTGCATTGGCAAGTGGGCTCCCAACCACTGCACCACCGGGGAAGTCCCTTGACTTTTCTTAATGCCACTTACAGGTTAGCAAATATTTTGTTTCTTTTTCCTTTTTTTTTTTATTGAGTTATAGTTGATTTACAAGATTATGTTGGATTCAGGTATAAAATACAGTGATTCAATATTTTTATACATTATCTCCATATAAATTTACTATAAAATATTGGCTATATTCCCTGTGCTATATGTTACATCCTTTTATCTTACTTATTTTATACCTAGTAGATTGTTTTTCTTAATCTCTTTTATCTATCTTGCCCATCTCCCAATCACTCTCCCCACCAGTAACCACTAGTTTGTTGTCTGTATCTATGAGTCTCTTTCTGTTTTGTAATATTCATTTGTTTTGTTTTTTAGATTCCACATAACAGTGAAAACACACAGTATTTGTCTTATTCTGTCTGACATTTTTATTAAACATAATACCCTCCAGGTTCATCCATGTTGTTGCAAATGGCAAAATTTCATTCTTTTTAAGCCTGAGTAATATTCCATTTTGTATATATACCACATCTTTATCCATTCATCTGTTGATGGACACTTAAGTTTCTTCCATATATTGGCTATTGTAAATAATGTCACTATGAACATGGGGGTGCATATATCTTTTAAAATTCCTGTTTTCATTTCTTGGATATATAGCCAGGAATGGAATTGCTGGATCATATGGTAGTTCTATTTTTAATTTTTCAAGGAACATGCATATTGTTTTCTGTTGTGACTATTCTATCTTCCAGGTCACTTATGTATTCTTCTTTTTCACATAATCTGCTGTTGGGGCCTGAGGGATTGGAGCCACACTACTGAGCTGGCTCTGGATCTCTGCCCTGGCTAGATCCAGGGCTGTGGCCTGAGCTGGCTCTGTTTCTTGCCCTGTGTATGCAAGCCTGTTGGCAAAGGTGGTCTCCACCTTAGCAGGAACAGTGCAGAATCAGGAGAAGCTGGAGCAGGAGCTTGGCACAGGGTGGGGTTTGCACTGGGACAGTCCTAATAGGTAAGCCAGAGCATCAGGCAGTGTTTGTTCTGCTGCCCCTGTGCTGGGACTGGGAGCAAGAAAGTCTGTGAATGCTCTTCTCAAGAGCAGAGTCCCTTTTTCTTACAGCCTTCCAGTAAACCCCACTGGTTTTCAAGCCAGCTAAGAGGCTTTCTTCCCAGTGTTAAGCCCCGTGGTCATTGTGCCTAATACAGGGCATATACTGCTCCTTAGGGAAAATTCCCAAGCCTGTAATATCCCCCCTACTCTTCTGGGTCACCCACTGGGCGTGACTAGATTGTTTCTCTTTACCTCCTACCAGACCCCATGTGGTTCTTTCTTTACAGCCTTGGTTATAGAAGAGCCATTCTGCTAGTTTCCAGGTCATTTTCAGTGAGAGTTGCTTCGTATGTAGTTGTAGTTTTGATGTGTTTGTGGGAGGAAGTGAGCTCAGGGTCTTCCTGCTCCACCATCTTGATTCTGCCCAGATTAGCAAATATTTTGAAAGTGAAAAATGGCAGACAATGTCATCTTCCCCATAATATCTTACTTCTCCTTAAGACCTATTTCCCTCAACTTCAGATTGCCTTGACTTTTTTTCCAATGCCTTTAGATACAAACTTTTGTAGAACATTTAGCTTTTTTAGTTGTTCTTGGTGGGAAGATCATTCTAATTCAAGCTACTCTTGTTTTAATCAGATCACAATGCCATAAAAAACCTACAGACTGGATGGTTTAAACAATAGAAAATAATTTTCTCACCTCTCTCTGAAGGCTGAAAGTTTGAGATCAGGGTGCAAGCATGGTGTCTTTTGTTGAGAACACCTTTCCTGGTGTAGGGGCAGAAAGATTTTCCCTTTCCTCCCTTCTAGTTTCTTTGGCTGCTCTGATAATTACATTGACATAAGACAGATTAACAGCAGAAAAATTAATTTTGTATGTATGGAGTGCCATAAAAATACAAGACTCTTTGACAGTCAGGTAATTGAAGTTTATGTGCCATGCTGATCTAAAGAGAGGGGCTAGGGGTCTGCCTCTTCAGGGAGGAAGATAATACATGGGAAGATGAGAAGAGCAAATATTTGGTAAATAAATGTGTGCCATGCCATATGTTTTTCGTATATAAAAAGTTATCTCTGGTTAATAGCTCTCTTCCTGGTATAGGTCCCTTATCTAAGTTATTTTAGGCAGTTAAGGGGAAACAAAAAACTCTCCCTGAATCTGATGGGTACTGACTGTCTTCAGCTCGAAATAATACACAGGCCAAACTGGTCCATTTTTTGTTATATATTCTACTCCCCTTCCCTGGCTTGAAGGCAGTTATTTTCTTTCTATGTCCTCACATGGCAGAGAGAGAAAAGACTCTGGTGTCTCTTCTTATGAGAGCTAATCTCATCATGAGAACCCCACCCTAATGGTCTCAGATAAACCTAATTTCCTTCCAAGGCCCTATATCCAACCGTTGTCACATTGGGAGTTAGGACTTCAATACATACATTTTAAGGGGACACAATTCAGTTTGTAGCATGTCATAACCAAAAGTTGATTGTGATTATTTTATTCATTTAACAAATATATGTAAAAAATAAAAGTCTTTAATGTTCCCAAAATTCTTTCATCCTAACTCATTCGTAAGAGGAAAACGGTGTTTTAGTTGTTTCATCTGTTATTTATTTCTATAATCCTATATTAATGTCAAATTATTACAACTTGTTATGAGATTTTATATGTACATTCATCAATTTTGACATTGTACATTGACTCTCTATGATTGTAATTAAGAGTACTAGCTTATTTACATTTAGAATCTTTTATCCTGCCAAAGTAATTCTCTCTAAAATTTTATTAAATTTATATTTAATATTTTAATTACTATGTTTATATAAATATTGTTTCCTGTTGAGCCAAGCACTATACTGTCAGTTTATTTCATTTATTATATAACTTTTTAATTTTAATTTAATTTAGTATTTCCTTTCTTACATTTTTTCATTATTATTTCACATCTGATATTCTTTCTACACTACTCCAAAGCTCCAAAAATGTATCTTCACTTAAATTGACATATGATGAAAGCTATTTTGGAAATTCATCAGTTCTATTGATACTTTCCCAGATACAGGCTTCTGAGAGCTCTCTGGCTTCCTATTCTATTTTTACCTGTTAGTTCACCAGACCTTTGGCATAACACTCGTCCTATGCTTGCTTTTCTATCATCCTGAGAATTTCCTTCTCCTTCTTTGGTTCTAGATCTCTTGGTCATGTCTTCTCTTATATTTTCTTCATCATTTTTCTAGCCTTTGCCTGCCACCCTGTCACAAAGTCAATGCGACATATTTTACATTTCTGTTATGGTATTTCCCCACTTCTGGGTACCAATTCTTGCATCAGTTAGCTTTTACACAACAAATCACCACAAAAAGTAATGGCTTTACTCATTTTCTAAGAGGATTGTAAGGGTAGGGAGGTTTTATCATCCGGGTCGCCTCAAAAATATCTGCTTGGTTACTTCATGCATTTTTCGTTAGCTGGTTGATGGGCTAATGGCTAAATGTTTAAGATGGCCTTGTCTGTTGGTTGGCAAGTTGTGAACCAGGTAACTTTAGTTCTATTCTGATTGATTTCTCATACTCTAGCACAATATCTCAGGTTTCTTCACCTGGTAGTCTCAGAATTATAAGTGCAACACAAGAGCAAGTGCCAGTGAACTTATGTTTCTGAGACCTCTGCTTGTCTTATATTTGCTAAAATTAACTTGGTCAAGATAAACTGAATGGTCATTGCAAAATCAAGTGGTCATAGAAAGGGAAGAATTTGGAGCCCTGTTTGCCATCTACCACTTTATCTGCCATAACAATAAATTTTACTACCTAATCAAAATTCTAGGCTCAAAACTTGTGCATCATCTGTGATTCTGTCTATCTATCTATCTATCTATATATCTACAAATAATTCTAAATAATTTATGATTTGTTGGGCACTGTTCTAAGTCTTCTATAATTATTTACCTTTTAATCTTAACATATCTAGGAGATGGCCCTATTAATATTCCCAAATAACAGGAAAAAAAATATCTGTGGCCAAAGAGTTTAAAGAGCATACCCAATAATGAAAGTGAAATTTGAAGCTAGGCTGGCTGGATCTGGAGTCCATGTTCTTCATTTTGGCCCCAGAGGTTATGTTTTTGGCCACCTCATCATGCTGCCTGCCATAACTATATTTACTCTCTGATTTGTTTTTGAGAGTTCTTTTATCTTTGACATATATTTATCACCTCTTTCTTTTCTGTACCGCCCCCCTAATTTTCCTTTAAAAATATGTATGAGGGAAGAGTAAGACGCGAAGATCACCGTCCTCCCCACGGATACACCAGAAATACAGCTACACGTGGAACAACTCCTACAGAACACCTACTGAACGCTGGCAGAAGACCCCAGACCTCCCAAAAGGCAAGAAACTCCCCACATACCTGGGTAGGGCAAAGCGGAGAGATTCCCGCACAGAGGATCAGTACCGAGTGGCACTCACCAGCCCGAGAGGCTTGTCTGCTCACCCCAGTGGCGCTGGAAGCTGAGGCTCGGTCTTCGGTCAGAGCGCAGGGAGAGGACTGGGGCTGGCGGCGAGAACTCAGCCTGAAGGGGGCTAATGAGCCACAGCTAGCCGGCAGGGAGTCCGGGAAAACTCTGGAGCTGCCGAAGAGGCAAGAGACTTTTTCTTCCCTCTTGGTGTCCTGGTGCGCGAGGAGAGGGGATTAAGAGCGCTGCTTAAAGGGGCTCCACAGACGGGCGCGAGTCACGACTGAAAGCGCGGAGCCCAGTGACGGGCATGGGACGCTGGGGCTGCTGCTGCCGCCGCCAAGAAGCCTGTGTGCGAGCTCAGGTAACTGTCCCCACCGCCCTTCCGGGAGCCTGTGCAGCCCGCCACTGCCGGGGTCCCGGGATCCAGGGGCGGCTTCCCTGGGAGAACACACGGCGCACCTCAGGCTGGTGCAACGTCACGCCGAACTCTGCCGCTGCAGGCTCACCCCGCACTCCGTGCCCCTCCCTCCCGCCCGGCCTGAGTGAGCCAGAGTCCCCGAAGAGGCTGCTCCTTTAACCCTGTCCTGTCTGAGCGAAGAACAGATGCCCTCCGGCGACCTACACGCAGAGGCGAGGCCAAATCCAAAGCTGAGACCCAGGAGCTGTGAGAACAAAGAAGAGAAAGGGAAACCTCTCCAGCAGCCTCAGAAGCAGCAGATTAAAGCACCGCAATCAACTTGATGTACCCTGCATCTGTGGAATACATGAATGGACAACAAATCATGCCAAATTGAGGAGCCAGGAGTCAGTGCTGTGTCTCTGAGGTGGGAGAAGCAACTTCAGGACACTGGTCCACAAGAGACCTCACAGCTCCACATAATATCAAACGGCGAAAATCTTCCAGAGATCTCCATCTCAACACCAGCACCCAGCTTCACTCAACGACCAGCAAGCTACAGTGCTGGACACCCTATGCCAAACAACTAGCAAGACAGGAACACAACGCCACCCATTAGCAGAGAGGTGGCCTAAAATCATAAAAAGTCCGCAGACACCCCAAAACACAGCACCAGACGTGGACCTGCTGACCAGAAAGACAAGATCCAGCCTCACCCACCAGAACACAGGCACTAGTCCCCTCCACCAGGAAGCCTACACAACCCACTAAACCAACCTTAGCCACTGGGGACAGACACCAAAAACAATGGGAACTACGGACATGCAGCCTGCAAAAAGGAGACCCCAAACACAGTAACATAAGCAAAATGAGAAGACAGAAAAACACACAGCAGGTGAAGGAGCAAGATAAAAACCCACCAGACCTAACAAATGAAGAGGTAATAGGCAGTCTACCTGAAAAAGAATTCAGAATAATGATGGTAAAGATGATCCAAGATTCTATTTCCCAGATCCAAAATCTTGGAAATAGAATAGACAAAATGCAAGAAACAGTTAACAAGGACCTAGAAGAACTAAAGATGAATCAAGCATCGATTAAAAACACAATAAATGAAATAAAAAATACTCTAGATGGGATCAATAGCAGAATAACTGAGGCAGAAGAACGGATAAGTGAGGTGGAAGATAAAATAGTGGAAATAACTGTTGCAGAGCAAAATAAAGAAAAAAGAATGAAAAGAACAGAGGACAGTCTCAGAGACCTCTGGGACAACATTAAACGCACCAACATTCGAATTATAGGGGTTCCAGAAGAAGAAGAGAAAAAGAAAGGGACTGAGAAAATATTTGAAGAGATTATAGTTGAAAACTTCCCTAATATGGGAAAGGAAATAGTTAATCAAGTCCAAGAGGCACAGAGAGTCCCATACAGAATAAATCGAAGGAGAAATACGCCAAGACACATATTAATCAAAGTGTGAAAAATTAAACACAAAGAAATCATATTAAAAGCAGCAAGGCAAAAACAACAAATAACACACAAGGGAATCCCCATCAGGATAACAGCTGATCTCTCAGCAGAAACTCTACAAGCCAGAAGGGAGTGGCAGGACATAATTAAAGTGATGAAAGAGAAAAACCAGCAACCAAGATTACTCTACCCAGCAAGGATCTCATTCAAATTTGATGGAGAAATTAAAATGTTTACAGACAAGCAAAAGCTGAGAGAGTTCAGCACCACCAAACCAGCTTTACAACAAATGCTAAAGGAACTTCTCTAGGCAAGAAACACAACAGAAGGAAAAGACCTACAATAACAAACCCAAAACAATTAAGAAAATGGGAATAGGAACATATATATCAATAATTACCTTAAATGTAAATGGACTAAATGCTCCCACCAAAAGATACAGATTGGATGAATGGATACAAAAACAAGACCCATATATATGCTGTCTACAAGAGACCCACTTCAGACCTAGAGACACATACAGACTGAAAGTAAGGGGATGGAAAAAGATATTCCATGCAAATGGAAACCAAAAGAAAGCTGGAGTAGCAATATTCATATCAGATAAAATAGACTTTAAAATAAAGACTACTAGAAGAGACAAAGAAGGACACTACCTAATGATCAAGGGATCGATCCAAGAAGAAGATATAACAATTGTAAATATTTATGCACCCAACATAGGAGCACCTCAATACATAAGGCAAATACTAACAGCCATAAAAGGAGAAATCGACAGTAACACAATCATAGTAGGGGACTTTAACACCCCACTTTCACCAATGGACAGATCATCCAAAATGAAAATAAATAAGGAAACACAAGCTTTAAATGATACATTAAACAAGATGGACTTAATTGATATTTATAGGACATTCCATCCAAAAACAACAGAATACACATTTTTCTCAAGTGCTCATGGAACATTCTCCAGGATAGATCATATCTTGGGTCACAATCAAGCCTTGGTAAATTTAAGAAAATTGAAATTGTATCAAGTATCTTTTCTGACCACAATGCTATGAGACTAGATATCAATTACAGGAAAAGAGCTGTAAAAAATACAAACACATGGAGGCTAAGCAATACACTACTTAATAACAAAGTGATCACTGAAGAAATCAAAGGGGAAATTAAAAAATACCTAGAAACAAATGACAATGTAGACACGATGACCCAAAACCTATGGGATGCAGCAAAAGCAGTTCTAAGAGGGAAGTTTATAGCAATACAATCCCACCTTAAGAAACAGGAAACATCTCGAATAAACAACCTAACCTTACACCTAAAGCAATTAGAGAAAGAAGAACAAAAACATCCCAAAGTTAGCAGAAGGAAAGAAATCATAAAAATCAGATCAGAAATAAATGAAAAAGAAATGAAGGAAATGATAGCAAAGATCAATAAAACTAAAAGCTGGTTCTTTGAGAAGATAAACAAAATTGACAAACCATTAGCCAGACTCATCAAGAAAAAAAGGGAGAAGACTCAAATCAATAGAATTAGAAATGAAAAAGGAGAAGTAACAACTGACACTGCAGAAATACAAAAGATCATGAGAGATTACTACAAGCAACTCTATGCCAATAAAATGGACAACCTGGAAGAAATGGACAAATTCTTAGAAATGCACAACCTGCCAAGACTGAATCAGGAAGAAATAGAAAATATGAACAGACCAATCACAAGCACTGAAATTGAAACTGTGATAAATCTTCCAACACACAAAAGCCCAGGACCAGATGGCTTCACAGGTGAATTCTATTAAGCCTTTAGAGAAGAGCTAACACCTATCCTTCTCAAACTCTTCCAAAATATAGCAGAGGGGCGAACACTCCCAAACTCATTCTACGAGGCCACCATCACCTTGATACCAAAACCAGACAAGGATGTCACAAAGAAAGAAAACTACAGGCCAATATCACTGATGAACATAGATGCAAAAATCCTCAACAAAATACTAGCAAACAGAATCCAACAGCACATTAAAAGGATCATACACCATGATCAAGTGGGGTTTATTCCAGGAATGCAAGGATTCTTCAATATACGCAAATCAATCAATGTGATACACCACATTAACAAATTGAAGCAGAAAAAACATATGATCATCTCAATAGATGCAGAGAAAGCTTTCGACAAAATTCAACACCGATTTATGATAAAAACCCTGCAGAAAGTAGGCATAGAGGGAACTTTCCTCAACATAATAAAGGCCATATATGACAAACCCACAGCCAGCATTGTCCTCAATGGTGAAAAACTGAAACCATTTCCACTAAGATCAGGAACAAGACAAGGTTGCCCACTCTCACCACTCTTATTCAACCTAGTTTTGGAAGTTTTAGCCACAGCAATCAGAGAAGAAAAGGAAATAAAAGGAATCCAAATTGGAAAAGAAGAAGTAAAGCTGTCACTGTTTGCAGATGACATGATACTATACATAGAGAATCCTAAAGATGCTACCAGAAAACTACTAGAGTTAATCAATGAATTTGGTAAAGTTGCAGGATACAAAAATAATGCACAGAAATCTCTGGCATTCCTATATACTAATGATGAAAAATCTGAAAGTGAAATCAAGGAAACACTCCCATTTACCATTGCAACAAAAAGAATAAAATATCTAGGAATAAACCTACCTAAGGAGACAAAAGACCTGTATGCAGAAAATTATAAGACACTGATGAAAGAAATTCAAGATGATACAAATAGATGGAGAGATGTACCACGTTCTTGGACTGGAAGAATCAACATTGTGAAAATGACTCTTCTACCCAAAGCAATCTACAGATACAATGCAATCCCTATCAAACTACCACTGGCATTTTTCACAGAACTAGAACAAAAATTTTCACAATTTGTATGGAAACACAAAAGACCCCGAATAGCTAAAGCAATCTTGAGAACGAAAAATGGAGCTGGAGGAATCAGGCTCCCTGTCTTCAGACTATACTACAAAGCTACAGTAATCAAGACAGTATGGTACTGGCACAAAAACAGAAAGATAGATCAATGGAACAGGATAGAAAGCCCAGAGATAAACCCACGGACATATGGTCACCTTATCTTTGATAAAGGAGGCAGGAATATACAGTGGAGAAAGGACAGTCTCTTCAATAAGTGGTGCTGGGAAAACTGGATAGGGACATGTAAAAGTATGAGATTAGATCATTCCCTAACACCATACACAAAAATAAGCTCAAAATGGATTAAAGACCTAAATGTAAGGCCAGACACTATCAAACTCTTAGAGGAAAACATAGGCAGAACACTCTATGACATAAATCACAGCAAGATCCTTTTTGACCCACCTCCTAGAGAAATGGAAATAAAGACAAAAATAAACACATGGGACCTAATGAAACTTAAAAGCTTTTGCACAGCAAAGGAAACCATAAAGAAGACCAAAAGACAACCCTCAGAATGGGAGAAAATATTTGTAAATGAAGCAACTGACAAAGCATTAATCTCCAAAATTTATAAGCAGCTCATGCAGCTCAATAACAAAAAAACAAACAACCCAATCCAAAAATGGGCAGAAGACCTGAATAGACATTTCTCCACAGAAGATATATAGACTCCCAACAAACACATGAAAGGATGCTCAACATCTTTGCTCATTAGAGAAATGCAAATCAAAACTACAATGAGATATCATCTCACACCAGTCAGAATGGCCATCATCAAAAAATCTAGAAACAATAAATGCTGGAGAGGGTGTGGAAAAAAAGGAACACTCTTGCACTGCTGGTGGGAATGTGAATTGGTACAGCCACTATGGAGAACGGTATGGAGGTTCCTTAAAAAACTACAAATAGAGCTACCATATGACCCAGCAATCCCACTACTAGCATATACCCTGAGAAAACTATAATTCAAAAAGAGACATGTACCAAAATGTTCATAGCAGCCCTATTTACAATAGCCCAGAGATGGAAACAACCTAAGTGTCCATCATCAGATGAATGGATAAAGAAGATGTGGCACATATATACAATGGAATATTACTCAGCCATAAAAAGAAATGAAATTGAGCTATTTGTAATGAGGTGGATGGACCTAGAGTCTGTCATACAGAGTGAAGTAAGTCAGAAAGAGAAAGACAAATACTGTATGCTGACACATATATTTGGAATTTAAGAAAAAAAAATGTCATGAAGAACATAGGGGTAAGACAGGAATAAAGACACAGACCTACTAGAGAATGGACTTGAGGATATGGGGAGGGGGAAGGGTAAGCTGTGACAAAGTGAAAGAGCGGCATGGACATATATACACTACCAAACGTAAGGTAGATAGCTAGTGGGAATCAGCTGCATAGCACAGGGAGATCAGCTCGGTGCTTTGTGACCTCCTGGAGGGGTGGGATAGGGAGGGTGGGAGGGAGACACAAAAGGGAGGGGATATGGGAACATATGTATATGTATAACTGATTAAATTTGTTATAAAGCAAAAAAAAAATTTATGAACTCATGATTAAGTACAATATTTGTCCCCTAATAACCTAGTATACTTCTTTCCTCCAAAGCTACGTGACTCTTTTCAATTTCCTCACATTATGTGCTTAGTCAACCTTTCCTCCAGTGTCTAGCAGCCTGATACACATTACATTGTGTTTCTTATTTTTCTCCTTCCTTTCCATATTTCAAGCCTCAAAACTTTCTTTTGCATGACCTTCTCTTTTTCAGTTCCCATGTAAATCCATCTCTCTCAAAGTATTCTGAATTTATATTAATCAGTACTCGTTTTGACCAATCATTTTTAGTCTTAATAGTTACTTCCTTGTTTTAGGAGTGTATGTGTGTTTTTCCAGAATAAAATTTAAATTTAAGTCATCATCAAAATGATTTCTTTGTTTGTTGATAATTGCTTCTTTGTTGAGCATTATAGAAAATATATTATATTGTGAATACCAATGTAAGTGGAAAGTACAAGCCTTATCAACAAATTTTACCTTTAGTAGTTGACATGGAAAGCGTTGATTTTCAAGACTGAGTCTTGTGGAGAGTTACTAAAAATAATTCCAGGAAATTGTTAAGATTTCTAAATATATTGGAAGATAAAGAAAAATGTCTGATTTATTGAAAGAATAATATCATTCTAGGAGTAGGGGAACATGGTAAGAAAATTTTCAATGCTCTGCTTAGGTAAATTATAAGCAAAGTGGTAAATAGAATAATAATAGTATTAGGGGCAGGAGAAGGTCATTTTGGAGATTCATAATTAGTAGTTCCAGGTCTGAAGACAGTTCAAATGAAAAGTATAGTTAACACTATTTTTTAAAATTTATTTTCTGTTTTTGTTTGTTTGTTTGTTTGTTTGTTTGTTTGTTTTGGCTGTCAGGTCTTAGTTGCAGTTGCAGCACTCGGGGTCTTCTTTGAGGCGTGGGGGAATCTTTCCTTGTACTGTGGGCTCTTCATTGTGGTGCAGGAGCTTCTCTCTAATTGTGGCAAGCAGGCTCCAGGGCATGGGGGTTCTGTAGTTGTGGAGTGCAGGCTCCAGAGAGCATGGACTCCGTAGTTGTGATTTGCGGCCTTAGTTGCCCCAGGGCATGTGGGATATTAGTTCCTGGACCAGGGATCAAACCCATGACCCCTGCATTGGAAGGAGGATTCTTTACCACTCCCTAGTTGAATCCTTTTTGCTACTAGTAGGAGAAATAGAGACAGAGCTGACATATTTAGTTTTAAAAGACCAAAATGTCATCTAATAGAACGAGTTTCATTTAAACTCCATAAGAAATGTATCATCCTAATTTTCAGGTCTGTTTTTGTGATAAATAAATAAATGCTTAATCCACTCCAGAAACTTGCTTTTATTGTAATCTGTTTTAGAAAATTCTGTTTAACCTCTACTTTGCCAATTTTATAATCTCATAGCTTTCACTCTCAGTCTAGGATTTATATAGCTAAATCATCACAGGATGTACTGCAACAGCAATAGAATCAGCCAGCCACAATTATAAAACAAAAAGACTATTGTCCGAGCAATGGTCTTTGTGACCAAATGGGATCTGATATGACAGTATAGCCTTCCTAATTAAGAGGTCCACAAATCCTAAAGGTATATTATAGCAGATTTAGACTATACCAAACTTCATAGTAAAGTAGAACAAATATTCAGAATGTAGTTATAGTTTTGGATTAAAACTACTCAAATTTTTATTCTGCCTTTCACTTAGTTAAGAAAGCTCAAATAAAATCAGTTTTAATTCTTTAATTCTAAGTGTTCTTGAGTACAAAATTTGAAGATGATGATACCTGACATAGAAGGATATGGCAATTGTTAAGAGTTATAAAATACAATATAGCTAATGAATATTAAGCTTGTTGGACACCGTTTTATGTGTCCAAATTCTCCTTCAGGAGCTAAAGATTTATGGTTCCAGCTAAGTTTTATCCAAAAGATTTAGTTGGACACTCAGATCAACAATAATTCCTGTAAGTTATTTTATATTCCTGTTAACAAGCTATTTGCTTCTTTTGACCAAAGACTTGAAAAGAAGTCTTGCTACACCAGCTTTTTCTTATTATTTTTGCATTACTGATGGCTTGTCTTTACCCCTTGCAAGCTATAAAAAATTAACGGCATGACATCACATGTGTCTTAATAAAGGAGTCACACTGAAATTATTGTGCTAGTAGCATAAAAATGTGTATAAGAGAGGAATCATGGGGAAAATGGAGAAAATGACTCAGTAGAAATACTAAACTATAATTAAGAGGGTCAGAGGTTGATAAGTGCAAATTTACTTGGTGGTATGTCAAACCAATTTTTCTTTTATATATTATAGTGAATACTAACCTATATGTGATGCCTTTGGGGAAATGTCATAACTGCAGCATGACAACTTATTATTAGTCTTAAATTTAGAAAAATAGCTGAGCAAAAAGAGACATTGAGACAAAATTAAATTATGAGATACATTCGGATGAACATGTTTGATTCATATATATTACCTTCCAACATAGAGTTAGTTACACAATACTTACTACAATGACAGGTATTACCAACCAATCATAATATTTTTTCTCACTTAAATCAAAAGTAATTGGATTGATTGAATAAAAGGGTTCCTTATCCTTTCCAATAAAGAACTCATAGGCAGCCATAACCAGTAATTTGGTGCTTGCATGTAGATTAAAAAATTGCTTGTCGTGCCTCTATCTAGTGTTTTATTTTATTTTATTTTATTTCTCAGAGTGAGCTCATATTAAATGATCTGACCAGATTGGGTATGTGCAGTTAGAAAATATTTGGAATAACCAATGTATTTGCTAAATAAAATATGTGTAACTTGTGGGAAAAAAAAGAAAGGAGAAAAATTTGAGTTGGTCACTCCACCTTCTTTAAAGGTCCCTCTTGAAAGCTATATATCTCTGATTTACTTTAATATTCAGGCACATAGATTCTTTTTGAATGAAGAAAAAGTAAGTTCTCTATATATTCTATGATTATTTCTATATCTACATATCCTGCACTTACACCATCCCATCATCTTATCCACTTTGTTTATGATGTTTTGCTATTTCAAATATTATTGCATAAACTGGGCTTCAGATTCTGCATATCAATGTAATATCTGAAGGTAGTAAAAAGTGTTTTGAGGAGAGCATAATCCTCAGGTTATAAATCCTATCTACATATCCTTTATGTAAAAAAAATCAGTAGACAAATGTTCTCATATTGAGCCCTTTTTTAAAAAGAAAATAACCATAAAAAACATAAAACAAACACATGAATTTAAAATAAATAAATAAATTCTGAAACATAGAAGCCAGGGTAGAAGTATCATTAAGCAATATTCTTCCATCCATCCATCCATGGATGAGCAACTAAAAGTCATATGAAAACAAAGGTAAACATTTACAAGTATTAGGACTTTTCACAAAAGATAAAACATTGTTGAGTGGAGGGAAACTAGAAAAAATTAATTTTCTGTATTTCATACCATCCCTATTATTGAAAAAAAATTGTTTTAGGTAGAAAAAAATATGTTTAAGACACAGCGACTTGAGTTGTTTTTTTCTTTGTTTCATAGAGCTTTAGGAATTAATATACTTAGTTGTGATGAAATGTTTATATTTCAGCAAATTTTTCAACCTCCTTTTTTATTGATACTTATTTGTTTACATTTAAGAAAAGTTAAATTCAGTGATTTTTTGCTAAAATTAAAATAATGATAAAATCTTTAAAAAATATTATCTGGATCCATTTCTTTTTCTCTCCCTTCCCTTACTTGTATTTTTCCTATTTAAAAATTTGTCTGTGTATTCATATAAGTCAATGGTGTTTATATATTAATAAAGGTAATTTCTTAATGGTGGGCTTTTTGGTGTTGTATATTTTTTTTTCTTGATAGTTGAGAAACTTATTTTTCATAAGCATAGTTTATGATATAAGCAATTTAATAGTGCTAAATCATTATTTGGGGTTATTTGGAGGAAGAATTATAAATTCAAGTAAAAGTTGACAAGAAGAACTGGTCCTTAAGGGCTACAGTGTAAGAAGGTGTTATGTTTTATGTGGACTTTCAGTTTTCATCATATAAGTTTGATTAGATTTTTACATGTAAAAGATTTTGAGAGGTATAATAATAAAAAGAAATAGAATGAGAAAAAGAATTACTTAAAGAAGAAAGACTGACTGGGGTGATATGAATACAATGAAGAAACTAGTTTAGACATAGAATGGATTATAGAATTGTAAGATTAAATGTAAGGAGACATTTTATTTATTGTTCATTCATTCATCCATTCGTGCATTCATCTGTCATATTTTGACAGATATGTATTTAGTTTCTATTGTGATCAAGCATCATTCTAATACTTTGGTATTAGACCAAAGTGACCAAACATAAAAAAACCTTACTGTCTTGAATTTTGCATCCTAGGGATGGAGGAGACTATGATTGTTGGATGTGAGATGATGAGTGGGTTTTAACTATGGTAGTGATGTTAGCAGTGGGGAATATGAAAATACAGAAAAGACAAATCAGATGCATAAGCAGCATCACATATCCACATATCAATTACGTGAATGTTTAGGAAAATTATTACTCCTAATAAGGATGTCTGATAGACTCATGTTATTGTTTATATATGAATTATCATGAATTCCACCTGAATGTAATAATGCCTCTTTCCTGATCTTGTCTTTATTTATTTACTACAGAGTTCAAAAAGGATTTAAGATATCTTAAGGAAATATGTATAAGAAAATAGAATAAGTCTCCATAGTCTTTGTTTCCAAACTCTCTGGAGATTGAGTTTTTTCTAAAAAAATAATCCCCTTAACAAGATCACATAACTATTCATAAAACAGAGGGCATCTCTAGAAAATTGTCTTTCTTGGATCACTTAATAATTGTTTTGAGGATTACGTGATTCTATAATTCTTACTTCATTGGGATTTAAAGACTGATGAGCTCAGAATCTGTTAAGGATTTAAGAGATTTTCAAGGAAATGATCTATATAAATACAGGGTTTTACGTTACAATATTCTCCTTTTTTTTTACTGCCATGTCAATATGGGGCTCACTCAGAGAGCAGCTTATGTGGCATTTACTCCATAAGCTGCTGATTATGCTCTTTAATATCTGTAAAGCTCAACTCCTCGTGGATGGTACCTGCTGTACTCACCACTTCCTCACATGATGTGTCAGTCATCCAAGGATCTCTACATGGCCGCAATTCATTTTAGGTTCTTGGGTGACATTTGAAGTACATCATCTTTCTTTGACAGCTGTTACTCTCACTTGATAAAAGTGTTGATAACAAAGTTTTTATAATTTTTGTTTCACTGACTCCATTTACAACTTAGAGTTAATTTGTGTTTACACAAGAAACAAATTTGCAAAGTAATTGGAAAATTACAATAATTTTCTAATTAACTAAAGAAAATTGAAAACAAAAATTACCCTCAATTACCAGCAAATTTCAGGAAATAAAACTTGTGAATTCCTTAACTTACTTGATTATAATTATTTCACATTTTCTCCTGTTCTTTTTCCATATGGCTTTGAGTATCCTACATTTAAAATAATTAAACTATTATTCACACATTTCATTTTACCCTGTAATATTATTGACTGAAATTACATGGAGTTTGTACCAATGCCCTATAACAGTAATAAAGAACATTACTATTTAGCAACAACATTGACACTAATATCTGTTTTATTTAGAAGAATATGTGCATGCTATATGCTATATTTGCATTCTGACATCTAGAGTGCAAACTCCTAGGTAGAGAGGATATGGTGAAGAGTCTAAAGAAGAAATCAAGTGTGCTAAAATTGTGTGCTGGGGGAAGGAGAGGGGGATGTGAGGCTAAATCAGTTAATAGATAAATAGATAGATGGATAGATAGATAGATAGATAGATAATTCATTTTGTGTGGGAGGTTTGCAGTTTTCTCTTTAGTACTCAATTTGTTTTAGCCTTTCAAAGTATTACCTATGTTATGGTTTAAACCATTACCTATGCTATGGCAGCCTTGCTATCTTTCAATATGTAATGGAAATCATTTATAATCTTGATGTGGTCTCTCAGCCAAGTGTGCTTCATGAGACTCTTATCTTGTGCACATTCCAGTGACCAAGAAGGCTTTAACTTCGCCTCAGCTTCACTAAAATTTAGATAGGTTTCTTCCTGACTATAGGCTCCTGACCTCCCTTTTGTAAGAACATTTACATTAGAAAACTTTTCATTGTAAATTCTTATGCTACTCCTATGAGCTGTAAACATTCACCCAGCTTCTTGACAGTTTTACAAGCCAGGAACATCTTTCTCAAGGACCCGGGAGTCATCCCTTTGAAATGTAATCATCAGGAAAGATAGGGCCCCTATCTCCCAGGCTCAGTGGAAGGGTAGTAGTGTAACTTCAGCAAGCTCCAATTAGCAAACATAGATAGACTCATCACAGGGAGTAATTTCCCTTCTACGTTTTTTAGTACTTTTCTACTAGCTAAACCTAGCCCTTAAAATCTCTTCTGCTTTTTTTTTTTTCTCAGAGAAATTAAGTTCAGTCTCTCTTCCTTTTTGAAGTAATCTTGATCTCCATTACAGTAGTCTTAAAATCTTCCTTGTCAGAGCAATTTTTCTTTGATTTAGAGAGAAAGGATGTGTCCTTTTGTAACTGAATTATGAGCTGATTTTTCAATTGGGTGTGACTACCGTAGAGATTTACTAATAAGTTTTTAAAAGTGAAATAATAATAATCACATTAAAAAATGGTGAAGAAAACTCATCTTCTCTAATCAGTACACATTTTTTATTAGAAGCTTGGTTCTTGTTTCTGGGAGAAGAAAGAGCCTGTCAAGGTTACGGAGGGTTGGCCCATGATTTCATATGAGATGGTAGGTGTTTCCCACCTTCTTGGCTCTATGTTGTGTCACTGTACTTTGGCATGGGCTTAGCTAGAGAGATCTTTAGAAAAAGAGGTACATTTAAGGGGGCAGGAGTGCTGAGAAAGGATAGTCATTCTGATACCATCTTAAGAAGTCAATTCTTGTAACATCTTAGGAACAC
This sequence comes from Mesoplodon mirus, assembly GCF_964341445.2. Lineage (NCBI taxonomy): Eukaryota > Metazoa > Chordata > Mammalia > Artiodactyla > Ziphiidae > Mesoplodon > Mesoplodon mirus. Next base: position 30,522,523 of record NC_138993.1, read on the forward strand.
TTGCTCTAGATATCTCATTCCACTAGCATATGACGGCCAAAAAAAAGAAGTTTGTTCTTCTCAACGAAATTTTTGGTTAAGAAGCAGAAAATGAATATTTTTTCTTTTGGCATTATCTCTTTTTTCTTTAAATTTTATTTTCTGAAAACTTGAAAAGGTATTTTAAGTTGACTTACAAATTTAAATGGAGGAAATATATTTTCCATAATACTTTTCCACATTCAGTTCAAGTGAAATGAAATGATCTTAAAAATACTCAAATCATGTTTATGTATCCTTAAAAACAAATTTTTACATCTGCATGTACATATATACATATATTCTTTAGTGTTTGCACAATGTTTTGACAGCAGTAATAAACACAGATATTTGTCTGCAGTACTAACATTATAATATATGTTGGATTTAGAGCTAGATTCCATGCTATATGATATACATGTATTTTGACCCCTGGAATATGACCTCTTTCTCAGTAGAGAGGATATAGTGAAAAACTAAAGATTATATTTCTTTATATGTTATATAAACTTATGTGTGTATACATATACACACACATACATGTATATTTAAATGCATTATTTATAAGTATACATGACTGATAGCCAAAGTTTGTAAACTAAACACATTTTTTTGCATACTCTAATATCACACTGACCTGGAAAAAATACTAGAATGCAGGTTGCAAGAAGTTTATTAGATAGAAATTTATGCATTTTTAAAAATTTCTTTAAATTTAAGATAAATTTTGTTTCATTTTAACTTACATTTTGATCAGCTTCTCTAATAGTCAGGATCAAAACATCCTGATTTGGCCTCTGGTGGGCTTTAAGTCTTCAAGAGCCTTCTAGAATCAATGGGAACACTAAAGATTTCCTTTATTTGACTCTTAGTTTGTCATTGATTTTCCAGGATATCCGTTTGAGTGTAATCTAAAAAAAGATTGTAGAAATGCTTAGTCAATATGCCATTACTTTTCATGAATTCGGTTGATTACCCAGTTACTCTGTTGGATATTTGGTAATAGTTCAACAGTGCAGTTCCTGACTGGTAACATTTTGCTAAAGCCAAAAATCTGGCTCATCTTAAGTCTGAGCGAACATCAAACTTACTAGTGACCTTCTTCTACATGACTCCAGCTCTCTCACAGATTCTAATGCTGCAATTTAAGTTTAATTAACATGAAAATACTTGACCTTAGAAAAACTCAGCTTTCCTCCTTGAGTAAATATGATTCAAAGAACCATCAAGTGAAGTGGCGACTCAGTTTAATAGGGATTAAATTTTCTCTGACTCTGTAATGAAAGGTAACTAAATTTACATTTCACTACTACAGAAATATTTAGTTTTAAATAGATCAAAGGTATAGTCATTTGAGGGTCAGTGCCTGAAGTAATGAAGGGTACCTCAAAACAAGAATAGTTTTAGGAATAATTTTGTAAAATACAATATTAGCCTGGTTTTCCACTTGTGGGTAAAGAAATTTGACTTCAGCATTCACCCAATTAAAATGCTTCACCTTAATTTCACTTGATAAAGTTCTATTAACCTAAAAACTTAAAATATAACAAAACTGAATAGTTGCAAATATCTGAACTGACACCATGAGAGGAATTGTAAATACACAGTTTTCTTATATTCAGCAACTGGAGCTAATATTCAGAGATTAATTGTATTAGTACAATTTCTAGAAAAGGAAACAGAGGCTTAGAATGGTTGAATACCTTTACAAAGATCACAGAGCAAATACAGAATTTGAAAGCAGGTAGAGCTGACCCTATGGGCTATGTTTTTTTTTTTTAATCACTATTCTATATATTTAATACACCTTAGACAGAAAATTTTCAGAGAATTATTTCAGTACTGATTCGTGTCAGGGTCGTTTTAAATGGAGTTTGTCTTCCTGTTTCTATGTTAATCCAAGGCAGATGGGTCATTTTCTTTCACCACACATGCTTTAATCCTGAAAAATTCTTAATTCCCGTAAATGGATCCTATCAATCATTGCAAAACACCAGTGGACAGCAATGACACACTCTCTGCTTTGTTCATCACAGTGACACCTATTTTTGTGACCTGCCCAACTGCTCCTTGTTCTAAGCTTCTCAAACTCTCCTCTGGGTTTGAATTTTAGCTCTTAAAACTTGCTTCAGATTTATTGCCATTGAGATCCCTTTGGCATGACATTTTTTTTCTATGGATTTTGTTTTATTTTTAAATTTTTTTTATTAGAGTATAATTGTTTTACAATGTTGTCTTAGTTTCTGCTGTACAATGCAGTGAATCAGGTACATGTATACATATATCCCCTCCCTCTTGGACCTCCCTTCCACCCACCCCCCATCCCACCCATCTAGGTCATCATAAAACACCGACCTGAGCTTCCTGTACTTTATAGCAGGTTCCCACTAGCTATATAGTTTACACATGGAGTGTACATATGTCAATCCTAACCTCTCAATTCGTCCCACCCTCCCCTTCCCACCCTTGATCATTTGGTACTTAGTCTTCTGAAATTTACCTTTCCTGACCTACAAAACTTCACTAAAAGGAAAAGATCCAACAACTTTTATTTCTGACACCATGAAGAAAAAATAAATAAATGACCTATTTGGTAAGCCTCACTCAACAGCCCCTGAGTGAGAAATCAGTCAAAGACGTATGTATGCAGTTAGTCAATTTTAGGTCCCAGAGGTGTAGAGTCTCCATTAAGTGTAAGCTTGTTTTTCTAATTCATTCCTTTACAGATTTGCTCTTTCACACACTTGTGAACATGCTGGAGTTGTGTCTCTTGTCCAGTTTTTACAATATGTCTCTCAACATTTCCTGTGGTCCTCCATAAATGCCATCTGTGGCTTCGGTGGGAGAGGACTTTAAAATCTCACTGGCTTTTGGCAGAAAATAACCTATCTCCATATGAATGACTCCCTCCTACTTGTAACTTTAAAACCTAGAATACTCTGGTTTCTTCCTATTTTCAAAGCAATTACCCGCCCCCCTTTACCCTTTAACACTTAAAACTCCCCAGTCATTTGAACTAACTGGAATTAGAAATTTGTACTCATATAAAGTATTTTTTCTCAATCCCTTTACTTCTAATTCTAGGTAACACTCAAAACTACTTAAGTAAGGTAGCATAATTATAATATAAGAAGTAAATAATAAAGAAATAACATAAATACTTTAAGAATAGTTAAGATAATATAAATATATAAATTAATATGATATTTAAAACTTATCAGCAAAGTTAGAAATTGTATCCTTTTAGGTATCTATAGAAAGAAAATACTGAATGTGGAGCCATTACTATGTGCCAGCCAGAGCTATGCTAGATATTCAGATATCAAAGCTAATAAGGAAAAGTTTTTTTCTCAACAAATTTGAAATGTAATATAGGGAAAGAAGGTTTAAACAAGTAATGGCAGCACTAGATGGATAAGTGCTGTATGGATGTGTAAAAGAACGTCAAAGAACAAATGGCACTCTGCAAGAAAGTCTTCACAAAAGAAATGTTTTATTTTGTTTTAAAAGTGAGAATATATTTTTCATACGGTTGAGAGGGGTATTGAGGCAGTTAGAATGATATGTGCTCAAACTTGAGCCACGAAAGAATATTGTCTTTAAAAATGTCCAGTACTTGAATCATAAGATGTAGATGAAGGCAGAGTTGAAGAGATGAGATTGGTTTAAGAAATGTTATCCACTTTAGGCATTTAAAGAGAAAGGATCTAATACAGGAAATTAGGAGTTTACGAATTCATTGAGATGACTGGAGGAGTGGATGTCATGGAGCTACCCCAGGAGGCACTGGTGTCCAGAGCAAACTATTTTACTGAAGCTGTTCTTCAGAAATAAAGGAGCTGCTGCTCCAGCATGGCCTTTCATACCCATAAATCAGTTACTATATGCTAGAATGCTGAATACGACCCTTGATGTTTCCTCTTAATAAGAGTATCCCTACAATTTATATTGTCAGCTGAAATAGCAACAGGAGGATGGATTTGACTTTATCTACCAAATATCACTGAAATTCATTTGATTTGTGGAGTCTAATTTACAAAACCTTTTCAGTATAGGAGGGCACTCTAGAGACAGAATTGAAAAAAACAGTTCGCATTCTCTAAAGACCATCTCTTTGAGTACTCAGTATCCATATTTAAACTTCCACATATACTTTTATTCCCAAAGGATAGCAGTAGTAACAACATATCTGCAACACTATAAAACCATTCATTTTTGTAAATAAAGATGCACTCATTCTGTCCATAATAAGAAAGACTCAAGTCTTATCAGTCATCATATAAACCCTATATGCTATTCATTCCCCTTCTAGTTCAGTCAAATTTCTACTTGTTACCCTATAATACAAGAAAATTATAAAGGTAATTTTCAAATTACATCTTATATTAAACAATAGGTAATAGTAAAGTAAAATAACCAAGGTTTGCATGTAAATAATTAATGACATTTTATATAGAGAGACAGCAAATACATTCATTATTTTTATAAATGCTTATTATTATTGATAACTTTCTGTCCTTCTAAATAGAAGACACTCCAAACATTATTGTTCTATAGCCTAGATGAACTGCTTTCTCTTGCTTTAGCCCTTATGAGTCATTCAGTGAATGAGTCAGAGCAACATACCAAAATGTGATATATTGTCTTCAATATCCAGAATCTTAGGAACCATTTTATCTCTAAGTGGTAAGAAGGTCAAGAAGTGAAACTTTTGTTTCTCCCTGGAGGGGTTATTTGAACCTGTTCCAGACTACAATACACCTACAAAGTTCACTGAAATGCAACTCCTTAAATATTCATTTACATCTTTTCTCTCTGACGTGCTTGTATCTTGTCAAAGCATTCAGGATACCCCATTCTTCATACTCAAAAATAAATGGGCTTAAGGTAACTAGCTGATATAACTCTAAAGTAACATAGTGAAGGTGTACATCAGTTGCTACATGGTGGAAACAAACCATTACTGTTTTTTGTCTTATTGCAGTAGGGGAATAATGGTCAATTATAGATAAATAGCCATATGTTGGGTACTGACATGTGGCTATGTATCAAATTACCCCATAATCAAATTACCTCAGTTTAGAAACCACATCTGGGATATCATCTGTAATAGGATTCATTATTTGAATAAGTTCAACGTATCCCATTTTCATTCATTTCCTATGTATTACCTGTCTTTGGCACCAACCAAATGAGTGAGTTATTTGGAATGTACTAGAAATTTCATTTGGCACTAATCTGTCCTTTCCTATTTTGGATTACTATCTTGGTGCACAAATGTAGCCTCAGGGGTCCCCACATTCCCCTTTGCATCATAATTACCTCAATCCATAGGGCCAGAATTAATGTATGAATATTCCAACTCTTCACTCAGAGACTGGAGCACATCGGCTGGATAGACTCTTGTCCTACAGCAAGACAAAGCCAAACTCAAACTAGTTTTTCACTTGATTCCCAGGGGTGGACCCCCATGATATTTGGTTTCCCATAAATTATATTTTATGAGAATGTATCCAAAAATCTCTCCAAAGGTAGTTTTTTTTTTTCTCTTCTCTCAGTATACAGCTATCCTAGTAAATATCTGCATACTATTTTGGAAAAAGCAAACACACATTCATATCAGTGTCACAGGGCTGTTCTTCAAAAGTCCCCAGCTTTCTCTTCATTGATGAGATATGGATCTATTATCTGGATCATATCTGGGAATTGACTGTAATTGAATGTAAAGCCATAAGTACATAAAGTTGAACTCAGTCTCTTGCTTACCATACAGAGATTTCTCAGATGTTTGAATCAAGAAGTATCCATATTTTTCAGTGCTAGAATAGCATAATGAATTAGATATCATCAAAATTCCACATGGATGTAATTTCTGTTTTGGCACTGCTGTCTTTTAAAGTAAAAGTGCCAACCTTGCCCATGGATTAGGGATTGGATGCTGCTACTAAAGACCTACTATTCTGAGATTCTTTCATCTACATTAATTGAATGTCAACACCTCTTACCTTCAACCATGGCCTATAGAGAAGAACAGTTCTTTAAAAGGATATTTATACTCCTGTTATCTATGTATTCCTCAATGCTTTTCTTGAGAAGTTGTCCCTTAGCTCTTTCAAGAAACATGGTAGTAGGTGAGTAATAAGTTAAATATGATAAATAAACACAAACATTCTTATCTTTCTATTATTTTAGATTATTTTCTCCACATTACATCAATTCCTTCTGATACTTTAGCTTCAATCAATGTAGGCCAAAGTTGAATCCAGTTTTAGTCAACTAATTGAGGTAAAACGTATTGTCTCTTTCAGCTACTTACACTTAGATGTTAAGTCCAGAGTTTGGGGCCAGCATGTATATAGTAAATGGAAAAACTGAACTACAATCCAGAATCCAGATTCTGAGAATTTCTTTAACAGTTCAGACTCTTCAATAAAGAAAGGTATCTTAGAAGTGTGGAATGCATATTGAATGAGTCAATCCACAATATCCTCTTCCAGAGAGAAATGTTTCTTTCAGAAGTCTTTGTATTCAATACTTTAAGTTTCAACTTTAGCTTTTAAGCAATCTGGGATGGGAGGGTTTTTTTAGGTGGAAAGAATATACCAGATTTCATTTAGGGAAGGTATTTTTATTGGAAAGTTGGAGCTTGGTTTGGTTTGGTAATATTTAAAGGTTGTTGGTTGGAGTCATGACTGGGGGAATAAAAGACACCAGTTAAGAAAAGAATGGTGGTGTAATGGCTGAGAGATTCTAGTGGGATTAAAGAGGTTAAATCATAGGATGTGCTATAAAAATGGAAGTTTTCCCCATGGATGTGCTTGCCTATGAAAATTAAAGCTCAGAGAAAAAAGAAAGTTAAATTTTTAAAGATTTCACCATTAACTTTAATGTAAATAATGATATAACAGCAAAAGTAAAAACCTTAAAAATAAATAAGTTGATCTTCATCAAAATTAAAAGCTATTATTCTTTAAAGAGTACTATTAAAAGAATTAAAATATAGACTATAGACTCAGATAAATTATCTGCAAATTACATATTTGATAAATTATTTTACACAAACTAAGGCACTCTCAAAGCTCAACAATAATAAAAGGAAAACCTAATTTGAAAAAGGGCAAAATTTGAAGACTTCTCATCATAAAAACATGTCAATAGCAAATAAGTACTTAAAAATAGAAGAGAAAGGAACACTTCCCACATCATTTTGTTAGTCATTAGGAAAAATGTAAAATAACACTAAATTTAATACTATTACATCCAAATTAGAATGTTTAAAATTAATAAAACTGATCATATTAAATTGGTGAAGATGTAGCATGACTAGAATTCTCATATACTGCAGGTGGGAATGGAAGGTGGTATAATCGCTTCAGAAAACATTTTGGAATTTAGTTAAAAAGTTAAACATATTTCTAACATATGATCCAGTTATTTTCCTCGTGGTATTTACCCAAGAGAAATAAATGCATATATAAAAACAAAAACTTACACATGAATGTCCATAGCAGTTTATTTTTTTTAAATAAATTTATTTATTTATTTGTTTTTTTTTAAATTTTTGGCTGTGTTGGGTTGTCGTTGCTGTGTGCAGGCTTTCTATAGTTGAGGTGAGCATGGGCTACCTTTCTCTGTGGTGCACGGCCTTTCATTGTCGTGGTTTCTCTTGTTGCAGAGCACGGGCTCTAGTCACACAGGCTTCAGTAGTTGTGGCTCATGGGCTCAGTAGTTGTGGCTTGTGGGCTCTTGAGTGTAGGCTTAGTAGTTGTGGTGCACAGGCTTAGTTGCTCCACAGCCTGCGGGATCTTCCCGGGCCAGGGCTCAAGCCTGTGTCCCTTGCATTGTCAGGAAGATTCTTAACCACTGTGCCACCAGGGTAGCCCCTAGTAGTTTATTTTTAATAGTCAAAAGCTGGGAACAACTGAAATGCCCATCAACATTGAATGGATAAACAACTTGGAATATATTAATATTCTATCTTATGATGGAATATTAACCAGCAAGAAAAACAAAGGAACTAAAACAACAATATAAATGAACTTCCAAATATCTATATTGTGTGGAAGAGGTCAGAACAAAAACAACAAAAAGAGTATGTACTCTTTGATTCTATTCATATAAAACTCTAGAAAATGCAAACAAATCTATAGTGACAAAAAGGGAATCAATGGTTTCCTGGAAGTGTAAGAAAGCAGGATGGGCAGTTATTATTTTTTAATAACTCCAATAGAAGCTAACCTTTTTATCATTGTAGCTGGTAAGATACTTTTGTTGTTCTTAGTAAAGAAAACATACTATTACATATATGTACTATTCTGCACACATTTTTAAAATAATTTTTAATAACACATTTTTAATAATTTTTGTCCACTTTTTACAGTTAGAGGAGAGGAGACATATAAATAATAAGTAAAAGTAGAAGGAGATGATTAAGAATCGACCTATGGCATGAAAGTGTCTAAGCAAATATAAAATGTAACATCAGTAAAAGTAAAATCAGTTATTTTTTTTGGCAACTAAGGTTATTCTTTTCAGCTCTCTAAAGGAACCAGAGATCTGTCTTGTTTTATTGTTAATTCAGAACGTGTTATGTTTAGACATTTCATATATTACAAAAAAAAGGTTTGTAAAACAAAAGTAATTTATTGTAATGTAGGTAGGTCTATCAGCCTATGCTGTTACAATGAGTTAAAACCTATTTGATTTATAAAACTAGACAACTACAATAATAAACACTTCACAAAATTATATATAGTGAGGTTTTTTGTTTTTTTTTTTTTTTGGTTTTTTTTAGAGACTGGCTGATTTTCAAAAATGCATGTATCTAGAAAATGTACATGTGATCATCAAAGTAAGGTTGTGTCCTATGATTGAATCTTGAAAGTATTTGATACATGGTTAGAAGTATAAATGACAAGCAAGAATAAAGAGTATGAGTATGGATGATCTATTTAAACTTGCAAGAATGTTTTAACATAATGAATAAACTTATACATCAAACTAAGGTAGACACTTTTGGATTGCAAACTTATTTACAGAATGTTTTTTGTTTAGTTATTTTTTTTTAATTTCCCTTTATTGTTAAGCCAAAAGCACTACAGTTGAATTTTGAAACCAAATGAAATGAATTGGAACAGACAAAAGAAATGAAATGATCAAAAACAAAAGCAATGGACTTCCCTGGTGATGCAGTGGTTGAGAGTCCGCCTGCCGATGCAAGGGAAACGGGTTCATGTCCCAGTCCGGGAAGATCCCACATGCCTCAGAGTGGCTGGGCCCATGAGCCATGGCCACTGAGCCTGAGCATCTGGAGCCTGTGCTCTGCAACGGGAGAGGCCACAGAAGTGAGAGGCCCACGTACCTCAAAAAAAAAAAAAAAAACAAAAAAACCCCCAAAAGCGATTATACTAGTGCTTGCTATACTCAGTTATAAAGAAAACCTTTGAAAAAATGATATAGAACAATGAGAGAAAAAACCTTAGATGGATGGTATTATGTTTCCCACCTATTTTAAAGATAGTGTAGATTTCCAGAGTTTTGTATCACTAATATAATTGAGCTCTGATATCTCAGGCTGCTGTTAAGAATTGTGCATTTATTACCTCATTTAATTTTCAGAAAAGCCCATTCCATTTCATCAATTTTAAGTCAATTAATTATGTTTTTCTTTCTTTTTTATTTTAGCTTCTCTGAAGTCAAGGTTTATGTTACAATTAATGGAATGTCCTTGTGTAATTGTTGAGTTTTTTTTCTTTGCTAATGATACATAGAATAATGATACATCTCAAACTGTATGGCATGTTAGAGTCCTTTATATATGGAAATGCCTGTTTTCTATATGAAAAAAATGATGATAAGAGAGGCTAATAAGACTGATTAAAGTGAAATAATTAAGTTTTAGAACCAGATTCCAACTCAGGACTCTGATAACTATACATATACACTTCACAAATACTCTATAATACTTTTCCCCATATTATTCATACATAATATTTCCAACATTAAGATTTACTTAATGATTACAAGGATAATTTTGCCATTATTTCAGCTATAGTTAAGTAATTAATTCTAATAATAGTTACTATTGTAATGAAAATAAGTTAACATTTTTATTGTCTCATGTGAGTTGGTGATATGCATTATGTTAGTTCTATTCTTTGAACTTGAAAGAGTACCAGCAATGACCTTTGACAAAATGTTACAAAACAAAATTATTCTTATTGCTATAATATTCACTGACATACTGACAGCCTTTGGATGCTTGTGTGGGAAAACTTCTTTTTTTCATAAGATAACATAATGTCCTATGTGATTGTCAGAGTTTACTTGTAAACAATGGATCTGTTCAGTCATGCCTTAACTCTATAACATATTGTCCTGAAACTGTCCAAAGAGTGAAAATATTCAATTTACCTTATATAAACATGTTTTATACCTATCTTTACTTCTTTTTATGAAGATTGAGGTAAAGATGAGGTCACTGTAAAAATACCACATTTAATAAATTAACACATATTCATTTAATGCATCTATTAAATTCTGTACACAGTTCTTGGTATAGAGAATATATTATTAAAGAAAAAATATCTCTATCCTCAAGGATAATAAAACTAGAGGAGATTTATATTAAATATTTGTACAAATGCACATATTAATACAAATTCTGATGTGCTCATTAGAGAAAGGGACATAATTGTCTAAGCTATTACAGCAGTTATACTTCCCCATAGCAAAAGAGGGGAGAGCCATGGAAGACTTCTGTAAGAAAGTAGCATTTAAGATGAATCCCAAAGTATGTGGTGAAATTGGTAAGAGTGAAGGGAAGTGTATTTCATGAAAATTGAACAACTAAGTGAAGTCCCCATGGCAAAAGGCGGTATTTTATGCATCACTTCAACTTCTCTTGGCCTCACCTGTGTCTTGTTCCACCTGCCCCTGTGTGGATCAGACCTGCTTGGGTTTTGATTGACCTCATGCAGCCATAACCTGAGTGTGTCCCATCTCATTCTCTTGCCATGTGCTTTGCTTCCAACTCATGACTTCTCTTTTAGTGCCACTGGATCCTACTCAAGGATCACAAATTCATAACTTATAAGAGCAGGGAACTTAACACTTACTGGGCCAGAACTTTCACCATTGGAAATAGAAGCTTATTAATAAATTTCTCCCCACTTTTCCCCTATTAAGGATCTTCCTAGAACACAATTTTAATTATTTCTTGGAGATTGTACCATGGGATCAGGAAATCAGTCCTAATTGCTGTAGACTAGCTTAGTAACCAATGCTTATACTCTCTCCTTCCTTACCTCCTTCCTCATTACATCCTGCTCCTGAGGCCTGTGTTCCCTAATAAAGCAATACTACAGAGTCCACTGACTTAGTTTCTGGAGCAGCCAGGTTAAGACAGGGATGTTCCAGGAACTGATACTGTATTCATGGCTTGTCAGGTTAAAAAAAAAAAAAAATCCATTCTAACTAGTTTTAGGGGAAGGGGATCTATTACATTTAATTAAATGGCTTACATTGGTTTCATATGGATCACAAGTGTTCACACCTCATACAACACTCAGGACTTTCTTCTCAAACCCAAGCAAGCCTGTCCCAGGGACTCTGACCTGCTCCACCCCCTGGGCCCAAACCATTGCCCAATGAATGAGAGCAATCAATATTAAGGCATCCATAACCCATGTGTAACACACTAGCACATAACCCACACAGAACACACTAACACGTTTTTTTAACTAAACGATGCATGTGTTTATTTTTTTAAATAGATGATGACCGTCAAATTGATATGTATTTTAATTACACTGAATATGTTTTAAAAAGTGATGTAACAGTTTTATTTAAAAATATCAATATTTATGACACTAGAAAGTATATATTTTGGCAACTTTACCTTCCCCTTGAAAAATTTTAGCTGCCAACTTAAAAGTGGTTATACATTATTATTATTTTTTAAATACTTTCAGGGAGTACCTGAGCAGAACAGTGTGGGGACCACTGCTTTTCCAATCATTTGGGAAACTCTAGCTAACAGATTCATTAGGAAGGTTGAAGAAATGCTAACATGAGCACTAAAGAAGACTCCCAGAGTCATACATAGAACAGACCACCAAGGGGGCTGTTGTTTCTACCATGATCTGAAACGGTCTCAAAAAGAAGCCACTATATCTGCTGTTTCTAGAATAATGCCAATGTTGAAAGTTGAAGAAACCACCTTTGCTCAGTCAGGAAATTGTTGCTACAACTATCAGCTGCAGAACAAAGAGACTAAAAATAAGTGTGACTTTCAAACTTACTCTTCCCTAGGATCAAGTTAATATATATATATATGTATAACTATTAACTTTAAATACATATACATAAATGTGTGTGTGTGTGTGTGTGTGTGTGTGTGTGTGTGTGTGTATAATTAGATGGTACTAGAAGATTGCAAAAAACTCTGAGCTGTTTATATATCTGCCATAGTCCACCCCCTTGGCTACTCAAAGTTTATATAAAAGATTCTTTCCAAAGAAAGTTAAAAGCCAGTTTCTCTAAGCACTTACCAATGAATGCCACAGCATCCTTTGGGGAGGGTTAGGAGTTAGGAGGAAGACCATGGCTCTTGTGGTGTTACTACATGATCCTTCCTCAAAAGTTTATGACCTCTCCTTCCTTCAAGGGATTCTAAGTTTGTGATCTGACTCAACCTTGGGATTCAGTGAAAGGCTGTGACTTACTTAATTCCATCTGGCATAAACTGTTTCCTTCTTCTTTCTTTCCTTCCTTCCTTCCTTCCATCTACAGATCCGAGAGAGCTTTATTAATTTCACCAATGGATATAATATAAGACCATGCAGAGTATTCTTCCTTATTAAAACTTATTAAACCATCTGATGACTTGCTGTCCAGAGAAATGTCCACGCCTAACATCCCTGGCATTAGGAAGCAAATCATCCTCCTTGAAAACACAGAAATCTTTCTAATAGCAACATCTCCCTTATTACAGAGAACAACTACATTTCTTTTCAGAGATAAGTAAACTTTCTCATCAACGTATTTTGCAATGTCTTGGTGGATGCATTTTAATGTAAATCTTTTGGTGCACACAGTTATAACGTTGACAGAATATATATTTTATATTCCAATCTATGAACATTTTTGGATTAATTCTTTTGCATTTATAAGAAATTTAATGTCTTAAAATCATTTAACAAAGTGATAATTTAGTCCTGGCTTCAGTTAACTAACTTAGAAAATAATTAAATCCACTGAAGATTGAATCTTTGTTAAGTGTATGAATATCTGTGGATCAGTCTAAAGTAGATTTTTCCTTCTTTGGCTTAGCATTCTCAGAATCTATTCTCTTATATACTTACTATATTTATACTAATATAAAACAGAATCTTGAGGAATTTTGCACTATCTAAGGTATGTAGTTCTTCTGAGACAGCTTTTACATATACACCTCCCTCCTTCCCAGTATGTATGTGTATAAGTTTGCGAGTGTGTGTGTGTGTAATATATACATACACACACACATACACACACACACACACACACATATATATATATATATATATATATATATATATATATATATATATATACACACACACACACACACAGTAGTTAGATGGAGACAACAAAGGTAGTAGGAAGGCCTTTCAGAGAACTATTATCCCCTTCCAATGTCACTTCTCAAGGGGAGGTAATTATAAGTTGTTAAGTTAAGCCTCTATCAGGAAGAGAACGGGAGAAAAGGCTGCTTCTATTGTTGACTGAGGTTTTGTGGACTGACTCTTCTCCTCAATATGGGTCATGCTTTCCTGCCTCAGAAAGACTTTTCTCAGTACTCAGCCCAAGTCCTGTGAATCATGAGTTTCCTTCAGTCTGACTAGTGGGAAGAGGAATAATTCCAGGCACAAAGTACTGCTTCTTCTAATGATTTTGGATGGTTCTTTCCTTAGCTTCAGATAATTTCCTCATCTGCATTTACTGCACAGAATGTTGGTATTCCTTAGCTATGTAGCTCTCTCCTCCCCAGTCTCTGTCCTCTGAAATCTACCTGCATTGCTCTTCCCAGCTCTCAATTTTGTCTCCTTGCTTCAAGAAGTCGTCTGGGTTCCAGCTCAGTTCTCCTTGTCTGCATGAGTCTTGAATAATTTCTTAGGACATTGAGCTGGGACAATCATAGGGCTTACTTTGTTTCTCATTTCTTAAGAATCACTGTCCTTTATTGACAAATTTCCAGTGTCTTGAAACCATTTTTTCATATATTTTGTGTGTGCATGCTTTTTTTCTTTTTTGAGGGGTGGGGTGAGAAGTGGAGTGTTTTTCAAGCAGAAGGGTAAATCTGTTTCATTTTACTCCATTTTAGATGAAGCGGAAGTCCTCATGATGACTTCTTAACTTCTAAAAGATCAACCTTCATTTTTCATGAAGAGTAGACTGATATACTATAAGAGTGAAGGCAGAAAGATCTGTTCGAGCTTATTCTAGAAGAAAAGGGAATAGCAACTGCTGAGTTGGACTCGAAAGGTGGCTAAGTAAGTAGAAGCAGATATGATATTTATTTTAAAGGCAGGTAATCATGATAATCGAGCAAAGTAATTTTAATCTATTACATTTTCTCATCCTATTAAATAGTAGGATGAACAGTCTATTAAAAAAGCACAGGTCAAACTTTTTATGCCATAACTAGTAATAAGAATGTATTAGATATTAATAGAATAACTTGTTTTTTCATTATCTAGTAAGATTCTTTATTATTAAACTTGAGCATTTATTATAATGGAAGATTTTCCCTGTTTTCAAAAACATGAAATGGAAAAATTAGAAATAATGTATTTAAACACAATTCTCTTAGGATCTGTTAAACTGATATACTAAATTCAGAGATGTACATAAATGGGTTATAGTTCACATCATTTTTCGCAGCTAATAATATATATATATTTGTAACTTGTTGGCTTCCCAGTAAGTTCAGTAGATTTAATTTTTATGATTTTTATTCACCTTGCCAAAGAACTTAAAGTTAGACCATAATGACAATGACAGTAATTTATTTGATTGCACAGCCCTGCAAGCAATACCATCAAGCAATAGATAGGAATATCTGAAGAAATTTTATAATTCAATATTATATAAGTTATATAAAATATTTTAATCCAAAGCAGTTGTATTTTACATAACTGAGAAAATCCTGCATTTTTAAGAAACTTGATAGGTAGGTAGATAGATGGAGATATATATATATATGTATAATATGTGCTTTCTAATAAATATAATATACAGTTGCCCTTTGATATCATTGGTTTATAACTTAGGCACTGAATTTTTGCTAAACCACATTTGAATAGCTTTTCTTTTTAAAGCAGTCACAATGTTTTTTTTTTTTTTTCTGTTGGAACTTCTCTTACGTTGAGCAATGAAAATTCTATTATTCCTTCTAGTTTTTGCTACAAGTTGCTTATCTAGAGGTTTTTTTGTTTTGTTTTGGTTTGTTTTTGCCTTATTTAGACATTTTATTCAGCAAATTTGTTTCTGGCTTATAGCTATTTCAACTCCCATATTTGATCTAGTACAAAGATAATACACTCACACTACTTTAAAAATTGCCTTAAGTTCTTGCTTCACTTTAAAGAAAAACATGTAACAGTAGGGGATTTTTTAATGTTTTTTTTCCTGTAATTATTGTACCCATTAAATGTTGGTGAATATAAGTACTTCCATATATTTTTAATTGAAATATAATATTTAAAATTTATTTATTATTCCTTCCTTTAACCCCTTATTTTTATTATCGTATCAACTATTCATCTAAACTTATTTGAAAAGTGAATATTCATTCACTGAGAAGGAGAGGAGACACAAAATAAAAATGTAAGACACATATGATCCAGAATATGAATACTAAGCATTACTTCCAATATGTTGCACTCAATTATAAATTACAAATACAAGGCACACAGAATGCACAGACTCTTTTCACTTCTACTTCCACTAATGTCTTAAGATATTAAGGAGCCAATTACTTAAATAATGCTTGACTATTCAAAATGATAAATTGAAAGTTAAATATATATTTCAAAATGTGCATGTTTTGTTTCTAATAACCTATGATTACTTCTGAATTTTAAATAATAACATTAACTATTCTGCCTTTAAATGAAATTAATATGAACTGCATTTAGATTCTGTGGGAAAAAAATTTCCCTTTAAGAATCCACATACATAAAATTTAAATGCCCTTACCATTGTACAATCTATCAAATCTTTCATTGGATCTCAGCTGTTAACTTGGTCCCTCTTAATTTGTTCTGCATGAATATGTACATTTCTCTCTACACAATATGGAAAGCTACTAAATGTATTACAATGTACATGACAGGCCAGTTCAACCAAAATTGTTTTATCATGCTCCACAACTTCTATGTCTCCTGTTAGGCATGTGTGAGAATGAGAATTTCTGTATTTGGAATAACCTGAACTTAGAATCTGAATTCACCTGCTGTTCAAATATCAATAGGTTTGTACAATTTTACTGCTCACTGCTATTTACCAGAAGACAACTACTGTATTCATTGAGGAAACACTGTTTAATTTGTAACTTTGCCAAGATTCTTTGTCAAGATATTTCCTAATCATGAGTTCAACCTGAAATTTGTTACTGTTGTATCTTTTCACATTTCATTAGTTCAAGTACATTCTTGCAGTGAATTAGGCCCCATGCTTTTGAAACATTTGATTCTTCTCTTTCACATGACATGACCAGTCTACATATTTAAAAGAATATTCCCCCTCAGGAAACAAGACAAATCTCAAATAAACAACCTAACCTTACATAAAGGAACTAGAAAAGAAGAACAAGCAAAACTCATATTTAGTAGAAGGAAAAAAAAAAGAAATCATAAAGGTCAGAGCAGAAATAAATGAGATAGAGACTGAAAAAAATTGAAAAGGTCAATGATATGAAGAGCTGGTTCCTTTAAAAGATAAACAAAATTGATAAGCCTTTAGCCAGACTCATCAAGAAAAAAAGAGAGAGGACCCAAATCAATAGAATCAGAAATGAAAAAGAAGTTACATCCGACACCACAGAAATACAAAGGATCAGAAGAGACTAGTATGAAAAAGAAAGAAGAGATTAGTATGAATGACTATATGCCAATAAAATGGAAAATCTAGAAGAAATAGACAAATTACCAGAAATGTACAATATCTAAAGAATGAACCAGGAAGAAATAGTAAATATGAACAGACGAATTACCAGTAGTGGAATAAAATCAGTGATAAAAACAAACAAACAAACAAAAACTGCCAGCAAACAAAAGTCCAGGATGAGATGGCTTCACAGGTGAGTTCTACCAAACATTTAGAGAAGAGTTAGCACCTATCCTTCTCACAATATTCCAAAAAATTGCACAACTATTCTCTCCCTCTGGTTCACTTGACCTCTGCTTCACATGGTATTTCCACCTGTGTGACTTTGCTTTTTTGCTTTTTGGCTGCACCTCGTGGCTTGTGGGATCTTAGTTCCCCAACAAAGGATTGAACCTGGGTCCTCAGCAGTGAAAGCACAGAGTCCTAACCGCTGGACCCCAGGGAACTCTCCACACTCATTTCTTACTCTGACCAGAGCACACTTCTTCCATAGTTTGCACTCTCACTTCTTTTAGGTGTCCGATCAAATGTCACCTTTTAAAACAGGACTCCCTGAATCATTTCTTAAACAAACAAACAAAAACTATCTCCTCCTTCCTGGTATAACTTTTCCTCCTTACTCTATTTTGTTTTTCTACATAACACTTATCAATATCTGATAAAGTGTATATTGACTATTTATTTATAACTTTTCTTAATTTCCAGGAGGATAGATACTTTTTTTCTTTACTATATTCCCCACATGTAAACCTGCATTGTTCAGTAAAGTAATCACTAGTCACATGTAGCTCTTTAAATTTAAATTAATTAAAATAGAAAACTTAGTTCCTCTGTTGGACTGTTACATTTCAAGTGCACAATAGTCACATGTGACTAGTGCTACCATAATGGACATGACGTTACAGATGATCTTTATCACAGAAAGTTCTATTGGATAACACTGGTCTAAAATATGCTGAGAGCAAATGTAGACTTTTAATATTTATTTGTTGATTAATGACCTAAAAAATTAAAGGGAAAAGAGAGAGAACTGTCAAATGGAATAAAAGGTATATAATCACAGATACAGAAGTAATTATAAGAATATTAAGTCCCTATTACATGCAAATCTATGGCAGAGGTTTAAAAAAGCTATGTGAAAACTCTGTATTCACAAAAAAAATTTAGTTTAGAAAAATCTGTCTAAAAATAAGTTGATAAACTAGCAACTATCATAAAATATTGATAAAATGATTAAAGATATACCTTTAATAAAGTACAAGGGCCAACAGAGATGTGGTTAAAATTAAACTTTAAATACTTTAAAGAGCAATGATTTCAATTAATCTACTTTATTCTGAGACATTTTAAATTTAAAAATCCATCCTGATCCATTTTATGAAAATGGCATAAGTGCATTATCAATATTGAAGTAACAAAAACTATAGATCAATATTATTCATGAACATACAGGTAATGGTATGAACAGATAATAAATAATTTAATATTTGAATAAACAAAAGAGTCAATATAAGAATAATACACTATGACTGACTAAAATTTGCTTTATGAAGGTAAAATATAATTAATATCACGATGTCTGCTACTATAATTTATTACATCAACAAGTTGATAAAGAAAAATAGACATATGATTTTACCAATGAACAAAAATATTTGCTAAAATAGGTCAGAAAAGAAAATACTAATAAATTCTAGGTAAAATGAAATAGAAATAAACTTCAATGAAAATTAAAACAATTCAATCAATTTCAGTATCTAGACAGAAATTTCCTTCATCATTTTTTAACTTTACTTGAATGTTCCATCCATCAGTGAAGATATTAAAAAATGGAACAATCACAGAAAAGAGGAAATAAATCTCCCATTGTTATTAATATGACTGTTTAGTTAAATAAAAACTGGAATTAAAGTGAAAGTTTTTTATTGTGACTAGATATTAATTGACTACTGTAACAAATGATTTTCTCCATTTTAGCAATATCCACATAGGAAAATGATATAATGTATAACACATAATGGTGATAATATTTTAAATTTAGAAAATTTTGCAGTAAAAGAATATGACCAACATAAAATCTAGTTGAAGAATGTAAATTGAAGTCTGAGCAATGTAAACAATATTTATGTTCTTTTATATAAACATAATATTATTAAAAACTTAGATATTGTAAAACTAGTAAATCATTTAAGCAATTCCCATTAAAGTCCCAGCAGATTTGTTATTGATTTTAATTGAATAAAATTATTTTAATATTATTATGTAATAATAAATGTCCTCAGTAAAGCCAAGTAAAACTAGTTAAAGATATTTTTCTTCCCAGTATCAGAACATATGTTAAATTTAGCAATTATATTGGCCAACAGAGTAAAAAAAAAAAAATGAACAGGATAAGAAATTGAGAAAGAGATCTCAGTATGTTTTTAGATAATGTATTCAAAGTCACTTAGAAAAGGTACAAATTTATATTCACTGAGAAGAAAATAAAATTGTACTGATAATTGTACTATCTTGAAAATGAATTACACACAAATTCATGCTTAAATTTAAACAAAATTAAAGAGGAAAATAAGGAAACTACATGAGTGGCAAAAGTGTTGGGGAGGATTTCTTCACCAAGACTGGAAAATCAGAAGCTAAAGAAGAAAAGATAGGCATACTTGATTTAAAATATATATATATGAACATAGAAGAAAAATAGTATGAACAGACTATATAGATAGACAATAAATTATAAAAAAAATATTTGCAATGCTGAAGATAGGTTATCTCTATAATAGTACTTGATAAATGGCAAGAAGAGTGTTAAACATTAGAAAATGTACAAAGTATCATCTGAAGAGGCAATTTGTTTGAAAAACAAATTCTAATGAAAAGACGATTTAACTCATTAGCTTTCATGGTAATACAAAGTAAAGTAACAATAAGCTGTCAGATTATAGGAATCAGACTGACAAAAATGAAAAAAATTTTTAACACTTTTTGATGGAAAAGTATTTATGTACCAATGTACTGTCAAATGTAAATTGTTACATCTTTTTAGCAAAGCATTTGGGAAATATATATAGATACATCTGGTTTAACCCATCAGCCCCATTCTTGATTATCTACCCCACAGATACAAAAGTTGTCTTGTCTATAAGGACAGGAAGCAAATAGGCTATGATAACATCATTTGGAGTTCCAGAGAATCATGAAATAAAGTGGATTTCTATTAATAAGGCAATAATTGTTTAAATTACAGTATTATGGTATAACCACATATTAGAATACTATGTATCAGTAAAAGTGAATTGGAAATATACCAGGTTTTTTGAAATAACAGTATAAATTGTAATTGAATTAAAAATGAAGGCAAGTGTGTTGACAAAAATCTCACTTTTATACAGCAATTATAATAAATCCTGTGTAATACATGTGTACATAATTATATATAACTATGTATTATATATGTACATATAAATTCACACAGGTATATATACACATATATAGAATATATAATCATAGAGAAAGATACAGAATAAAATATGCCAAATCAATTATATTTGCATGTATGTGTTGTGTGTGAGTGTGAATGATTTGTAGAGGGGTAGGAAAAAGGGGAGAAAAGAACCATAGAAAAAGGAAAAGAAAACATAACATAGAAAGAGAACCATAGAAAATTAAAATAGTAAAAATCATGAAAAATAAAAAGTAGTATATATGACATGCATGCATTTATACAATAAAATAATGGTGTAGATACATTCTTTTAAAGGAAATGGGACAAAATGAACATTTCAGCAAGCTGTTGAGTTGAAGATAATAGACTAAACACAATTACCTTTTCTTAATCCATTAAATATCATTTATAATGGTGCAACTACATAAAGAATGGGAGAAAGACATAAACAGACGAGAGACTTGATCACATTTTCAGTAGACACATGACAGTTTGCTCTTCATGGTTGAAGTAGTGTGATGGAAGCTGAATGCCTCTGAAGAAATGAATCAGGCTTCCAATATTTGACTTTTAGCTTCCACATACTAATTCTACAAAGATAGTGCATAACCAAATAGAACAAGCCTGATCAAAACATCGTGTGTCAGAGCCAATGATTCTATAAAGGTATAAAGTTAAGTGAGCATTTGTCCTTGGAACTAGGATGAATTTGATTTTCCATCACTTTGCCATCTGCATCTTATGAATATTATAATTCCAATCTTTTTCTTCACTTAATCTAAGAGATGAAATAAACTATCTAAATATTCTTAAAATATTCACACAATGCTTTAAGTATGCTAAATAAAACTTTTAATTATAAAAATGTTTGAAATAATGACTATCATATAAACATCTTTAAAAATTTGTATATACAGAAATCATGTATATTTTAAAATCATGAATGGTCAGTCATGCATAACTGAGGCACCAGAAGTTAACAAAGGGGTTAATAGATATTATTGCTACCATGAAGAAAGTAAAAATTAAGATATCGATAGTTCTCTCAAATATGTCAGGCTCTTTAGGATCTAATTGGAAACCTCACTATGATTAAAGAGAGAAAATTGTTTTCAGTAGGTAGTGGGAAGGGGGAGAAAATTGGAATAAGAAGAATGGAAATTAATGCATATTTTCACTCTTGATCTTATTTAAGTAATGATTATCTAATTAATAATGTGCTTAATTAATGATGTATAAATTATAACACTTAAAATAGGCAACTTTAAATTGCTACGTCATTGCAAATCCCACTTAAAGGATGTGATTTTGTATTCTGAAAAAAACGTACAAATATAGGCCAAAGAAATTCAGGAAGGGGTAATTCTTTTCTAGTACACTGAAAAATAATTTTAAGAAGACAGAGTTGTCTTTAATATTTTAATATAGATTAACCAGTTATTTGCAAAGTGATTACTGAAAAATAAGAACTTGATGGGAAACACTTTCTCAGGATCTACAATGGGTCCTAAGATTTACTCGGAAGTCAAGAATTTGTGTCCATGATTAGAAAATTCAGTTGAGACCATGTTTACAATTGTGTATTTATCTGTTTTTGCTTTTATATCACCCTTTATCTCCTCTACTAATCTGTGAGCTCCTTGAAGATAAAACCTGTATATTATCTGCTCAGCATTTTTATTTCTCTTGTCTACCACATGGCCTAGCTCTTAGCTGAGACCCATTTCTTAAATAATAATGAATGAATAAAGAAACTGTAATATAACTAGCTGCCCAATGGGATGGAGTGAGTCATTGGTGACATAAAACACCAGCACTATGTGACATCTATAGTGATTATGTGTCACTACATGACATGTACCATTATTATTAGATATCTAATAAGTAGACATTTTAATGTGGTTATGTGGTTACACCTTTGTAATTATTCAAAGAGTCACACAAAGAGTAAAAGATCATATATGCAATCTAAATTAAAGCTATTTTAAAATTGAATATAAATATACACTGAAAGTTAAAGAGATATTAAGGAGGAAGGAGCCTCTAAAAAGAATGAACTTAACTTTTGAAGTTGCAAAAAAATGTGATAGTATAATAACAAACAGAAAGCCAAGGTAACAAGTGCAAAGATAAATAACAGGTAATATTTCCAGCCATAATAAAGTGATTTGGCTTTATGATTATAGGTACTTTATTAGAGTATACACTGTGTAAATTCAGGGATATCATCCATCCTGATTTTCATTTCTGCAGAAACTGGAAGAATATCTGGTATGAATTAGATGCTGAGTAACTATTTGTTGGGCCAATTATTTAAATTGCATTACCTTGCATATTTCTTTAGTTAGATTTCCTCAATTTAAAAAGGAAGTTTAAATATATATATATATATATGTTTTATAAGCATATATTACATACTTATGTATATATATAGCTTCATGTATAAATATATATAGCTTAAAATTACAGCATTATAACTCATTTTCTTAATAATAATAATACTAAAAAATCAATATATTTAAATTTTATTTCTCTAGCTAGTTCCTGTTACACTAATCCCATGTTCTTAATGCTACTAATTTTGGTTATTATTATATGAATTAACTATATGCATCAACTTATCTCTTTTCCTGCAAATATTTTTACTCCCTTGGGCAATTAAAGGAGTTTATGATATGAAGAAGAGTTCAAGTTATGAATTTCAATCTGCAATACACATAGGAAAACAAATATTAAAATATGCATATCATAAATTACCAAATTTTATCACATGAATATTTCCATAAATATATATTTAAAACACATTTCTTCAATTAAATCACTAATTACAAATTTTTTACAGACAGTGCTCCTGTAGTAGACTCATTCACAGTTTGTAACAGTATTCAGTATTCACTCTCCAGAGGTGAAGTATTTCATCATATTAATGCATATAGAAAGTAAGAAACAGAGGTTTAAAATAAAGAATTTGTGTTTATTTTAAGAAAAGAGGTCTACTTCTAACAATAAACTTAGATTTTATAGACTCTTGAGGAATTAGAAAAAGTCATCCTTATCCAAATGAGTTTACATCTTCTGAACCAAAATAGATTATGAAACTAAACTTCTTCTAAAAGTATGGGTTATTTTCTCTTTTTTTTTTTTTTTTTTTGTGGTACGTGGGCTTCTCACTGTTGTGGCCTCTCCTGCTGTGGAGCACAGGCTCTGGACTCACAGGCTCAGCAGCCATGGCTCACAGGCCCAGCAGCTCCACGGCATATGGGATCTTCCTGGACTGGGGCACAAACCCATGTCCCCTGCATCGGCAGGCAGACTCTCAACCACTGCACCACCAGGGAAGCCCTGATTTACTTTTGAAATGTATATTTACTGTATCTTAAGATCAAAAACTTTAAGCAAATATGAAAAGTCAGTCTTGAGATGGTTGAAATGCCTTTTCTCACTATCTGGCATGGTTGCTAATCATCTCTGCTCTTTCCAGGTCCCATATATACTTACCCTCTTCTACCTTCATTCCAAATATGAGCCTTCAAACTTTAAGCCAAAAACTAAGAAGCAATGAATATTTATAGGCAAAAAATTCCTCTATTTTTCTCTCTTCTATCTTTGTCCTTAAGCTAACATTACTCTACTTTTAGTAATAAGGTACCAGACATTGTTGCAGTCTTTTTGTTGTTGTTCCATTCTTATATTTCAAAAAAGCCAGCTTTAGTAGAAAATTCATGAGATAAAATCCAGTGTTTCCAATACTGATAAGCACAGAGGCTAAGCTATTAAGAGAACTAAATAAGAGTAAGAAGTAAACAGAAACTTTCATGAAGGAACATTTTCAACATGTCGCAACTTTCTGATTTTTAAAATTTGGTAAAATTACAGAGTATACAATTAATCAATTTTAAGTATACAGTTGGGTGAATTTTGACAAATGTGTACAAACTTGTACTTCTTATCACTATTATGGTATAGAATATCTACATCTTCCTGAAATGCTTCCTCATAGCTCTTTGCAGTCAATGCACCTCTCCTTCCTCTCACCACCTACTTCCAGTCTCTAGAAATTGCTGAGCTGCTGTCTCTAGTTATAGTTTTGCCACTAAAATAATGTTATGTAAATAGAATAATGTACTCTTTTTTTACAAAACAGAAACAGACTTACAGAAAACGACCTTATGGTTACCAAAGGGGAAATTTTGGGGGGAGGGTAAATCGGGAGCTTGGGATTAACATACACACACTACTATATATAAGGTAGATAACCAATAAGGACCTACTGTATAGCACAGGGAACTCTACTCAGTGTTCTGTGATAACCTATATGAGAAAAGAATCTGAAAAAGAATGAATATATGTATATGTATAACTGAATCACTTTGCGGTACACCAGAAACTAACACATTTTAAATCAACTCTAATCCAATAAAATGTTTTTTTAAAAGGATAATGTACTCTTTGTAACTGGCTTATTTCATTTAGCACAGGACTTTTGATGTTAGTCTATTGTAGAGGTCTGAATGGTGGCTTCCAAAAGATATGTCTGCATCTTAATGATTGGAACCAGTGAATATTACCTTACAAGACAAAAGAATAGAATAATGAGATGTGCTTATCCTAGTTTATATGTGTGGTCCCTAAATGCAATAACATACAACCTTTTATGAGAAAGCAGAGGGGGTTTTGTCAGACACACAGAGGAGAAGTATATGTGCAGATGGAACAGAGAGAGAGGTGACCACAAACCAATGCATGCTAACAGCCACTAGAAACTGGAAGAGACAAGGAAAGGATGCACTCCTAGAGCCTTCAGAGTTAAACTTTTAACAATGTATGAGAGTTTCATTTGTTCTGCTCCCCTTGCAGTACTTGGTGTTTTCAGAGGGTTTTTTTTTTTTTTTAGTTTTAAAGTTATTTTATTTGATGCTGTTTTATTGAATGTGTAATGGCATTTCATGTCAGCTTAAATTTGCATTTTCAAGCAACAAATAATGTAGAGCAGAGCTTCACATGTGTATTGATTATCTATCTATCTATTTTGGTGAAGTGTATGTTCAAAACTTTTGCCTATATATTTACTGAGTTTGAAGATTGTACTAGTTTGCTAGGGCTGCTTTAATAAAGTACCACAAACTGAGTGGCTTAAACAACAGAAATGTATTGTCTGTTCTGGTCAGTAAGTAAGCAAAACTTGAAAATAAAACCCTCAGAATGGGAGAAAGTATTTGCAAATGAAGCAACTGACAAAGGATTAATCTCCAAAATTTATAAGCAGCTCATGCAGCTCAATAACAAAAAAACAAACAACCCAATCCAAAAATGGGCAGAAGACCTAAATAGACATATCTCCACAGAAGATATACAGACTGCCAACAAACACATGAAAGGATGCTCAACATCTTTACTCATTAGAGAAATGCAAATCAAAACTACAATGACATATCATCTCACACCAGTCAGAATGGCCATCATCAAAAAATCTAGAAACAATAAATGCTGGAGAGGGTGTGGAAAAAAGGGAACACTCTTGCACTGCTGGTGGGAATGTGAATTGGTACAGCCACTATGGAGAACGGTATGGAGGTTCCTTAAAAAACTACAAATAGAACTACCATATGACCCAGCAATCCCACTACTGGGCATATACCCTGAGAAAACCATAATTCAAAAAGAGACATGTACCAAAATGTTCATAGCAGCCCTATTTACAATAGCCCAGAGATGGAAACAACCTAAGTGTCCATCATCGGATGAATGGGTAAAGAAGATGTGGCACATATATACAATGGAATATTACTCAGCCATAAAAATAAAAGAAATTGAGTTATTTGTAATGAGGTGGATGGACCTAGAGCCTGTCATACAGAGTGAAGTAAGTCAGAAAGAGAAAGACAAATACTGTATGCTGACACATATATATGGAATTTAAGAAAAAAAAATGTCATGAAGAACATAGGGGTAAGAGGAATAAAGACACAGACCTACTAGAGAATGGACTTGAGGATATGGGGAGGGGGAAGGGTAAGCTGTGACAAAGTGAAAGAGCGGCATGGACATATATACACTACCAAACGTAAGGTAGATAGCTAGTGGGAAGCAGCCGCATAGCACAGGGAGATCAGCTCGGTGCCTTGTGACCGCCTGGAGGGGTGGGATAGGGAGGGAGGGAGGGAGATGCAAAAGGGAGGGGATATGGGAACATATGTATATGTATAACTGATTAAATTTGTTATAAAGCAAAAAAATAAATAAATAAATAAATAAATAAAAATAAAAAAAAAAGAGTCGTGGAGACTAGAAGTTTGAAATCAAGGTGACAGCAGGTCTGGTTCTCTCTGAGGCTTATGGGAAAGAATCCATTCTATGCCTCTCTCCTGGTTCATGATGGTTTTCTGGCAATCTTTTGGGTTCCTGGGCTTGTTGAAACAGCGCTCTGATCTCTGACTTCACCTTTACATGACCTTCTCTTTGTGAGCATGTCTACCTCTAAATTTTCCCTTTTTATAAGGACACAAATTATATTATATTAGGGTCTAACCTCATGACTTCATTTAACTTGCTTACCTGTTTAAAGAGCCTATCTCCAAGTAAAGCAACTTCTGAGGTACTGGGTGTTAGGACTCCAAAATGTGAATTTTGGGGGACACCATTCTTCCCATAACAGTGATGAACACGAGAAGTTCTGTGTTAGAGATATTAGTGATGTTAGTTAGATGTTCCTCTAATACCTCCAAATCAATATGTCCAGGAGTCAGCTGATAGTATTGGTCTGTACCTCAGTAGTTAAGTCCAAGTTATACTAATACTATGAAGAACAAAATCTAATACTGAGAGTGGTTTATTATGTCAAAGGCTACTATCAGATTAAATAAAATAAAACTAACATGTGTCACTTGGTCTTGGTAAAATGGAACTGACTGGTGACTGTAATGAAAGTATTTTTCTGCAGAATGGCAGGGGTAGTATACAGAACACAAAGTGGTGGCAGAGTCTTTTTTTAATTATTTTTTTATTGGAGTATAGTTTATTTACAATGTTGTGTTAGTTTCTGCTATACAGGAAAGTGAATAGGTTATACATATATACATATATCCACTCTTTTTTAGATTATTTTGTCATATACCTCATTACAAATTATTGAGTGGAGTTCCCTGTGCTATACAGTAGGTTCTTATTAGTTATCTATTTTATATATAGTAGTGTTTATATGTCAATCCCATTCTCCTAATTTATCCCTCCCCTCCTTCCTCCTTGGTAAGTATAAGTTTGTTTTCTATATCTGTGACTCTATTTCTGTTTTATACCATTATTTTAGATTCCATGTGTAAGTGATATCACATGATATTTGTCTTTCTGTCTGATTTACTTCACTCAGTATGACAGTCTCGAGGTCCATTCCTGTCACTGTTATGTGGGAAAACTCATGGTGTCATCAACTTACCACTTAGAGGCTGAGACATTAGATCAAAGAAACCAGAGAACTCTAAGTCAAGAACCAGATAAGATTTTTTAAGGTAGTCTAACCCAGGTTTCTCTCTTTCAACTTTAATTTACACATGCAATTCATACAAAATGAGTTGCCCTCAACCTTATATTCTACCCAGTTCAAGTTGTACATACTCTATGAACTATCTCCTGATTAAAGTAACACATATTAACTTCCTTTTTCTTTAGTTGTTATTATCCAGCATCATTTTTAAACTATATGAAGCCAAAGTGATCATAACACTTTAAAATATTGGTAATATATATTACATTTGTTACTATACAATGTATGTGACAATATAAATACACATATATAAAAATAGATATAGATATACAGATAGTATAAATTTCTTCCTTTCTAACTAATTGAAATGTGAATTTGAAGATAGTTTTGTAGTTTTGTGACCAATGACACATGGCTCTGTGCCAGACACTGAATGCTGAATCAAAACAGTGATTAATTTGATAATTGAGAAAATGGATAAGAAAATCTTTCCTTAAAATGCACATTTATTTTACATTAATGAAGTTTATTTTTTATCATTTTTGAGGGAAATAGAAGATGATTCTTTTCAATTAAAGACAACTGTCAGCTAACTTGGTAGGGTTTATAAAATTATGAATTAATCAAATGACTATTTATAGATTCCTACCATAAATGCACTTATCTTACATTTACTGAGTTCCTACTCTGTGACAGACATAGTGCTAGTGGTATAATTAAATGCTAAACAAGACTGACAAGACCCTCCCGAACTGCAGCTTGCATTTGAGGGAGAGTGACAGATAATACAATAAACAAGTGATTCATTCATGTCTAATGGAAGTGGACACTCCTTTGGATTCAGCAATACACACTGAACCTCAAGAAACATGCCAAGCTAAGAGCCAGAGGAGGAATATTCCAGTTGTGGAAAAAAACAAACAAAGCCCCTAAGACATAAATATCATGTTTTATTAGCAGTAATTCTCAGATTTTAGCATAGGTCAAAATCACATGTATTGTATAATTGAAGTTTGCTAAGAGAGAAGTTAAATGCTCTCATACACACACAAAAAGGTAAATATATGAGGTGATGGATGAGTTCATTAACTCACTGGGGGGAATCCTTTCACAATGTTTAAGTAATATCAAATCATCACACTGTATACTTTAAATATTTTTAAGAATCAAAACATGACTGGAGGAAGGTCATTATTTTCCTTGGAACTGGAAGCCAGGTAGAGAATATGGTACAAGATGATGCTAGGTGTGGTGGTGGAATTAAGCTAAAAGTTCATCCATTTATTTTCTATTTTCTCAGTAGAGTATGATGTAAGGCTATCAGCTAAGAGATGAAAGAGATGAAGTTTGAAATTATTATCTTATATATTAAACAGGTGAAATTAGTTTGAAATCTATAGGATTTCATGGCAGGGTTGAGCATTTGAAACATGGAATCATGAATTTAAATTGAACACGTGTAGCCGGTATTCAACTTACTCAACAATGTCAAATATTGAAATGAAGGCTCAGAGAGGAGGTTAATTGGTTTAAATCAGAGTAAGGGTTTTGCTTATATAGTAGAACAGAGGTGATGAAAGGAAAAGGAGTTGAAATATTTAGAAGGGAATGATTATAGCTTTATGCTATGGAACATAAGTTGGCAAGGTAAGAAATGATGACTAAAGTAAATAATTAGTACTAAATGAGAGGTCAATGGATGAAACTATTTATCAGCAGTTGAACAATTATCACAGTTTAAGTACAGAATAAGTGAGATGGAATATCAAATATACGTGTGATACATGTATGTTTTCCAAATAATTATAAGATTTGTTTCAAAATTATTTCACCCTCTCTCAAAGTTCTACTGAAATGTGTCTGACTGCATTTCCAATACAGCATATAAACAATGATGTGGGGACACGGGTCTTGAGGAGAGAATAGTGCTAAAGAGAGAAAAAACAGAGAAGAAAGAAAAACAAATAAGAAAAGGAAGACATTTCTTTTTTAGCATTATTTTATTCATAAAATTTTATTTTATAAATTCATATTAAATATACATTAACTATTTTAACTACCCTCAAATAAATATTTTACCAATTTCCCTAATGTGGTGGGCCAGGTGATTAATATATAGTAGAAATATGTCTGTACATTATTTAGCCTTTAATATGTATATAATTAAGTTGAAAAGTTAACTGTGCTCATTCATTAGATAGTACAAATTATAATCACATTGATGGCCTTCTTTCTTGCCTCTCTTAAGTTCTAAGATAGAAGGTCCTCTTGGACTTTATTAATGGTAGTTTCTGAAAAAGCTTACATACCAATAATACAAGGTTGGTGAATAAATGCTGTCAAGCTTTGATTGTAAGTACTTTGAACCACTAAAAATTATATTGTGGTAGTACAATTACTTACAAGGAAATATTGTCAAATGTATTGTTGAAAGACAAAAAGTTTGAAAAACGTAGCTGAAGTACAATTTTAATTTTTTTTATATTTGAATTTATTACAGTGTATGAACATACTCATATACGGAATAATTTGGATACACACATATATAATTAACAGTTATTAGCTCTAGGTAATGTAAGATATTATTTTATAATAAATCAGTAGTCTAGTGAGTAAACAAAAACTCCTAAAAAAGAAGTGATTTCAGTGAAGTGACAGGATTTAAGATCAACACATAATAAATTTTTTTTCCGACAATAAGTGGAAACAAATAAAAAATGCAATTCTATTAATAATTACTCCAAAGAAAATTAAATATATCAATATAACACTAAGAAAACATGTACAGGATTGTGTATGATGAGTAAAATGCTGATGAACGAAATTAAAGAAGATATAATAGTTGAAGAGATATAGTGTTCATGGATTGGAGGACTCAACTTTGGAAAGATATCGATTCTCAAAATTCTATCAAAATATCATCAATACTTTTTTACAGATATATTCAAGTTTATTATAAGATTTATATGGCAAGAAAAAGGTCCTAGAATAACCAAAATAATTTTGAAAAAGAAGAATAAAATGGGAGGAACGATTTTTCCTGATGTTAAAGAATATTACGTAGATGCAGTGTTGCACTAACAGAGGAACAGACAAATCGATGGAGCAGAATACAGAATTTAGAAACAAATCAACACAAAAACGCCTAAATAATTTTTAACAAAGGAGTAAAAGCAATTCAATTCAAGAGGACTGACCTTTTTTAAAAAAAATTGTGGTGTAATTAGACATTCATAGGCAAATTATAAGCTTTGACATAAGTCTCATGCCTTATACAAAAACTAATTCAAAATGAATCATGGAGTTGATTGTAAACATAAAATTATAAAACCTCTAGAAAAAAATAGGAGAAAAATTTTGGTACCTGGAACAAGGTAAAGAATTCTTAGACTTGGCACCAAAATGTGATCCATAAAAGAAAAGGAAATGATAAATTGAAGTTCATCAAGATTGAAAACTTTTGCTCAGTGGATGAATCTGTTAAGATGATTACAAATTGCATATTAGCAGGAAATATTTGTAAATTACATATGTGACAGAGATCTTGTATCTAGATTAAAGAACTCTCAAAACTCAACAGTAGGGGCTTCCCTGGTGGTGCAGTGGTTGAGAGTCCGCCTGCCGATGCAAGGGACACGGCTTCGTGCCCTGGTTCGGGAAGATCCCACATGCCGTGGAGTGGCTGGGCCTGTGAGCCATGGCCACTGAGCCTGTGTGTCCAGAGCCTGTGCTCTGCAATGGGAGAGGCCACAACAGTGAGAGGCCCGCATACCACACACACACACACACACACACACACACACACCAAAAAAAAAAAAAAACCCTGAACAGTAAGGAAGAAAAAAAATCAATTTAGAAAGAGTACCAAAGATATTAGCAGACATTTCACTAAAGAGGAAATACATATGCCAAATAAGTACAGGAAAAGCAGTTCAAAATCAATTAGTGATTTTAAAAAGTGTTCATTAAAACAACAGTATACCCAGAGGAATAGCTAAAATTAAAAAAAAAATAGCTACAATATCAAAGCTAGTGAATATTCAGAGAAAATCAATCACTCATACATTGCTGCTAGGAATCTAAAATGGTACAGCTGTGCTCAAAAACAGCTTGGCAGTTTCTTTAAAGAAGCCCATATGCAACTATCATACAACTTAGCACTTGCACTCATTTATCTCAGAGAAATGAAAATGTATGTTCACAAGAAAAACCTGTACATGAATGTTTATAGCAGCTTTATTCCATTATAAAATTATTTTCAGTGTTATCATACATGATTTTGTCACTACTTAGAAAAACAAGGGACTTGTTTCTATTACCATTTTAATGATATGTAGGCCAAGGCTCAGAGGATTTCAAAATCTCATAGTTGAATAAGTTGAATAATGGAGACTAGGAGAAATTTCAATGCTCTTTGCATTCTATCTGACTCCACCTCACCCCACCACAGTCGTTACTATAATAAAACCAAGAGAAATAGCAGCAAATAATAGCTACTTCTTTCAAGATTCAACCTCAATAGTTAATACATTGCAAAAAAGTGGCAAAATTTGCAAGTTAAAGACATTATTTGTTTACTGGAATTTAAGATAAATATGAAAGACTGAATCACCACGTGACTGAAAATGTTCAAGAAAAATATAGTAGCTCTGCCAAAGTATGGCATAGCCAGAAAAAGCAGAAGAGAATAAGTAAAAACCATGCCAAATATCGTCCAGTTAATCTCAGCCATATTTAATGGAGCCCTGAATTGACTCATATGTAATTTCCCAGTGCTGGTGTTGATTGCTTTGTTTTTACATAGGTATTTTTCAAAGGAGTTCAGAGCTCTTAAGACTTCAATTAAGTCATTCATGAGAGTCAGCACATATTTGCATATACTCTAATAGAACCGGGTAGCTTCTCTAAAATAATATTGTTAAAACCATCACTCTTCTACCAACTTTGATGAATTTGGTAGTCAATGTGCTTCACAGAAAAAGTCAATAAAATTTCCTTGCCAGATACTGTGCTCTTTTTATAAGTTGTGGTAAAACCATTTGGAAGGAAAAGTATCATTCTCACAAAATTATTTGATATGTTAAAACATTTTGGAAAAAATCATTATCAAAGTTGACTCATCAGTGTTTACAAGGCACCTTTCATGTAACCTCAGAAACTTTGCAACTAATTACTATAACTTGTCTAGGGAAACCAGTAAATAAATTCAGATTTCTCATTCTCTTCAGAAATCATAAAACCATAATAGATGTTTATAACTATCTAACGTTCCACAAGGGATTTTTTTAAAGAATACATTCAGTGTGGTCACACAGTATACTGTGAGCTCTTAGAAAGAACTGTGGTGAAAATTTAGTAGCAATAGGTTATTTTTGTGATTATTGTACTCACGTGAAGTTCTTAGGGAGAGGATTGAAGAAAGCATACCTGATTGAGCATTTACCACTCTACTAATTTTACTGGTACTCTGAGGTCCCTTTTTAAACGCCCTTAAAAATGGAACTGATGAAAAGATGAGTTCAAGGAAATGTCATTTTTTTTCAAAATACATTTCCTCAAGTTGCCATTTTAAAAGTAAATTAGTTTTGCTCACTTGCTCTTTCTCCTGTTATTGTGCGTGAAATACTGTAAACCTGTATGCTAATGATCACCAGTTACATAAATGACAAAATGAGAGATCATTATGTGATAAACAAATAGCAACAGTAGTAGCTGGTAAATAATATCAACCATTATACTCTATTTGCTGTTCCCAAAGTGTGACATCCTAAGACAACCTTTGGAAATATGTTATCATTTAGGAGGTTAATCACATGCTAAAAGCATTTCTTGGCAGAAAACATGATTTTGGCACTACAGCTTTTTATGTTGCAAAATCTCGAAAGTATTATAAATTCAAGTTGAAATTACACAGGGCTATGACTTACACTTATCATTGGATCTGTTGAATTCTAAAGCTGGTCTATTTTCAACATAGCAGAGGCAAGATTTCTTGCATTTTCTGAGACATTTTCTTGTCTATCAATTTGTCATAAATGGCTAATTCTTAGATACAGTGATTTACCCAGGAAACACTGCTTCATTTTTCCTGACTATGCATTCATAAATTTCCTTTACAATGAATTTATTTGCTTTCTTATACACACAATAATTCATTATGTTACCACAAAGGGCCTAGGAAACTATGATATTCAACAAAACTACACATTGATTATCTTTAATATTAGTAAATTCAGTGGTAAATAAGAATGAAAGAGAAGGATTTTAAGCGGAAAAAAAAAAAAAAGATGACCTAAACAAGATATTTCTGTTCTGCTAAGGAGGAGAATCTAAACATTTCAAAAGACAAAGCAAGGGATCAAGATGACATGGTAATGTAAAAATCATTGAATTCAATTTATGCTCTTCTCTCAGGTCAAGACTAATGCAACCAAATAGTTCTATCAATATTTCCAATATGAGATACAACTACTCAACTTATTTGGGGAAAAGAGTTGTATTTGTCTATGGATAAACTAGTTGGGCCCTTTCTTTGTTTACTGGAAATAATCTAATCCAAGATTTTAGCTAGTCTCAAAAATTTATCAATTCAAACATAGATACTTTATTTTTTAAACATCTTTGATGGAGTATAATTGCTTTAAAATGGTGTGTTAGGTCAAACATGGATTCTTTAGGCATAAAAAATAAAATATCCAAGTTTGAATTAAGAACATTTCACCAATTTAAGAACAGAGAAAAAATTTAAGGAAGTAAAAGTAGAAATTATTTCTTTATTTTTTTTTTTATGGAGACAATGTGTTACTATCACCTGATGGAGAAATACACATAGCAGAATCAGAATCAAAACGTCCCTAAATGTTCAGATCAAAATTTGCCAGAGACAGGAAAAATCACAATAATATGCCACCATACCTGAAGAGAATTTACATGGCTCATAAAATCTGTAAGTAGTACATATAGTAGTATATGCATATAGAATTTTATATATATATATATATATATTATATATAATATATATATATATATAATAGTGAAATGCAGTGCAAGTCTCTTTTACATACATGACAAGTGTAAATACTGATTTAATCATATTTAGTAATCTCATGATTGAAGTTCAACCTCTTTTGGAAGAGAGAATGAAAGGAAGGAATATACACTTTCAGAAGAAAACCTAGGCATTGAATTTGCCTTTATTTTCTATAAGACAAAGCTGAAGAGCTAATAGAATTATTTATACCCTAAAAAATTTTAAATAAAAATGCCAAGACTAAATTGACCCAGAAAGGCTCAGCTCATAAATGGATCACCACAACATCGGATATATTCTGTCAACTCTTGATATGGATTTGTTAAAATAAGCCATCAAGGATATGAGTATTAAGTAAGCTGAGAATTCTGAGAAGCCAGCTTAGATCTGAAATGAAAAAGTCCTGACAACGTGACATATTAAGCTATTTCACCCAAGCTGTTACTAAAAATAAAAATGAGTTTGCTCTTCCTTTGTCTCTTTCTTACAATAAACTTATTTAGTGCCTTTCCTGTGTAAAACACTGTGTTGGGAAATGATTATGAAATTTCTTCCCTCTTTGAGTTTACAGTGTAATAAATGATGTCACAGAGTTAGCAAGAAATTAAAACACAATGTGATACATGTTATAATAAACACAGTACAGATTTTAGGTGTCATGGATAGACACTCAAGGTAACATGTAAGATCTAATCTGAAAGATTAAACAAGTGATAAGTATGTTTATTTTAGTCTTTTAGTTAGAAGGAAGATAATGTGTAGTGGGCTGTTGGAAACAGAGATAGTTTCTAACTAAACAAGTTCTTAATAAAAAGATGCATATAGAAGTGGGCCAATCTAGAAGATAAGGATGCCAAACCTTATAATCCATGATAGGAAGTCTAAACATTTTCTTAAAAGCAATGAAGAGTCACTGACGTTTTTAAACAGTGGAGTTAACATGGTGAGATTTTGTTGTTGTTGAAGATAATTGCTTATGCTGTGAAGAAAAGGATTGGAAGGGTGAGAAACAAAATTATTTACTTATTAATAATAATAAAATAGGAGAGAGAAAAACAATATTTGTCTTTGGAAATGGACAGCAGAGAATAAGGAAAAATAATGGATTAGTTATACTTTGGAGGTATACTTGAAAGGAGTGTGTGACAAATTGGATGAAGGGTATGAAAGTGGGACAATTCAAGAGTGATGTCCTGACATCCAGGTTTATGGCCTGAGAAACTTTATAAATATAAAATAGCCATTTTGAGTTAATGTGGGTAAATATGAACATATGTTGAAGATATCTAAATCTGCTGAATATTAGAATTTTATAACAGTTACATTCAGAAGGTTCTTCACAAATGTTCAATTACAGAAATAATAGATATTTTTATTTAACATCTAACACAAATTGGCTATAAAATGAACACACACAAATACAAACATCCACGAACACACAAACACAAAAAGTCCTCTCTAGAAGAACAATAGGAAATTGTGCTTCTCATTTGCTGTGCAAGAAACAATTTGTTTTTTCTCTCCAAACAAATTTCATAATCAACTAAATTGTCCATATAAGAAAGCATGCATTGGTAAATATCAGAATTTTATTTTGACTTTGAATTGGAATTTATGTATTATTGAATCAGTTTTCTATTTTGTTGAAGATTTTTACATCTATATTTATGATAGGCATTTGTCTATAGTTTTCTTTTCTTGTAATGTCTTAGTCTGGTTATCATATTAGGGCAGTACTGGTCTCATAGATTAATTTAGGAAGTATTCTCTCTGCATTTATCTTCTGAAGCAGATTGTAAAGAATGTGTATAATTTCTTCTGTAATACTTGATAGAATTCACCAGTGAACTCATCTGAGCTTGGTGCATTCTGTATTGAATATTTATTAATTGTTGATTCTATTTCTTTAATACACATATATGCCTCATCATATCATCTATTTCTTCTGTGAGTTTTGGAAGATTATGTCTTTCGAGGAATTAGCCCATTTCATCTAGGTTATCAAACTTGTGGATGTAGAGTTGCACATAGTATACCTTTATTGTTCTTTGAAGTCCATGGGATCTATAATGATAGCCACTGTTTGATTTCTGACATTATAATTTGTGTGATCTCTCTTTTAGTTTTAGCTAACCTGGTAGAGGTTGATCTTTTTGGCTTGGTTGATTTTCTTTGTATATATCCTATTTTCAATGCCATCAATATATGTTCTCATTTTTATTATTTATTTTATTTCTGCTAACTTGGAATTTAATTTGCTTTTCTTTTTGTAGTTTCCTAAGGTGGAAGCTTAGATGATTGATTTGGCAATCCAGGTCTTTTGTAGTTTCATATAAATTTTAGGATTATTTGTTCTAGTTCTGTGAAAAATATCATGGTAATTTTGATAGAGATTGCATTACAGCTATAGATTGCTTTGGGTAGTATGGACATTTTAATGACATTCATTATTCCAATCCAAGAATATGAAATATTTTTCTATTTATTTGTATTATCTTCAATTTCCTTCATCATTGTTTTATACTTTTCAGAGTATAGGTCTTCCACCTTCTTGGTTAAGTTTATACTTATGTATTTAATTCTTCTTGATGAAATTTTAAGTGGGATTTTTTTTTTGCTTTCTCTTTCTGACAGTTCACTATTGCTGTAGAGAAAAACAAAATATTCTATATATTAATCTTGTATCTTGCAAATTTACTGAATTCATTTATTAGTTCTAATAGCTTTTTGGTGGAGACTTTTGGGTTTTCTCTATATGATATCACATCTTTTGCAAATAACAGCTGTTTTACTTCTTCACTTCCAATTTGGATGGATTTTATTTCTTTTTCTTCTCTGATGGCTGTGGCAAGGTCTTCCAATACTATGTCAAATAGAAATGGTGAGAGTGGGGATCCTCATCTTGTTCCTGATTTTAAGGAAAGGCTTTCAAATTTTCATGGTTCAGTATGATGTTTTCTGTGGGTTTGTCATAAATGGCCTTAATTATCTTGAGATATGTTCCCTCTATACTCACTTTGATTAGAGTTTTTTCATAAATAGATGTTGAATTTTGTCAAGTTCAAATCATAGATGCTTTTTCTGCATCTATGGAGATGATCATGTGATTATCTTTTATCTTCCTTTGTTAATGTGATGCATCACAGTGATTGATTTGTGAATATGGAACCACAATTTTATCCCTGGAATAAATCCCATTCAATTAGGATATGTGATACTTTATGATATATTATTGGATTTGGCTTGCTAATATCTTGCTGAAGTTTTTGCATCAATATTCATTAAAAATATGGGTAGATGATTATTTTTTTTGTACTGTCTTTTTTTTTTTTTTTGCGGTATGCGGGCCTCTCACTGTTGTGGCCTCTCCCATTGTGAGCACAGGCTCTGGACGTGCAGGCTCAGCAGCCATGGCTCACGGGCTTAGCTGCTCTGTGGCATGTGGGATCTTCCCGGATCGGGGCATGAACCCATGTCCCCTACATCGGCAGGTGGACTCTCAATCACTGTGCCACCAGGGAAGCCCTCTTTTCTGATTTTGGTTCAGAGTAAGGGTGGCCTAGTAGATGAGTTTAGGAATGTTCCAACCTCTTCAATTTTTTGGAATAGTTTGAGAAAAATAGATATTAGCTCTGCTTTATAAGTTTGGAAGAATTCCCTTGTGAAGTCATCCAGCCTTGAACTTCTGTTTGCTGGGAGATTATGTATTATGAATTTAATTTCACTACGAGTGATTTGTCTGTTTCTTCTTGATTCAGTCTTGAGAAGTTGTATGCTTCTAGAATTTGTCCATTTCTTTTTGGTTGTCTAATTTTTTGGCATATAAATGTTCACAGTATTCTCTTATGATTTTTTTTTTTTTGTATCTCTGTGGTATCAGTTGTTATTCTCCTCTTTCATTTTTTATTATGTTTATTTGGGTCCTCTCTCTTGTGTTCTTGATAAGCCTGGCTAAAGGGTATCAATTTTGTTTATCTTTTCAAAAAAACTACCTCTCAGTTTCCCTGATCTTTCTCTTGTTTTTTGTTTCTTTGGGTTTTGTGGGGGGTTTTGTCTCTATTTTATTTCCTCTTTGATCGTTATTAGTTCCTTCCATCTTCTGACATTGGGCTTTGTTCCTTGTTGTCTAATTCCTTTAGATGGTACATTAGGTTGTTTATTGAGATTTTACTTGTTTCTTGATGAAGGCCTATATCACTATAAACTTAATCTGCTTTTGCTGTGCCCCATAGAGTTTGGAAAATAATTTTTCCATTTTCATTTGTCTTGAGTTATTTTCTTATTTCCTCTTTGTTTTTTTTCACTGAGTTTTTTTTTTTTTAGTAGATGTTGTTTAGTTACCATATGCTTTTCTCATTTTTCTTTCTGCAACTGATTTCTAGTTTCATTCCACTGTGATCAAAAATATTGCTTCATATAATTTCTTTCCTCTTAAATTTTTTGAGACTTGTTTTGGGGTCAATAATGTGATCTATCCTGAAGAACATTCTGTGTGCACTTGAAAAAAATTTGTATTCTGTTTTACAGTGGGATATCCTGTAAATATTTATTTTTTCCCTGGTTTATTGTGTCATTTAAGACCACAGCTGCCTTATTGATTTTTCTTTCTGTATGATCTTTCCATTGATGAAAGTGGGATGGTAAAATCCCCTACTATTATTGTGTTATTTCTCCCTTTATGTCTATTAATATTCCTCCCTTTATGTCTATTAATATTTGCTTTATGTATTAGGTGATCCTGTATTGGGTGCATATATATTATTGAGTGTAATATTTTCTTCCTGTATTGACCCCTTTATCATTATGTAATACATTTCTTTTTCTTTTGCTATAGACTTTGTTTTAAAGTCTATTTTGTCCAATATGAGTATCGCTATCCCCATTTTCTTGTCATTTCCCTTTTCATGAACTCTTTATTCCATCCCCTCCCTTTTACTCTGTGTATGTCTTTAGCGCTGAGGCGAGTCTCTTATGAGCAGTATACAGATGGGTCTTGTTTTTTATCCAATCAGCCACCCTATGGCTTTGATTGGAGCATATAGTCCATTGACATTTAAAGTAACTATTGATAGGTATATACTTATTACCATTTTATTACATCTTGGTTTGTTTTTGTAGTTCTTTCTCTGTTCATTTCTCCTTTTTGTTTCTTCCCTTGTGGTTTGATGGTTTTGTTTAGAGTGTGCTTGTGTTCCTTTCTTTCTAGTTTTTGTGTCTCTGTTGTAGTTTTTTGATTTGTGATTACCATGAGGTTCACATACGTTGACATATAACTAGATGTACTTCTTTTTGCTTTTGTTTTGATTTGCGGTACGCCGGCCTGTCACTGTTGCGGCCTCTCCCATTGCGGAGCACAGGCTCCGGACGCACAGGTTCAGCGGCCATGGCTCACGGGCCCAGCCACTCCACAGCATGTGGGATCTTCCCGGACCAGGGCACGAACCTGTATCCCCTGCATCGGCAGGCGGACTCTCAACCACTGCACCACCAGGGAAGCCCTGTACTTCTTTTAAACTGGTAGTCATTTAAGTTCAAACACATTCTAAAAGATCTACTTTTTTTACTCCCCTCCCACACATGATGTTCTATTTTACATCATCATTTTTATCCCTTATCTGTTTATTTTAGCTATAGTTTTTTTTTTTCAAATTTTGTCTTTTAATTTTTATACTAGCTTATTTAAGTGGTTGATCCTCAGCCCTTACTATATATTTTCCTTTCCTACTGGAATTTTTCCTTTCCTGCAGTTTCTTACTTCTTGTTATAGCTTTTTCTTTTCCACTTAAAGAAGAACCTATAATATTTATTTTATGGTAGATTAGGTATTGATGAACTCTTTTAGTTTTTGCTTGTCTGAGAAGTTCTTTATCTCTCCTTGAACTCTAAATGATAATCTTGCTGTATAGAGTATTCTAGGTTGCAGGATTTTCCCTGTCAGCACTTTGAATATATTATGCAATTCCCTTCTTGCCTGTAAGGTTTCTGCAAAAAAATTAGGCGATAGCCTTATAGTAGTTCTCTTGTACATGACTATTTTTCTCTTGCTGCCTGTAGAATTCTTTCTTTGTCTTTAAATTTTGTCATTTTAATTATTATATGTCTTGGTGTGGGTCTGTTTGGGTTAATCTTGTTTGGGACCCTCTTTGCTTCTTGTACATAGATAACTGCTTCCTCCTTCAAATATGGGAAATTTTCAGCCATAATTTCATAAAAATGCATTTTTGACCCTCTTGTCTCTCTTCCTCTGGGACCTCTCTAATGAGAATATTGATACACTTCATGTTGTCCTACAGATCTCTTAAACTGTTCTCATTCTTTAAATTTGTTTTTCGTTTTTCTGTTCTTATTGGGTGACTTCCATTATTATATTTTCCAGATAGCTTATGCATTCTGTATCACTTAGTCTGCTATTCATTGTTTCTGGTTTGTTTTTTAATGCAGTTATCTTATTCTTCATTTCTGACTGGTTCTTTTTAAAATTCTGCATTTAGTCTTTTTCTTAATTCAGTTAGCACTCTTATTACTAATGTTTTGAATTCTTTATCTAGTAAATTGTTTATTTCTGTTTCATTATTTTTAGGGATTTTCTGTTGTTCTTTCAATAGAGACCACTTTCTCTGTCCTTTCATTTTGCTTAACTTTCTCTGTCTCTATGAATTTAGGTGAAACATTTACTATTGTAACCTTGAAGTGTTTTTCTCATCTGGGAGTTTCCCTATACAGTCTGCAAGTGCCTAGTGTCTTTGGTGGGAGAGCTGAATTTGGCGTGAACAGAACTCAAATCTTTCTTCAGGGTGTGCTGGCAGCAGTCACCTTGTTAAGAGGTGGGAGTGGTGATGTAGGAGTAAGGCAGGAGCCAGTTATGAAGCAGAGATTTGCTTCTGCTAAGTGGCCATTACTGCCCTACCAGAGGTGGTTGGATCCCAAGTTGATGGAGCAAAAGCCCTGAGAGTTGGATCCAAGCTGGCTCTGTTAACTTTAATTCTTTGTTCTAAACTCTCCTAGCACTGGTATCCTCACCCCAGAGAGGAACATGCTGGACAAAAGGAGTCTGTGTGGTGTCAGCAGCCTGGTCATAGACAGATGTCCATTCTGCCTCTGATGTACTGCCTATGTGACCAGCAGCAATGTCAGCTTCTCTGCATCTGAGTCTCCTTTGTCTCTCACAGCTGATCACTCTTCCCTGCCTCCCCCACACACTCCCTGTTGTAGAGCCACATGGCAGGGCAGGCAGTGCTCATGTGGGCTCTAGGCATGCATGGGACAGGGCCTGTGGTAGTCAGGGCACTGTCAGAAATTGGGACTGCCTGTGAAGTGTTGTCCATGCAAACATTAGCTATGATTGATGTTGCCATGCTCAGATGGTGCCCCAGGTCCAAGTCACCTCTGAGTTCCATGGCTGAGCTTTCTCCCATTTGTGGCAGCCATTGCTCCAGTAGGTAGCTGTGAGGTGAAGTAAGTAGGGCTGGAGCATTTTCCTGGCCCAGGCTTGGGCATGCACAGAGACAGTTGTGGGAATCCTTAGACTGTAGCACCTCAATCCCCCCTCTCTGTCCTGGCTTGGGTGCAAGCCAGTGCTTGTGTGCTCCTCAGAAGTCGGGTCCAGGCTTCCCACAGCTCTCCTATTAGTCCCAGTGGCCTCCCAAGCCGCCAAGATGACTCATCTCCCCTATGTCAGACCCCAGAACTGGAGTGCCCAATATATAGTTCAAATTACTCACACCACAGGGCAGATCTCTGCCAATGTATTCTCCCTTTTACTCTGAGTATCCTCCCAGGGGCACTGGTCCCATTTGGATTGCTTTTTCTTACCCAATTTTGTGTGGCTCTTTCTTACAGCCTTGGATATATATGAGACTTTCTGCCAGTTTCCAGTCAGTTTTCTGTGAGAAATTTTCCACATGTAGATGTATTTCTGAATTGATTGTGGGGTAAGTGAGTTCCACATCTTATTCACCAGCTTGATTGATAAACCCATTATGGGAAACTCAACCAAACTAGTTGTCTCTCAGTACAAATTTGACTGTTTGCTCTGCTTCAAAAAGGAGATTTTACATACATCTTAATCTTGCACCATTCATCCATATTTTTCAAAAATTTTTTTTACTACCCCTATTTATTATTGCTAAGAGAGCAAACTCAGCACGTATAATCAACTATGAAACTTTGACAAAATTTTTGCACAAATTCTGGAGCCAACTTTTTTCCCTTTGTCTCATATTAGGAAGAAATATTGTATGTATTTGTGTTAAATTTTTTCTAGGTTTACTGAGATATAATTGACATGTAATATGTACATTTTAGGTATATAATGTGTTGATTTCAAAAGCATGTGTTGTGAAATTATTACTACAGCAGGGTTTGTTAACACCTTTACCTCTCATGATTATCACTTCAATTTTATGGGGAGAATATTTGATATCGACTCTCTTAGCCACTTTCAAGTATATAATACAGAAATTTGAGATCTACTCTCAACAACTTTTCAAATACATAATACATTTCAAATATAATAATACAAGTATATATAATGTAATTTTAAGTTAACTCTAATCTTGAGATTCATTCACTCCTCAGAACTTATTCATCTTTTAGCTGGAATTTTTTACCCTTTGACTACAGTCTCCTCATTTACTCATTCCCCAGTCCCTGGCTAACCCATTTCTATTCTTTGTTTCTATGAGTTTCTTTGTTTCTATGGCTATTTCAGAAAATATTCCACATATAAGCAATATCATGCAGTAATTATCTTTCCCTGTCTGATTTATTTAGTATAAATAAATACATCTCATTTAGTATAATGCTTTTAAGTTCTATCCATGTTGCAAAAAGCAAGATTTCCTTCTTTCCCATGGCTGAATAATATTCCATTGTGTGTGTGTGTGTGTGTGCGTGCATGTGTGTGTTTGAATCTATCTCACATCTTCTTTATCCATTCATCCATAGATGTACAGTTAGGTTCTTTCCATATTTCTTGGCTATTGTAAATAAAGTTGCAATGAACATGGAGTTTCAGAAATCTCTTCAAGATCCTAATTTAATTTCCTTTGGATACACCAGAAGTGATATTGCTGGATAATATAGTTGTTCAACTTTTAATTTTTTTGAGAACCTACATTCTATTTTCCATAGTAGCTGCACCAACGTATATTTCTACCAACAGTGCACAGAGTTCCTTTTCCTCCACATCTTTGCCAATACTTTTTATCTCTTGTCTTTTCAATAATAGACATATTAACATGTTTGAAGGATGTTTCTGTGTGGTTTTGATTTGTATTTCCCTAATAATTTGTGAGCATCTTTCCATGTACTTTTTGGACATTTGGATCTCTTCTTTGGAAAAATGCCTATTCAGTTTTTCTGTCCATTTTTAAATTGGGTTAAAAAAATAATAATTTATATTGGAGTAGGACCTGCATGGCAGGGAAAGGCAGCCCGGCCTGAGGGGGATCTCTGAGTGCGTCGGAGTGCAGAGTTCCAGATTTCAGA
Source organism: Mesoplodon mirus (assembly GCF_964341445.2). Classification (NCBI taxonomy): domain Eukaryota; kingdom Metazoa; phylum Chordata; class Mammalia; order Artiodactyla; family Ziphiidae; genus Mesoplodon; species Mesoplodon mirus. The sequence goes on from NC_138993.1 coordinate 30,567,133, forward strand.
GTAAACAGATGATGTTGTGGTCATCAAGCCAGCAGCCACTGCAACCACCCTGACTGTGCACCCTGAGGCGATTCAGGATGGGAAAAAAAACAGGATATTGACAATAGATAGTTAAGTCTTCCCTACTGTGCCTTAGAGACCATCAAGTTCAAAGTCCTCATTATGCACATGATGAAGCTAAGGCCCAGGGAGGGGCGTGACTTTCCCAAGTCCACCCAGGTGACTTGTGCCAGTGCCCAGACAAGACGTCAAGCCACTTGGGGTTGAACCCACCCCAAATCACTGGGTACAAGAACTCAAGAGACTCGTGCCAAGTTGATCTGCCCTGTAATGCAGACTGGTGACATGAGAACCTCAGACCCTTCACTCATTTCTCCATGCCACTTCCTTTCAATACCTGCATCTCACTCAGGGCATTGGGATGCTTTGTGCTGCAGGGACCCTGTCTCCAGGAGATGTCAATTTGCCCCTGTGCTCTCTCCAAGCTCCCTTCCCAGTCTCTGTCACCTGGCTTTCCTCCTCTCCCATCTGCCTTTCTTCTCTTCTCTGATACCCACCTTTTAGAGATTTCTTGACTAGAATCTTCTGCCACATTTTCTTCCCACTTGTGTCTCTAAAGCTCATTCCTCAGACCTACCCATTCCCCAAGTGATGACAACTTCATCCACCTCTAAGTCTCAGCCATGTTTCCTGTTCCTCATGCAGACTCTGTGGTTTCAGACCGCCAGCCCCCACACCCATCCTCATGTGGAATACGTGGAGTGTGGGCAGGGCTGCTGTTCTTCTGCTCAGTGTGTCTGACTACCTGAAAGTATCTCCTGAGAGACTCATTTATTTGGCTTGAATGCAAATGCCCCCCAGGAGTGGTCACACATGAAGCCATTGACAGTGCTGGTGTCTTGAAGAATAGGAATGACTTTTTCAGTGAAAATAAGTGGGCATGTAAGTTTCAGCAGGAGCTCAGATCTTCAATGAGAAAGGGAGGCATGGTATTGGGGTTATCTGTAGTAAGCACAGGTTGTCTGGGGGGTGTTGGCAAAACTTTTCTGTAAAGGGCTGAATAGTAAATAGTCCATAGACTTTTACTTTTACTAAGTCTATTTGTAATAGTCTTTAGGGACCACATGGTCTCTGTCACAACTACTCAATTCTGTTGTAGTGCAAAAGCTGCCATATGCTGTTACAGGCTGAACTGTCTCCCCCTAGATCTATATGTTGAAGTTCTAACACCCAATATCTCAGAACATGAATGTATTTGGAGATGGGGTCTTTAAGAGGTGATTAAGTTAAACAGAGGTCCCTGGGTGGACCTTGATACAATATGACTGATGTTTTGGGTAAGAAGCGGAGATTAGGACACAGAGGTGTTCAGAGGGAAGGCAATGTGAGGACACAGGGAGAAGAATGCCATCGACATGACAAGAAGAGAAGTCTCAGGAGAAACCAAGCTACTGACTCATTGATCTCTGACCTCCAGCCTCCAGAACTATGAGACTGTTGAGACTTACTTGGCAGTTCAGTGGTTAGGAATTGAAGCTCCCACTGCAGGGGACATGGGTTTGATCCCTGGTCAGGGAACTAAGCTTGCACATGCAGTGCAGCATTGCCAAAAAAAAATGTCTCCTGCTTAAGTCCCCCAGTACACTCTGTGGTTATGGCAGCCCTAGCAAACTGATACAGGCAGCCTGTACACGAAGGAGTGTGACTGTGTGACAATCAAACTTTATGAACATTGAAAAAAAACATTTTTATTGGAGTATAGTTGATTTACAATGTTGTGTTAGTTTCTGGTGTACAGCAAAGTGAATCAGTTATACATATACATATATCCACTCTTTATTAGATTCTATTCCCATATAGGTCATTACAAGGTATTGAGTAAATTTCCCTGTGCTACAGAGTAGGTTCTTATTAGTCATCTATTTTATATATAGTAGTGTATATATGTCAATCCCAATCTCCCAATTTACCCCTCTCCCCTTTTCCCTTTGGTAACCATAAGTTTGTTTTCTATCTCTGTGACTCTATTTCTGTTTTGTAAATAAGTTCATTTGTACCATTTTTTTTAGCTTCCACATAGAAGCGATATCATATGATATTTGTCTTTCTCTGTCTGACTTACTGCACTCAGTATGACAATCTCTAGATCAAACCATGTTACTGAAAATGACATTATTTCATTCTTTCTAATGGCTGAGTAATATTCCATTGCATATATATACCACAGCTTCTTTATTCATTCCTCTGTCAACAGACATTTAGATTGCTTCTATGTGCTGGTTATTGTAATTAGTGCTGCAATGAACACTGAGGTATATGTATATTTTAGAATTATGATTTTCTTCAGATATATGCCCAGGAGTGGGTTTGCTGGATCATATAGTAGATCTATTTTTAGTTTCTTAAGGAACCTCCATACTGTTCTCCATAGTTGCTGTACAAATTTACATTCTTACCAACAGTGTAGGAGGATTCAGAGCTGGAGGAATCGAAGATGACACAAACAGTTGGAAAAATATATCATGTTCTAGGATTGGAAAAATCAATATTGTGAAAATGACTATACTGCCTAAGGCAGTCTACAGATTCAATGTAATTCCTATCAAATTGCCAATGGCATTTTTCACAGAATTAGCAGAAAAAAAATTACAATTTGTATGAAAACACAAAACACCATGAATAGCCAAAACAATCTTTTTTTTTTTTTTTTTTTTTACCCCACCCTCATGACCTAATCTAATTCTAATTGGATCCCAAAGGTCTCATCTCCAAATACCACCACACCGGGGGTTAGAGCTTCAATATATGAATTTTAGGTGGAAGCAAACATTCAACTGAAGCTTTGTTCTACACATCCAGGGTTGGAGATGCCTCGTAGGCATCCACAAAGAGATGTCAAGCAGTTTGATACAGGAGAATAGAGCTCAGTGGAGAGAGAGAGAATGAGAGAGAGATTTTAATTTTAAGTAATTGACTCACACAGTTATTGAAGCTGACAAGTCCCAAAATCTGTAGGGTGAGTCAGCAAGCTGGAGACCCAGGAGAACAGATGGTATAAGTTCCAGTCTAAGTCTGAAGGCCTGAGCACCAGGAAAGCCAATGATGTGCTTCCCGTAAGAAAACCTGAGACCCAGGAAGAACCAATGTTTCAGTTTGAGTTCAAAGGCTGGAAAAAGCTCATGTCTCACTCCAAAGCTAGTTAGGCAGGAGGAATTCTGTCTTAGTTGGCCAAAACAATCTTGATAAGGAAAATGGAACTAGAGGAATCAGGCTTCCTGACTTCAGACTATACTACCAAGCTACAGTAATCAAAACAGTATTATACTGGCACAAAAACAAAATATAGATCAATGGAACAGGATAGAAAGCCCCAGAGATAAGCTCACACACATATGGTCACCTAATCTATGACAAAGGAGGCAAGAATATAGAATGGAGAAAAGACAGCCTCTTCAATAAGTAAGAAGACTGGACAGCTACATGTAAAACAATGAAATTAGAACACTCCCAAATACCATACACAAAAATAAACTCAAAATGGTTTAAAGACCTAAATGTAAGGCTGGATACTATAAATATCTTAGAGGAAAACATCGGCTGAACACTCTGTGATATAAATCACAGCAAGATCTTTTTTGATCCACCACCTAGGGTAATGAAAATAAATAAATAAATAAATGAATAAATAAATAGGACCTAATTAACCTTAAAGTCTTTTGCACAACAAAGGAAACCATAAACAAGATGAAAGGACAACCCTTAGAATGGGAGAAAATATTTGTCAACGAAGTGACTGACAAGAGATTAATTTCCAAATTATACAAAAAGCTCATGCAGCTCAATATCAAAAAAAAAAAAACAAACAATTCAATCAAAAAATGGTCAGAATATCTAAACAGACATTTCTCCAAAGAAGACATACAGATGGCCAAAAGGCACATGAAAAGATGCTCAACATAATTAAAGATGCTCAACATCATTAGAGAAATGCAAATCAAAACTACAGTGAGGTATCACTTCACACCAGTCAGAATGGCCATCATCCAAAAATTTGCAAACAGTAAATGCTAGAGAGGCTGTGGAGAAAATGGACTGGTTTTTTTTGTTGTTGTTTTTACCATGGAGTGATATGAGTTTCTTATATATTTTGGGTATTAACCCCTTACCAGGTATATAATTTGTAAAATATTTTCTCCTATTCTGTAGATTGCCTTTTCATTTTGTTGATGGTTTTGTGCAGAACCTTTTAGTTTTATATAGTCCCACTTATTGATTTTTCCTTTTGAGTTTTTTGCTTTTGGTGTCATATTTTTAAAACTTTGTCAATACCAACGTCAAGAAGCTTTTTTACCTATGCTTTCTTCTAGGAATTTTAAAATTTTAGGTCTTATTTTAAGTCTTTAATACAATTCAAGCTAATTTTTGTGAGTGACGTAAGTAGGGTCTAATTCATTCTCTCATGAATGCTTATCCAATTTATTCAACAACACTGATTGAAGAGACTATCTTTTCCCCACTGTGTATCCTTGGCTTTCTTGTCAAATATTAGTTGATCATGTATTGCAAGGGTCCATTTTCTGGCTCTTTATTATATTCCATCAGTCTATGTGTCTCTTTTTATGCCAGTACCATACACTTTTTTGATTATTGTAGCTTTGTAGTATAATCTTTTTAAGCATTGATAGGAACCAACACAAATTTATTTGGCCTTACAATTTTACATATCTGGTATTAGAAATGGGAATGCCCTTGGTTATGATTTTTAATTCTGCAGAACCAAAGGAAGTGCTCCCCCAATTCATGTCAACACACACACACACACAAACAAAACACACTCATAAACATGCATACCACTCTATATTACTCATATTACCCATGCTTACTCAGTGGGTAGGTGCATAATCAATTCAGAATATTACTTAGAAATTAATTGGAATTAAATACTGCTGAAACTGACTTTGGTGGAGGTCTAAAATTCTTACAACCTCTCCTGGCTTTTTTTTTTAAGTATTTGGAATTTCCACAGCTGTAGGGTGTAATCTATGTAGTCCATTCATAAATAATTACCAGAGCTGTACCTACTGTTTCCTTAGTCATTCATTACTTATCATTCCCTTGCAATATACAGTCATAGAACAAACTTTCTGGGAAAACATGAATAGGAAAGCTAATGTTGTAAATATATACAATGACTTTGACCAGGTATATTCTTTCAGCATGCCCATAATCTGATTTTCAAGTCGAAAATAAAAAACAAATATCTTTGGTGGAAATGCTCTGGAAAAACTATTATGTCTTCTTCTTTCTTTCTTTCTTTCTTTCTTTATTTTTTTCAGTACGCAGGCCTCTCACTGCTGTGGCCTCTCATGTTGCAGAACACAGGCTCTGGATGCACAGGCTCAGTGGCCATGGCTCATGGGCCCAGCCATTCCATGGCATGTGGGATCTTCTGGGACTGGGACATGAACCCGTGTCCCCTGCATTGGCAGGCAGACTCTCAACCACTGTGCCACCAGGGAAGCCCAACTATTATGTCTTCTGTGTATGTGTGAGAAAGCCTTCAAAAAAAAGAAATAATAAAAGTATTAAGGATCATCTTTTCAGGTGTTTGTTGGCTATTTGTATGTCTTCTTTGGAGAAATGTGTATTCAGGTCTTCTGCCCATTTTTTGATTGGGTTCTTTGTTTTTTGGATATTGAGCTGCATGAGTTGTTTGTATCTTTTGGATATTAATCCTTTGTCAGTTGCTTCATTTGCAATGCTTTCTCCCATTCTGAGGGTTGTCATTTTGTCTTGTTTATGATTTCCTTTGCTGTGCAAAAGCTTTTAAGTTTAATTAGGTCCCATTTGTTTACTTTTCTTTTTATTCTCATTACTCTAGGAGGTGGGTCAAAAAAAGACCTTGCAGTGATTTATATCAAAGAGTGTTCTGCATTTGTTTTCCTCTGAGATTTATAGTGTCTGGCCTTACATTTAGGTCTTTAATCCATTTTGAGTTTATTTTTGTGTATAGTATTACAGAGTGTTCTAATTTCATTCTTTTACATGCACAACATCACTAATTATTAGAGAAATACAAATCAAAACTACAATGAGATATCACCTCACACTAGTCAGAATGGCCATTATCATAAAATCTACAAACAATAAACTCTAGAGATAGTGTGGAGAAAAGGGAAACCTCTTACACTATCGGTGGGAATATAAATTGATAGAGCCACAATGGAGAACAGTATGGAGGTTCCTTAAGAAACTAAATTAGAACTACCATGTGACCTAACAATCCCACAACTGGGCATATACCCTGAGCAAAACCATAATTCAAAAAGATACATGAACCTCACTGTTCAGTGCAGCATTATTTACAATATCCAGTACATGGAAACAACCTAAATGTCCATCAACAGAAGAATGAATAAAGAAGATGTGGTACATAAATACAATGGACTATTACTCAGCCATTAAAAGGAATAAAATTGGGTCATTTGTGGAGATGTGGATGGGCCTAGAGAGTGTCATACAGAGTGAAGAAAGTTGCAAAGAGCAAAGCAAATATTGTATATTAATGTATATATGTGGAATCTGAAAACAATTGTTATAGACAATCTTATTTACCAAGCAGAAATAGAGCCATAGACAAAGAACAGACATATGGATACCAAGGGGGAAAGGGGAGGGTGGGAGGAATTGGGAGATTAGGATTGACATGTATACACTATTGATACTATGTATAAGACAGATGACTAATGAGAACATACTGTATAGCACAGGGAACTCTAAACAATGCTATGTGGTGACCTAAATGGGGAGGAAATCCAAAAAGGAGGGGATACATATATACGTAGAGCTGATTTACTTTGCTGTGAAGTAAAAACTAACACAACTTTGTAAAGCAGCTATATTCCAATAAAAATTAAAAAAATAAAATGCCTATTATGTCATGAGAAAAAAAATGTATTAAGGAAAAAGACAAGGAAGCTTGAAGTATAGCTCTCAAAGAATGTGAAAGAGAAGCACAAACAACTTCACGACACTATTAATGTAAGCCATACTGTGGCTAAAAGACCAAAATTCAAAGTTCTCACATTACAGAAGAGAAAATGCTGATCACAGAGATCCAATATCACAGAAATTATTTATTATTGACAATCTGTTTACTTCAGACTAGTTTTCTTATCATACCATGGTTCCTCAGTTCATTTTTGTGTGTAGTCAACATATGTAGATATGAAATAAGAGTAAGTTAAAACAATATGAATGAATAAGCACCAATGCCAATCTAATGATTGATAAAACCTTAACACATGTATTTATACATACACACTTTTCCTTTTATATAAATTCTAAACCATAATATTGCCTTGAAAAACATTAATCCTAGACAATCAACAATAAAGCAGTCTTGATGTAAAAAAAGTAATTGTGTATAAATATTGTATATATATATATTTTACTACGAGCTATGTTTTGCAGTGGAAACCAATGATTCTCCTACATTTTTTAAAGTATAGTTTATTTTCATTTTTTTAGTTTTTAAATTAAAAATTTAATTTTTAAATTAATTTTAATTAATTAAAATTTAATTAATTTAATTTTTTATACAGCAGGTCATTATTAGTCATCAGTTTTATACACATCGGTGTATACATGTCAATCTCAATCACCTAATTCATCACACCACCACACCCACCTCTCTGCTGCTTTCCCACGTTGGTGTCCATATGTTTGCTCTCTACATCTGAGTCTCAATTTCTGCCCTGTAACCGGTTTATCTGTACCATTTTTCTAGGTTCCACATATATGCATTAATATATGATATTTGTTTTTCACTTTCTGACCTACTTCACTCTGTATGACAGTCTCTAGATCCATCCACGTCTCTACATATTACCCATTTTCATTGTTTTGATGGCTTAGTAATATTCCGTTGTATATATTTACCACATCTTCTTTATCCATTCGTCTGTTGATGAGCATTTAGGTTGCTTCCATGACCTATCTATTGTAAATAGTGCTGCAATGAGCACTGGAGTGCATTAGTCTTTTTGAATTATGGTTTTCTCTGGGTATATGCCCAGTAGTGGGATTGCTGGATCATATGGTAATTCTATTTTTCGTTTTTTAAGGAAACTCCATACTGTTCTCCATAGTGGCTGTATCAATTTACATTCCCACTAACAGTGCATGAGGGTTCCCTTTTCTCTACACCCTCTCCAGCATTTGTTGTTTGTAGATTTTCTGATGATGCCCATTCTAAATGGTGTGAGGTGATACCTCATTGTAGTTTTGATTTGCTTTTCTCTAATAATTAATGAAGTTGAGCAGCTTTTCATGTGCTTCCTAGACATATGTATGCTTTCTTTGGAGAAATGTCTATTTAGGTCTTCTGCCCATTTTTGGATTGTTGTTTTTTTTTTTAATATTGAGCTGTTTATATATTTTGAAGATTAATCCTTTGTCCATTGATTCTTTTGCAAATATTTTCTCCCATTCTGAGAGTTGTCTTTTCATCTTGTTTATGGTTTTCTTTGCTGTGCAAAAGCTTTTAAATTTCATTGGGTCCCATTTGTTTATTTTTGTTTTTATTTCTAATACTCTAGGAGGTAGATCAAAGAAGATCTTGCTGTGATTTATGTCAAATAGTGTTCTTCCTAAGTTTTCCTCTAAGAGGTTTATAGAGTCCGATCTTACATTTAGGTCTCTAATCCGTCTTTCTCCATTGTATATCCTTGCCTCCTTTGTCATAGATTAGTTGACCATAGATGCGTGAGTTTGTCTCTGGGCTTTCTATCTTGTTCCATCGATCTATGTTTCTGTTTTTGTGCCAGTATCATATTGTCTTGATGACTGTAGTTTTAGAGTATAGTCTGAAATCAGGGAGTCTGATTCCTCAAGCTCCGTTTTTTTCCCTCAAGACTGCTATGGCTATTTGGGGTCTTTTGTGTCTCCATACAAATTTTAAGATTTTTTTTTCTAGTTCCATAAAAACTGCCATTGATAATTTGATAGCAATTGCATTGAATATGTAGATTGCTTTGGGTAGTATTGTCACTTTCACAGTATTGATTCTTCCAATCCAAGGACATGGTATATCGCTCCATCAGTTGGTATCATCTTTAATTTTTTTCATCAGTGTCTTATAATTTCCTGCATACAGGTTTTTTGTCTCCCTAGGTAGGTTTATTCCTAGGTATTTTATTCTTCTTGTTTCAATGGTAAATTGGAGTGTTTCATAATTTCTCTTTCAGATTTTTCATCATTAGTGTATAGCAAAGCAAGAGATTTCTGTGCATTAATTTTGTATCCTGAAACTTTACCAAATTCATTGATTAATTCTAGTAGTTTTCTGATGGCATCTTTAGGATTCTCTATGTATAGTATTATGTCTTCTGCAAACAGTGACAGTTTTACTTCTTCTATTCCTGTTTGTAATCCTTTTAATTTCTTTTACTTCTCTGATTTCCTTGGCTAGGACTTTCAAAATCAAGTTGAATAATTGTGGTGAGAGTGGACATCCTTGTGTTGTTCCAGATCTTAGAGGAAATGCTTTCCATTTTTCACCATTGAGAATGATGTTTGCTGTGGGTTTGTCGCATGTGGCCTTTATTATGTTGAGATAGGTTCCCTCTATGCCCACCTTCTGGAGAGATTTTATCATAAATTTGTTTTGAATTTTGTCAAAAGTTTTTTCTGCATCTATTGAGATGATCATATGGTTTTTATTCTTCAACTTGTTAATATGGTTTATCACATTGATTGATTTACATATATTGAAGAATCCTTGCATCCCTGAGGTAAATCCCACTTGATCATGGTGTATGATCCTTTTAATGTGTTGTTGGATTCTGTTTGCTAGGATTTTCTTTAGCATTTTTGCATCTATATTCATCAGTGATATATGTCTGCAATTTTCTTTCTTTGTAGTATCTTTGGTTTTGGTATCAGGGTTATGGTGACCTCATAGAATGAGTTTGGGAGTGTTCTTTCCTCTGAAAATTTTTGGAAGAGTTTGAGAAGGATGGGTGTTAGCTCTTCTCTAAATGTTTGATAGAATTCACCTGTGAAGCCATATGGTTCCTGGACTTTAGTCTGTTGGAAGATTTTTAATACAGTTTCAAGTTCATTACTTGGGATCCATCTGTTCATATTTTCTGTTTCTTCCTGGTTCAGTCTTGGAAGGTTATACCTTTTTAAAATTTGTCCATTTCTTCTAGGTTGTCCATTTTATTGGCATAAAGTTGCTTGTAGTAGTCTCCTAGGATTCTTTGTATGTCTGTGGTGTTTGTTGTAACTTCTCCTTTTTCATTTCTAATTTTATTAATTTGAGTCCTCTCCCTCTTTTTCTTGAGGAGTCTGGCTAATGGTGTATCAATTTTGTTTATCTTTTCAAATAATCAGCTTTTAGTTTTATTGATCTTTGCTATTGTGTTTGTTGCTGTTGTTTGTTTGTTTCCATTTCATTTATTTCTGCTGTTATCTTTCCAATTTCTTTCCTTCTACTAACCTTGGGTTTTGTTTGTTCTTCTTTCTCTAGTTCCTTTAGGTGTAAGTTAGATTGTTTATTTGAGATTTTTCTTGTTTCTTGAGGTAGACTTGTATAGCTATAAAGTTCCCTCTTAGAACAGCTTTTGCTGCATCCCATTGGTTTTGGATCATTGTGTTTTCATTGTCATTTGTCTCTTGGTATTTTTTTAAATTTCCTCTTTGATTTCTTCAGTGATCTCTTGGTTATTTAGAAATGTATTGTTTAGCTTCCATGTGTATTTTTTTCCTTTTTTTCCCTGCAATTTATTTCTAATTTCATAGTGTTATGGTCAGAAAAGATGCATGGTATGATTTCAATTTTCTTAAATTTACTGTGGCTTGATTTGTGCCCCAGGATGTGATCTATCCTGGAGAATGTTCCGAGCACACTTGAGAAGAAAGTGTAATCTGCTGTTTTGGAATGGAATGTCCTATAAATCTCAATTAAATCTATCTGATGTATTGTGTCATTTAAAGCTTCTGTTTCCTGTTTTATTTTCATTTTAGATGATCTGTTCTTTGGTGTAAGTGAGTTGTTAAAGGCCCCCATTACTATTGTGCTACTGTCAATTTCTTCTTTTATAGATGTTAGCAGTTGCCTTATTTATTAATGTGCTCCTATGTTGGGTGCATATATATTGATAATTGTTATATATCTTCTTCTTGGATTGATCCCTTGATCATTATGTAGTTTCCTTCCTTTTCTCTTGTAACATTCTTTATTTTAAAGCCTATTTTATCTGATATAAATATTGCTATTCCAGCTTTCTTTTGATTTTCATTTGCATGGAATATCTTCCTCCATTCCCTCACTTTCAGGTTGTATGTGTCCCTAGGTCTGAAGTGGGTCTCTTGTACATAGCATATAGATGGGTCTTGTTTTTGTATCCATTCAGCAGCCTGTGTCTTTTGGTTGGAGCATTTAATCCACTCATGTTTAAGGTGATTATCAATATGTATGTTCCTATGACCATTTTCTTAATTGTGTTGGGTTTGTTTTTGCAGGTCCTTTTCTTATCTAGTGTTTCCAACTTAGAGAAGTTCCTTTAACATTTGTTGTAGAGCTGGTGTGGTGGTGTTGAATTCTCTTAGCTTTTGCTTGTCTGTAAAGCTTTTGATTTCTCCATCAAATCTGAATGAGATCCTTGCCTGATAGAGTAATATTTGTTGTAGGTTCTTCCCTTTCATCACTTTAAGTATATCATGCCACTCCCTTCTGGCTTTTAGTGTTTCTGCTGAGAAATCAGCTGTTAACCTTATGGGAGTTCCCTTGTATGTTGTTTGTTATTTGTCCTTTAATGCTCTCAATAATTTTTCTTTGTCTTTAATTTTTGCCAGTTTGTTTACTGTGTGTCTCAGCGTGTTTCTCCTTGGGTTTATCCTCTTTGGGACTCTCTGTGCTTCCTGGACTTGGGTGGCTATTTCCTTTCCCATGTTAGGGAAGTTTTTGACTATAATCTCTTCAAATATTTGCTCGAGTCCTTACTCTCTTCTCCTTTTGAGACCCCTATAATGTGAATGTTGTTACATTTAATGTTGTCTTAATGTTGTCCCACAGGTCATTTAGGCAGTCTTCATGTCTTTTTATTCTTTTTTGTTTATTCTGTTCTTCATCAGTGAATTCCACCATTCTGTCTTCCAGGCCACTTATTCGTTCTTCTGCCTGAGTTATTCTGCTATTGATTCCTTCTAGTGTAGTTTTTATTTCAGTTATTGTATTGTTCATCTCTGTTTGTTTGTTCTTTAATTCTTCTAGGTCTCTGTTAAATATTTCTTGAATATTCTCGATCTTTGCCTCCATTCTATTTCCGAGGTCCTGGATCATCTTAACTATCATTATTCTGAATTCTTTTTCTGGAAGGTTGCCTATTTCCACTTCATTTAGGTTTTTTTTCTGGGGTTTTATCTTGTTCCTTCCTCTGGTACATAGCCCTCTGCCTTTTCATCTTGTCTATCTTTCTGTGGATGTGGTTTTTGTTCCACACGCTGCAGGATTGCAGTTCTTCTTGCTTCTGCCCTTTCAATTCTTCTACATTTTAAGTGCATATATTTCATTTACATTTAGCTACTTTCAATCCCAATTTTGTGACATAAAATGTTTTGTAGCTTAGCATTCTACTTATTATGAAGAACAGTGGAAAGCCAACTGATGCAACCTAAAAAAGGAAGAAAAAATTGAAAAGATAATATAAATGCACAGTTGTTGAATAAAAACATGTTATCTTAATGTGAGTTCAGGTGTTAGTCAGGTTCCCATATGTAAAGGAATTATACAGTACAAAAATTATGTGCCAAATTCTCATCCTGTGAGATACACTGACAACTGCATATGAAAAGAATCTAGCTTAGATAGAAAAATTTTATTTAAGAAATAAAAGGGGCAGACAGTTCATGAATGCATGATTATTATATTTCTTCATTAGCACTTATATATTTTGCATATTAGCTGAGGATAGGTAGAAGCTGATGATTATAAAATATTGTGAGAAAATCAAGGTGATGTGTAAAGGCTGAATAACTAAGCACAAAGGTTATGATAAAAACAAATTTATGGCTGGTTACTTCAGAATTCTTAGTTTGCTGTTGTAATCTGTTTAAAACTTTTTATTAGATAATTTGATGTCCTTCTGAGATGAAAATTTAGGGTATGTGACAGCAAGGCCATTAAGAGAAAGTTCTCCAGAGAAGAAGTGACTTTGACAACCTTTGAAGAACCAAAACATACCATCTTAAAACAATAGTTGATGACGTTAGAATTACCTAGCCTTGAATGAAAACACTAAAATTGATAATAATGTTCTTCACGTACAGAAAAGGTTTCTATAAAGAGAACTAGTATATGCACTTCAAATAAATCTAAATCTCCTTCTAGGATAAACTTTTTTATGGTAAGAGATTTGATAAAGTGACTGTAGCAATGACAGAATCAGAACAGAATAAATGTAAAATAATACTTGTTCAAGAGCAATTGAGAACAAAGACCTGTTTGTGATCTTAATTATTGCAGATACATAGACTTTCGCAATTTACTTATTCTTAGAATTTCCTTACCAATAAATAAAGAATATTGACTAGCCCTTGCTTAAGGTAAATTCTGATTCTAAAATTATATTCTTCTGATCTGATGGACTTCATTGTTGCAAGCTATCAAGGTGTTGTACATTCCGTAATCATTGTGATAAGTGCTAAATATGAAATGACCTAAACTTTTAATATGTGTTGTTCTGCATATGTTTAATAAATATTGAGTATGAAATAATTCAAATACAAAACTAAATTAGATAATAGATAAATTGATCAAAAATAGATCTTAAACTTTATAGTCTAAGAATAACAGGTGAACTCTGATTCTTTACACAACTATGTATATCTTTGATCATGCATATGCATTTTGCTCTGCAGCAGTATACATAGATCCACAGAGAAGATACATCTTTCTTAATGAGACTTCTTAAAGTATTTGGTAAATTGAAGTTAATGTGTAAAAACAAATAATATGCATCATTGCTATGACCACACACACACACACACACACACACACATTCAGGAACATTTTTACATAGCTCTTTATAATTTTCATTATTGAGCATGACAGAACAAAACTAAGGGAAATATCATAATCTGGAATCCACCACATAGAAATTGGGATCTATATTTGAATCCACTTAGTTTATTGGGATTATTTATATACTTTTACCACTTTATATTTCTTTAGCTCTTTAAAAAAGAAATAATATGTAATACTTTTGTCTTCAAATTCATCTTTGTTTTCTCTTAACTTATATGAAGGACTTGTGTTATTATGATAATCATCTACTGCCAAGATGTCATATAAAATCCGAAATCATTTGGTTTCTTTCACTACTCTGGGCACAAATCAGAAATGTAAAAATTATGATCTCCTAGACCTAATGTGGCTGACCACCACTCTTCCCATCCTTCCTAAAAAGCTCCTGAATTATATATACAAAATATATAATTTTGAACAAAGGTTCAGAAGAGAATATAATACAAAACTAATCTCATAAGATTCTGTGAGACAGGTCAGTCTATGTTATGTTATTCCAGGAACAAAACTTTTCCCAACTTTTTCAGTGGCTTTTTTGGCACAAACTCAAATGGCTCCAACACCAGGTGTAATAACAACAACAGTAACAACAATGGGGGGCAGGGGAGGCTAATTTCCAAACAGCATGGAAATAATCATGTGAATTCAGCCAAAGATTGCAAGAATTCAGCATCAGTTTAATGTATTTTGATGAGTTTGGGCCATTCAGTACCAGTAAATGAATTATCTATTTGGCTATTGGTGCCTGTAATAAGATCGGTATTTTGATTCTATTTTGTATTGTTTGAATAACGTGACAAGAGGCAGAAAACACAAGAAAATCGAAAGAAGATAAGTCTCATGAACAAAACTATGTAGACAGCAGGTGTCAGAAGGCTTTAAGAATACATAAGAATCAGGATTTATGTAAACGTATAGCTGATTCACTTTGTTATACAGCAGAAACTAACACAAAATTGTAAAGCACTTAGACTCCAATAAAGCTTAAAAAAAAAGGATACATAAGAAGACAACACTAGAATCATTTGTAAGAACACATTAGAATAATATCTTTAAAACTGCACTGATATTGATGAGGAATGGAGATTATAAATAAACGTAACCATTGTGAGCTATGACAGATAAGGAGATAGCCAGTGATGAAGAGCCACAAGAAAGAGAAAGTTTACATTCTGTATGTGAACAAAAATTTACATCAGCTCCTCAATATGTAATCTAATTTGTGTGCTACTCAGAACATATGACAACAGACTATATCTTAAACAGCCATATGTGGAGGTATATCACACAAGGATATCCATGGGCTGCAAAGCTTCTCAACTCTGGCTAAAATTTAGAATTTCTTGAAAAGTTTTTAAACATGCAATGCAAGTACCTTACCTATAGAGATTCTAAGTTAATTGGACTGTGGTTGTTCCCCAAATGATTCTAACATATAGCCAGAGTGAGAATTACTGGGTTCCACCATCACATCTTATGCAATATGAATTTGGATATATCTCTGTAACCACAACCACAGTGTGCTATGATAAATTTAGATAGAAAATGTGAAGTATGTGGTATATTTTGAGAAAAAAAATCCGTTAAAAGCATTTAAGTATATGCAAAGTATTTCCCTCTTCCAAATTTTGTTTTCAATGACAGAATTTTAGACAGCAGGATTTATTGGAATTTATATAATATTTACATGCATTATTAATATTCATCTAGCTATTCTACCTTTAGTATGATCATTTTCCCTATGGATGGAAAGAGTTTAAAGAATTGATTCCCTATTTAAAAGTAAATATTAGGGCTTCCCTGGTGGCGCAGTGGTTGAGAGTCTGCCTGCCGATGCAGGGGACACAGGTTCGTGCCCTGGTCTGGGAAGATCCCACGTGCTGTGGAGCGGCTGGGACAATTAGCCATGGCCGCTGAGTCTGCACGTCTGGAGCCTGTGCTCCGCAAAGGGAGAGGCCACAACAGTGAGAGGACTGTGTACCACAAAAAAAAAAAAAAAAAAAAAAGTAAATATTAAATGCAAAGTGAAGTTTAAATCTGAATGCAGAGTTTTTATTCCATTTTCTTTGAATCTACTCAGATATTCATATCTTACATTACTATTAATTCTTCTAATATTTTCTCTTTTAAATAACCTTTTAAATTTAGAATAGTTTTATATTTTAAAAAGTTGTGAGGACAGAATTACGATATACCCCAAACCAATTTCCCTCATTGTTAATATATTACATTAATATATTTGTCACAATTAACTAAAATACATTTAAAATAATGTAATTGATGCTTTATGTTTATTAATTAAAGTCCATACTTTATTCTGTTTTTTTTTTAATTTTTACTTAATATCCTTTTTCTGCTTCAGTATTCCACCCAGAATACCAATTACCTTTAGTTTGCATATCTCCATAGACTCCTCCATCTGTGGTAGTTCCTTAGATTTTCCTTGTTTTTGATGGCCTTGACAGTTTTGAGGTTTACTTGTCAGTTGTTTTGCAGAATGTTCTTCATTGATATTTGTCTGATATATTTTAATGATTAGATTTGGATTATGGATTTGGTGGAGGAAAACCAGAGAGGCAAAGTGCCATACTCTTCACCTCATATCAAGGGTACATAGTATCAAGATGACTTATCACTGTTGATGGTGACCTTGATCGCCTGGCTTGATGTAGTGTTTGTCAGTTTCTTCACTGTAGGGTTGCTCTTTTTCTCCCCTTCTATACTTTACTCTTGGAAGGAATTTACTATGGGCAAGCAAAACCAAATAAACAACAACAACAATAAAAACACAATGATTGAGAATGTCAAAGGGACACAGGACCCAATTGCAAGAGCTCTTAATGGCCAAAGCTGGAAAAACTTCTACAAGAAAATAAAGGAGTATCTGATTATAACCTAATATATAAAATAAATATCAGTGAGTCCACACTGATCTAAATATATGTGATTAAATTAATAATTGAATAGGGAGAATAGATAAATCTGCTGCACAAAATAATTGAAAAATATTATGTAGATATGCTATTCTCAAGTAAGAAGGATATAATTCCCTCTCTAAGTATGGATTGCACATTATTCTATTATTTTTAAAACTTTAATAAAAGGTTTTAAAATTTTCCATGAATTGTCATAGTTTAAAAGTCTATGCATATTGTTCCATCATTGAAATTTTAGCTTTAAATGCATAGATAGTTGAAATGTTTATAGATATTTTCTTTTAAAAGGTAAATAAATATCTGGAGGCTCAGGTTAAGTACTCTAAAACATGTTAGTTTTCTAAAACATTTTTACATATCTGAAAACAGAACTTAGAAATCTTAGACAGTTTAAATATTTAAGGAACATAATAAGACTATGCCAATTTATCAATATACTTAGACATCTTATGTAAAATATTAAACAAATATTAAAAATATTAAGACTGTTTACTCTGGGAGTTTTCTATTACAGAACTCTACTCACAATAGTAACATTTAAAAACTGCCATTTAGATGAAAGAACGGGATTTTGTATCCTAATAATTTTACTAGCTAACCTTAATTAGTATAACTAAACTTTCAGATACTAGGTAATCAGCCTTATTCTATAGAAAATTGCATTATTTTGGAACTGAGATTTAGATCCAATTCTATCTTCTCCTGACCTACCACTTCTTTATTTTCCTTTTTACTATGTTTTATTTTAAATTTCAGATTACATAATAGAACATTTACATCATTATTATTTCTTTAGGAAACATAAAAAATAATTATTTTATTTAATATATTTTTTCTAAATTTTTAATTACATATAACAAATTTATTGAATGAACTGCACTGAAAGCTGAAAGCAGAAAGCATTTTATTATTTCTCACTAATGTTTCATTAATGTTATTCTATAGACTCAGTTTCACCACTATGGGATAAAATCTTAGACAAATTCCATTGCTGTTTTAGTCACTTATAAATAACAAAAGAGTATTTTATTCTTGCACATATAAAAATGCCAAGCCAGTATAATATCAAAGTTCCAAAACGTCATATGGTTTATTTTTGTTCCCCTTCAGATTAGGCTGAGAAACCTGCATTGGGAGTGTAGCATATCATTGATTTCTTCTCTCATTCTCAATCCATTACCTTCATCATGCCATTTTTGGCTCCCATACATTTATTAGATGCTGTTTTAGGCACTCCTGACTTTGATACAATAATTTGCTCATATGTTTTATACAATACTAGTATACAGATACAATAGTAGTTATCAAATAAGAAAATGTTCCAGCAGCAACTAATGTTGTAATTTTTTTTAACAAACTCAGTATCACAAACTAATGACTAAGTCTAGAGATCGAAGCAATAGACTTCACTAAGAACAAGTCTATATTGTAGGTCAGTAAAACAGCAGTGACACTGATGCTTTTATTTTGCCCATCTTTAAGATTTATGTGAATCACTACATCATACTTGATCTTGCTAATATGTGTGTGAATAGGAAAAAATTAACATAATATTGTTCACAAAATCTCTTCCTCTGCCTGTTATAGAAAACCCGGTTTTTGCTAGTTAAATTCCTATGTCTCTACAGTGCATAATCAGGCCAACTAAAATAAGTGGAAGGACTGAGATGTATCAGATCACCCTGATTTTCAACAGGACATAGTTTTTGGTGAAAGAGATGTTAACAGTTATAGAGAAAGAAGGAAGAATGAGAAAAGTGTCAGCACTGAGTTAGTGCCTAAAGAAAATTTTGGAGCATTTGGGTTGACATTAAAAACACTGGAGCACATATTGTGGATGTGAAGTATTACAAGAAATAAATTTTTAAAAGTGAGAATTATAATTCTGCTTGTGTTGAGAAAGGAATCACACTTTGCACTTTCAGGAGTCTTAAAAAATTATAAATTAATTTCCTATTACATAAATAATTTACACTATTTTAGAAATGTCAGATTTTTAAAAATGTGTGAACCCTGTGTCCAGGCTAGTTACACAGAAGCTAAATTTAAGATGGGTTATATTTCATATCTACCCCATGCATTCCTTTTTTCTCCATTTCTATAACTTTTCTATTATAAAGAGCATCATGTGCTTAGATCTATGTGAAACTGACAGGAAGGATGGTAGATAGACAAATAAATCACTCCTTCCCTATAAAATTTTGTATTTATTCTATCAAATCATGATTTTTACCAGTATAAGACAAGTTTTCTAAAATTAAAGACATCTTTTTTCTTTTCCCTTGTCACTAGGTGGCAATTTTTAAAAGAAAATTTGTGAAATTAACTGTCACTTAATGTTACTTTTCTGAGCCAGTGAAGAACTTCTACAAATCAGATTTTAGATTGCTTTAACTATTTCCCAACCCAATCGGTTGAAGAGGAACTGATTCAACCTGCCTTTTGAAGAAAGGAAAAAATAGTTAAGGCTCTTAGTCTCTGGATTTTAGAAAGTAAATGGTGAAATAGAGTTATAATTTTTTTTCCAATTTCTTTCTTTGCCTCAGTGTGCAGAATCAGACCCCTCTTCAATTGATTGTACAAAGGCTCTAGAAAAGTTGTGTCAATTTTAAAGGTTTTTTTCCCCCTGAAAGATGCTCTATGTGTCTGTTAACTCCTTATCTTCAAACAACAATCAAGAGTTAAGTAGGCTATTATCTCAGTCCAATTCTTGTTATGTTATATCTCCAATCCTCATACTTAATTGTACCTTTTTGGCTTAGTTTTTTATCTAAAACACCAAGATGATCACCCCATTTATAACATATAATAAATATAACAAATATGTTACATTAAATAGCATAATTTCTTGTATATAACTAAATATAAATAAATGCATTGGCAGAATATCAACCCACATAATTAAATGCTATATTTAAATTCATATCATAACATATTTAAAGTACCATAGCTTTATTAGTTTGCATATATCAATAACTAAATTCCCATGTTTCTGAATGCACAGTGCCTTTAATCATTTGCATTTTATGATAAGATTTGCATTCATTATAAAGGATTAAAGATACTTTATTTTTTATTCTTGATAAATATATAGAGAAACTTTATTATCATTCTACTAAGGACATAAATAGAAGAGGGTAAGTTCTTCACTACCTTCTTCATATAAAATATTATAAAATGATCTTTATTTTCTCTTTCACGTGTCACTATTAACATTGACTTACATTGCATGCATTCTCTAACCAACCACTTCCTTAAAAAATTATTTTTCTAAAAAAACCTTCAGATACCCAAGGACTTGTAAATTTGTCAATAATGGTTGTTGTAATTTTGAATTTGCTTATTTATATCTGTTTTATGTTGTTTTAATCTTTGTATGTTTACTTTACTTTCCCCATTAGTTTGAGCAGTAAGGGTCCAGGTTAGCTGACCACCAAAGCTTAGGTATTTTCAAGGAAACAGCTCAGAATTCTCTTTTAGTCAGAATTCTTTTGTAATCATCACATTCTGAAAGACAAAATTAAGCGTTCACATATCTATATGTTATTATTAATATTAAATAATAAAGTAGATGGGTATAGGAGACGAATCACTTACAATAATTGTAGGATCTGTCATATAGGGTATGAAGGTTGATGTAATTTTAATGTTGGTTAGGAAATGATAGACATAATATTGCAATGTAACTACTTATTTAAAACAAATCACTAGGGCTTCCCTGGTGGCGCAGTGGTTGAGAGTCCGCCTGCCGATGCAGGGGACACGGGTTCGTGCCCCGATCCCGGAAGATCCCACATGCCGCGGAGCGGCTGGGCCCGCGAGCCATGGCCGCGGAGCCTGTGTGTCCGGAGCCTGTGCTCCGCAACGGGAGAGGCCACAGCAGTGAGAGGCCCGCGTACAGCAAAAAAAAATAAAAAAAATAAAAAAAATAAAAAAATAAAAAAAAAATAAAAAAAAACAAATCACTATTAGAAGGTAGCCAGTGACTTAGCACTTAATAATACTAAGTGAAAACCTACATTGAAAATCTTGCAAATGTTTTTGTTAATATGAAGACACAATGAACATATTTGTGATCTTTATTGTTCTGTTCATTTTTAATTTGCTTTTGAGTAATAAAGCCTGGTTTCTAAGAATACAGTACAAAGGCTCATAATGAATGTAGAATCAAGGAGAACATGCTCATGCTATGCTTTTATTTCAGTAAATTAGTGAATATCATTAGTCAATACTATCTTTACATTTATTGAAGTTTTTGTGCATGTATTTAATTAGCTCTAATTCTGTTTGACTTGTATCTGATCATTATTGCTACAAAATAAATTTTCTATAGTAATGTCCAAAAAGTATAGGAAATCATATCTCAAAGACTGGAGAACAGCTGGTCTTAGCATATTACAACAATGTTCTCAGGCCATATGAGACTCCAACATTGATTTTACTGGTGAAAAAAATCAAAGACACAATAATAGAATGCAAGTAGAACTAGATATATATTAAAATGCAAGCGTCTTCTTTTGATTCCTAAATTTGATTAGTGTAAAGTGATGGTGTAAATAGTTAAATGGAAAGGGGCCATTAACTAAGTCAAGATTTACAGAAGCATTTTCAATTTAAGAAAAATTTAGAATGTTCTAAGGCATCTATAAATGAAATGTGACATGGAAGAAGGCAAGACAAAAATAACAAAACATATAATTTGAGCGTTCAGTTCAAGTGATATATTGAAACAGCTGGTTCAATACAATAAGATTTAACTCAAAAGAAAGTTACTTGTCAAACTTGTGATCCACTGAAAGTTTAATTCAGTAAGTAATATTCTTTTCGTTTAGTTGTAATCAGTGCATGTAATAGTTTTGTAGGTGGCTGTCTTGTGGCTTTCCACTAGATAAGAGTAAGTTAGAGTGAATAAAATTTCATTATATATATTTAATATCCACTTGCAAGGAAGAAGGATTTTGCTATATTTTGCATACAGCAACAATTACTGATGTTCAGGGTTTTAGTGATGTAATATTTATTTTATTCCTACTTTAATTTAATTTTATACTGTTAGAGTCATTGTAAAATAATTAATATTCTCACCTTGTGAATGATGGCATATTAGAATGAGTCTTTAGTAATCCTGTTTTACAGAGAAATGACTAGGGTAACTTTGGTTCCATAGTTGCATGCTGAGATGCCAGACTTAAGACCCAAACAAAATGATGAGTTAAAAAGTACCTCCTCATTCATGTATGGACTACATCATATGAAGTAAGAGTTTAGTTTACTAAATTAAAGAAAAAAGTTGAGTTATCTGGAAAACATTCAGAATTAATTTTAGGGAATGGGAAAGGCATTTTAATATAATAATTGGAAGCACTACTCATATTCCTCTGTCCTGTCCTTGGGAGAACTTGTCTCAAGCCACTTAAAGAAAAATATTTAAGAAAACTGAATTAATGAACATTCCTTGGATGCAAATAGACATGTTAAAGTTGGTAAAGTGGGACCAGCCATTTCCTCACCTCAACTGCTACAAAGAATGGAGGTGGGCCTTGGTGAAAGAAGATGTTGCTGACTAAAGTTAAGTTTGGAATTCAGAGAGCAGCTCTGATGACAGAAATAACAAATCATAAAGGTCTCCCAAGCACATGTCACACACATAGGATTCTGACTGATGAAGGATGGACTGAGTGACCTTAGGCATGAACTGACTACTCAACAGAGCCTCAGTAAAAAACTAATGTTTCTCAGTTAATTGTGTTTTTTTCCCTCTTCATTTTCCTTTCTTAAACTATTGAAATGTAGGTAATCAAAGTATATGTATAAACATTTATTAAGCACTGACTAAGTGACAGAGAATTTATAAAAATAAATATGTAAAATAAATATTTTTAAAATTAAAATAAAATATAGTTCAAGTTTGGGAAAACTCAGAGACAAACACAATATATATAATGCATGTGCACAACATGCTTGGATGGGCACAAAATCAGAGTTTAAATACTGGAAGAATACAAAAAAAATATTCTAAGTGAAATAGTCATAATAGACTTACAGGGGGTGAAATTTGAGTGAGACAGGAATGTATAATTGTCAATAATAAACATTGCTAATTGGTGCTTTCTGTGTGCCAGTTACTATTCCAAATGCTTCACATATATTAATTTATGAAAGCTTCATATTGAGCCTATGAAACAGTCTACAATAATTGACCTGATTTTACAAGTGAGGTAATTGAAGCTTATACAAGTCTTTAAAAAATATTCACAGACTTTAAGAGAGAGTTCTGGATTTTAAGTAAGATTCTGTCTCTTACTAACAGTATAGCTTACCTAACATGGTTGCTGTGAATATTAAATAAAATTTTATACATAGGCACTTAGAACAAGTCCTCATCTAGGGTAAAATATTAATAAATATTAAATATTTTATAATCATTATAATTATTTTTATGTTCTTGGTTTTATGTTTAGTCTTGAATAAGGGACAGTTCTTTGTCTGTCAGTGAGAACAGTAATGGGTTCATGAAAAGGCACAGAATGAGAAGGAAAAGTAGTGTGATGGAGCACAAAAAAGATGGTGGGAAATACAGGGTGGTGAACATTTGTGAAGTGTCTGAAAAAGCTATGCAAAGTTTGTATTTATTCCAGTAGAGCATTGAGAGCCAATTAAGAAATTTAAATAGAATTATCATGATTATTTCTCTGTTTTAAAAACATAACTCCAAAGACATTGTGGAGAGTGAAGGTAGGAGAGACAGAGATTACAGGAAGATAAAGTATTAAAGAAAAAACCGAGGGGAGACCTTCAAGATGGCAGAAGAGTAAGACGTGGAGATCACTTTCCTTCCCACAAATACATCAGAAATACATCTACATGTGGAACAACTCCTTCAGAACACCTATTGAACATTGACAGAAGACCTCAGACTTCCCAAAAAGCAAGAAACTCCCCACGTATCTGGGTAGGGAAAAAGAAAAAAGAAAAAAAAATAGAGACAAAAGAATAGGGAAGGGACCTGCAGCTCTGGGAGGGAGCTGTGAAGGAGGAAAAGTTTCCACACACTAGGACAGCCCTTCACTGGCAGAGACGGGGGGTGGCAGAGGGGAAGCTTTAGAGCCATGGAGGACAGTGCAAAAACAGGGGTGCAGAGGGCAAAGCAGAGAGACTCTTGCACAGAGGTTCAGTGCCGACCAGCACTCACCAGCCTGAGAGGTTTGTCTGCTCATCCTCCAGTCTGGGTGGGGGCTTGGGAGCTGGGGCTCTGGCTTCCTAGGTCAGATCCCAGGGAGAGGACTGGGGTTGGCTGCCTGAACACAGCCTGAAGGAGGCTAGTGCACCACAGCTAGCCAGAAGGGAGTCCGGGAAAAGGTCTGGAACTGCCTAAGAGGCAAGATACCATTGTTTCGATGCACGAAGACAAGGGATTCAGAGCAGTAACTAAATGAGCTCGAGAGATGGGCGTGAGCAGCGGGTAT
Source organism: Mesoplodon mirus (assembly GCF_964341445.2). Taxonomy (NCBI): domain Eukaryota; kingdom Metazoa; phylum Chordata; class Mammalia; order Artiodactyla; family Ziphiidae; genus Mesoplodon; species Mesoplodon mirus. The sequence continues at coordinate 30,591,627 of NC_138993.1, forward strand.
CAGTACAGACACCAGAGACGGGTATGAAATGCTAAAGCTGCTGCTCCAGCCACCAAGAAGCCTGTGTGCAAGCACAGGTCACTATCTACTCTCTCCTCCCAGAAGGCTGTGCAGCCCACCACAGACAGGGTCCTGTGATCCAGGGACAACTTCCCTGGGAGAACACACAGCATGCCTCAGGCTGTTGAAACGTCACGCTGGCCTCTGCCCCTGCAGGCTCACAATGCATTCTGTACCCCTTGCTCCCCCACTCCAGCCTCAGTGAGCCAGAGCCCCCTAATCAGCTGCTACTTTAACCCCGTCCTGTCTGAGTGAAGAATAGACAAGTTCAGGCAACATACACACAGAGGCAGGGCCAATCCAAAGCTGAATACCAGGAGCTGTGCGAACAAAGAAGAGAAATGGAAATCTCTCCCAGCAGCCTCAGAAGCACTGGATTAAATTTCCACAATCAACTTGATGCACCCTGCATCTGTGGAATACCTGAATAGACAATAAATCATCCCAAGATTGAGGCAGAGGAATTTGGGGGCAAATATATATATATATATATATATATATATATATATATATATATATATATATATATATATATATATATATATATATATATATATATGTATATATATATTCTCTTTTTGTGAGTGTGTATGTGTATTCTTCTTTGTGTGATTTTGTATGTATAGCTTTGTTTTCACTACTTGTCCAAGGGTTCTATCTATCCATTTTTTGTTTTGTTTTTTTTCTTAATATAGCTTTTAGCACTTGTTATCATTGGTGGATTTGTTTTTTGGTTTGGTTGTGCTCTTCCTTCTTTCTTTCATGTTTCTCTTTATTTTTATGTTTTTTTTAATTTGTAACAATTATTTATTATAATTTTAATAACTTTATTTTATTTTTTTCTTTCTTTCCTTTTTCTGTTTTTTCTTCTTAGCCCTGTGGCTGACAGGGTCATGGCACTCTGGCCTGCTGGCAGACCTGTGGCTCTGAGATGGGAGAGCTGAGTTAAGGACATTGGTCCACCAGAGACCTCCCGAATCCACATAATATCAAACAGTGAAAGATCTCCCAGAGATCTCCATCTCAATGCTAAGATCCAGCTCCACTCAATGACCAGCAAGCTGCAGTGTTGGGCACCCTATGCCAAATAACTAGCAAGAAAGGAACACAATCTCACCCATTAGCAGAGAGGCTGACTAAAACCATAATGTCAAATGCACCCCAAAACTCACCACAGGATGCAGTCCTGCCCACCAGAAAGACAAGATCCAGCCTCATTGACCAGAACACAGACACTAGCTCCCTCCACTAGGAAACCTACACAACCCACTGAACCAACCTTACCCACTAGGGACAGACACCAAAAACAACGGGAACTATGAATCTGCAACCTGTGAAAAGGAGATCCGAAACACAGTAAGTTAAGCAAAATGAGAAGACAGAGAAACACAGAGCTGATGAAGGAGAAAGGTCAAAACCCACCAGACCAAAACAATGAAGAGGAAATAGGCAGTCTACCTGAAAAAGAATTCAGAGTAATGCTACTAAAGATGATCCAAAACCTTGGAAATAGAATGGAGAAAACGTTTAACAAGAACCTAGAAGAACTAAAGAGCAAACAAAAAAATGATGAACAACACAATAACTGGAATTAAAAATTCTCTAGAAAGAATCAATAGCAGAATAACTGAGGCAGAAAAACGGATAAGTGACCTGGAAGATAAAATGGTGAGAATAACTACTGCAGAGAAGAATAAAGACAAATGAATGAAAACAATTGAGGACAGTCTCAGAGACCTCTGGGACAACACTAAAAGACTCAAAATTTGAATTATGGGGTTCCCAGAAGAAGAAGAGATAAATAAAGGGACTGAAGGGATTCAAAGGGATTATAGTTGAAAACATCCTTAATATGGAAAAGGCAATAGTTAACCAAGTCCAGGAAGCACAGAGAGTCTGATACAGGATAAATCCAAGGAGAAACACACCAAGACACATATTAATCAAATGATCAAAAAATAAGACAAAGAAAAAATATTAAAAGCAGTGAGGGAAAAACAGCAAATAATATACAAGGGAATCCACATAAGGTTAAAAGCTGATCTTTCAGCAGAAACTCTGCAAGCCAGAGGGGACTGGCAAGACATACTTAAAATGATGAAAGGGAAAAACCTACAACCAAGATAATTTGACCCAGCAAGGATCTCATTCAGATATGAAAGAGAAATTAAAATCTTTACAGACAAGCAAAGGCTAAGAGAATTCAACACCACCAAACCAGCTTTACAACAAATGCTAGAGGAACTTCTTTAGGCAGGAAACACAAGAGAAGGAAAAGACCTACAATAACAAACTCAAAACAATTAAGAAAATGGTAATAGGAACATACCTATCGATAATTACCTTAAATGTAAATGGATTAAATGCTCCAACCAAAAGACATAGGCTGGCTGAATGGATACAAAAACAAGACACACATATATGCTGTCTACAAGAGAAGCACTTCAGACCTGATGACACATACAGACTGAAAGTGAGGTGATGGAAAAAGATATTCCATGCAAATGGAAATCAAAAGAAAGTTGGAGTTGCAATTCACATACCAGACAAAATAGACTTTAAAATAAAGACTATTACAAGAGACCATGAAGGACACCACATACTGATCAAGGGATCAATCCAAGAAGATATAACAACTGTAAATATTTATGCACTCAACATAGGAGCACCTCAATACATAAGGCAAATGCCAACAGCCATAAAAGGGGAAATCAACACTAACACAATCATAGTAGGGGACTTTAACACCCCACTTTCACCAATGGAGAGATAATCCAAAATGAAAATAAATAAGGAAACAAAAGCTTTAAATTATGCATTAAACAAGATAGACTTAATTATTTTATAGGATGTTCCATCCAAAAACAACAGAATACACTTTCTTCACAGTTGCTCATGGAACATTCTCCAGGATAGATCATATTCTGGGTCACAACACAAGGCCTGGTAAATTTAAGAAAACTGATATCATATGAAGTATCTTTTCTAACCACAATGCTATGAAACTAGATAACAATGACAGGAAAAAATCTGTTAGAAATATAAACACTTGGAGGCTAAACAATACACTAGGTAATAACCAAGAGATCACTGAAAAATCAGAAAGGAAATAAAAAAATACCTAGAAACAAATGACAATGAAAACACGACGACCCAAAACCTACGGGATGCAGCAAAAAACGTTCTAAGAGGGAGGTTTATAGTAATAAAATCTTACCTCAAGAAGCAAGAAAAATCTCAAATGAACAAACTGACCTTACACCTAAAGCAATTAGAGAAAGAAGAAGAAGAAGAAGAACAACAACAACAACAACAAAAATCCCAGTTAGCAGAAGGTAAGAAATCATAAAAACCAGATCAGAAATAAATGAAAAAGCAATGAGGAAAACAAGAGCAAAGGTCAATAAAACTAAAAGCTCCTTGTTTGAGAAGATAAAAAAAATGGATAAACCATTAGCCAGAATTATCAAGAAAAAAAGGAAGAAGACTCAAATCAATACAATTAGAAATGAAAAAGGAGAAGTAACAACCGACACTGCAGAAATGCAAAGGATCATGAGAGATTACTACAAGCAACTCTATGCCAATAAAATGCAAAACCTAGAAGAAATGGACAAATTCTTAGACAAGCACAACCTTCCGAGACTGAACCAGGAGAAATAGAAAATATAAACAGACCAATCACAAGCCCTGAAATTGAGACTGTGATTAAAAATCTTCCAACAAACAAAAGCCCAGGACCAGATGGCTTCACAGGCGAATTCTATCAAACATTTAGAGAAGAGCTAACACTTATCCTTCTTCCATAATTTAGCAGATGGAGGAACACTCCCAAACTCATTCTATGAGACCACCATCACCCTGATACCAAAACCAGACAAAAATGTCACAAGGAAAGAAAACTACAGGCCAATATCATGGATGAACATAGATGCAAAAATCCTCAATCAAACACTAGCCAAGAGAATCCTACAGTACATTAAAAGGATCATACACCATGATCAAGTGGGGTCTGTCCCAGGAATGCAAGGATTCTTCAACCTACACAAATCAAAGAATGTGATACACCATATTAACAAATTGAAGAATAAAACCCATATGATCATCTCAATAGATGCAGAAAAAGCTTTCAACAAAATTCAACACTAATTTATAATAAAAACCCTCCAGAAAGTAGGCATACAGGGAACTTACCTGAACATAATAAAGGTCATATATGACCAAACAATAGCCAACATCATTCTCAATGGTGAAGAAACCATTTCCACTAAGATCTGGAACAAGACAAGGTTGTCCACTCTCACCACTATTACTCAACATAGTTTTGGAAGTTTTAGCCACAGAAATCAGAGAAGAAAAATAAATAAAATGAATCCAAATCAGAAAAGAAGAAGTAAACTTTTCACTGTTTCCAGATGATATGATGCTATGCATAGAGAATCCCAAAGACTCTGCCAGAAACCTACTAGAGTTAATCAATGAATTTGGTAAAGTAGCAGGATAAAAAATTAATGCACAGAAATCTCTTGCATTCCTATACAATAATGATGACAAATCTGAAAGAGAAATTTAAAAATACTTCCATTTATCATTTCAACAAAAAAGAATAAAATACCTAAAAATAAACCTACCTATGGAGACAAAGACCTGTATTGAGAAACCTATAAAAAACTGATGAAGGAAATTAAAGATGATACAAACAGATGGCGAGATATACCATGTTCTTGGATTGGAAGAATCAACATTGTGAAAATGACTATACTACCCAAAGCAATCTACAGTTTCAATGCAATTCCTATCAAACTACCAATGGCATTTTTCACAGAACTATAACAAAATTTTTCACTATTTGTATGGAAACACAAGAGACCCCGAATACCCAAAGCAATCTTAAGAAAGAAAAATGGAGCTGGATGAATCAGCCTCCTGAACTTCAGACTATACTACAAAGTTACAGTAATCAACACAAGTACTGGCACAGAAAACCGAAATATAGATGAAAGGAACAGGATAGAAAGCCCAGAGATAAACCCAGGCACATATTTTCAACGTTTTTTTTTTTTTTTTTTTGATTAAGGAGGCAAGAACATACAGTGGAGAAAAGATAACCTCTTCTCTAAGTGGTGCTGGGAAAACTGGTCACCTACATGTAAAAGAATGAAGTTAGAACACTCCCTGACACCATACACAAAAATAAACTCAAAATGGATTAAAGACCTAAATGTGAGGCCAATTATAAATATTATGCTGCAACTTGCATTTTTTAAAATAACCTTATTCTACTACAGTTTTAGATTCACAGAACTATTGTGAAGAAAGTACAAAGAGTTCCCAAATATCTCACACTCAGTTTCCCCCATTATTAACATTTTACTTTAGTACAGTACATTTGTCACAACTAATGAGCCATAATTGATACATTATTATTAACTAAACCTACACTTCATTCAGATGTCTTCAGTTTTCCCCTAATGTCTCTTGTCTGCTCCATGATCCCATCTAGGATACTTCATTACATTTCATTCTCATGCCCCCTTAACCTCCTCTTGACTGGTTTAATTTTCTCAGACTTACCTTGTTTTCAATGACATGGACAACTTTGAGGGTTATTGCTCAGGCATTTTGTAGACTGTCCCTCAACGGGATTTTTTTTTTCATGATTAGACATTTCTGATATATTGTGGTCAGTTTTATAGAGGAGGACAACATGAACTGGAGTCCCAAGTCTGCCACTAAGTAATTATTCAATCATGAGCAAGTTTCTGTTTTTTATTATTAACATATAAGTACTATATAACATATAAGTAACATATTAATATTTTATAACCTGAGAAATATATGTATATATGTGTGCATATACATATGAACATATGTATGAATATGTATATATATATATGTGTGTGTGTGTATATATACACATTCACACATATAAGTAAAATATGGTATTTTCATTTTATTTACTGTGGATTCTTCAGAGTTGAGACACTTTTTTACTCACTTCTGAATCCTTATTCATTAACTAGCTGGGTACCCCTCTGTAGAAAATTCTAAATTATTACTGTTGAAAAATATCTATATATGATGCATTATTAAGCCTAGAGGAATTAAGACAAAAGCTTCTGGTAAACAAGTAAATATTCTAATGAGTTTCTAACGATATTATCTTTAGTGTAGAATGGATAACCTGAAGGAGTTTTTGTAAAGTCATAAAGGCAGGTGTCCAAATATAAGCTGAATCAATGATTGATGAGAATTTTATGGCAGACAAACTGAAAGGGAGATTGTACTCAAAGAGCTAAGGTATCTGCCAATAGAGTGGTTCTGATGATACAAAGGACTTTGTACTAAGACCTAACACGTATTCTTAAAGCTATATTCACCATAAATTATGAACTAGTAAGAACTATTCTCTATCAGCTTCAATTGAATTTTGTTAATATATATTCAATGCCTATGATGTGCTCAGCAATGCTCTAAGCACGATAGAAAGATCAAATGAACAAAGATAATCATTTTATTCTCAAGCTTATTGAAAAAAATACAAAGAGACACATTAAAGAGATAATATATAATGTTGCAAGATTAGTACATCAATGAGTAGTATAGACAAATAAAACTATTCCTCTAGGGTGGGACCCCAAAGCCACTACTGTTTTAAGCTGAGTCTTGTAAGGATCAACATTTCCAATTACTCATGATACTCACAAGCAACTTTAAGATGTTTAACTGGTGACAATTGGAAATTTATAGATAATTCAAGAAATTATGGGTAGTTACATATTTTATATTTCACTCACATATTCCTTTTAATTTATGCAATCTAAAACTAAAATGAGATATATGTGTTTTAGCCTTACAATACATTTTTTAAAAGAGGCCCACATGAAGTGGTTTTCTTTTCTCAAATACATAGTTGTAAAACTCTCCTTTATTTTCTCAGAAAATGCTAACATAATTAATAAACAAATATAATTTTAAAAGATAAATTTAAAGTCACAAGAAAATTTAAATTTTATCTATGAAATGATTAAAAAATGGTGGTTGCAAAATATTTCTAATTTTTCATCCAGTGAAACTGCCATTTTTAAAACGTTGTTCAAACTATGTTGCTTAAATTGAGAAGTTTCTGCACTTCACATTTAATTTTCTTAATTCTAATTAAAAATAAGAAGTGATGTATCATCAAATTAAAAAATTACTAAGTAAAAACTAAAAGTCTATATGTGTATAGGCATTTCTTTTGAACTCAATGAAGTAGATAAATTTAAATACATGAAAATTTAATACAAGAAAGTTTGGAATGCATTTTTACACAAATAAATTGACACACTACAATTGCATTTCCAAAGTGTGATTCATTATGTTGCTTTGTTTAGAATTTACACTAATCTCCCAACTGCAGTATTTATAAGCAGTGTGTCATTCTCTCACCATCAGTGAGTGTTGCTAAGGCAGCGCTTTTGTTGTCATGGCAGTGATGGATCATAAATGTTCAGGGGAAGACCTGTAATTTGCGAAGTGAATGACAGGCAGCATTGAAAATGCACTGCAGTGGTCTTTTCTAGGTGAGTTGGAAGCTTTTAGTATGAGAGTTTTCTCTCTTTAAGTTGTGTTTTAGTCTTCACACCAGGTTTGACATTTAGATTCAGAGGGTATAAATGAGATGTTCAGGTTTTGAACTTAAAATAAATTATCCATGTAATAGAGTAATAAATATTTTACTTTTTCAAAGGATGCTAAGACATTTAATCAGAAGACAGTTTTGTCCTCATCCTTCCAAGCACAAGCTTTGGCCTCTCCCAATCGTAATCTGTATCATTATCTTTTTCATTTGATGTATCTGGAGGATTGAACAAAAAGAAGAAGGGAAAAACCCATCACAGCATCTCTTAAGAAATAGCATTTATTTTTGTCATTATTTTTCTTCCATAGGCAAAGTCAGTTACTCTCTAGCCTGGAATTGAGCTTCCTTCTATTCTGTGACTACACAGTTTTTAAGATGCAGTGCATGTTCAACATCCTTATGAATCTTCTACTGACCAGACGACCCAACCAAATGTCTCCTCTTTAAATGTCTACAATGTAGCTGCTATTAAGTCATAAAGTGATAAGAGTGCAGGATTCATCACTGTTTTGCTCAGTGGAGTAATTTCATAACTAATACATAGTATCCATTCATTAAATATATGCTGAATCATTAATTAATTTAAAAAATACCATTATTGTTACATTATAAACTACTGGTTAAACTTAATCAGGTACCTATTTAATTTTCCCATGCATGCATCTTCCCAAAATAGATGGTGAGTTCTCAAGAGCGAGGGGAAATGTTTAGTACATCTATGTATTACAAACAACAAATTAAATAGCTTGTATTTAATGTCTCTTACAGAACCTACACAGTGCTATGTATACATAGCAGAATACCTATTATGTAGCTGATATATGGTAAATATTTAATGATAAAAATAGTTGCATACACCATTATTAAAAATTAGCAAACAAAAGAAATCCTGTAACACAAAACATTAATTCTAAACTGCTATGTTAATTTGCATTGGCAAAACATGATATACCCTCAGGCAGCTCCTCTGATTTGACAGATGTGCCCCTGATTTGAGTGGAACATTACTATAAAGTAGGACGTGTGAGTACTATTTTAAATTGATTTTTCATAGACACTGGAACAGTCATAATTTTTAGTTACTCTGGTTTCTCCAGCTCTAAATGCAAGTAGAAATTCCTGTCATCTGTACAACTTACAGTCATGTGATGATCTCAATATATTATATCCTGTTAGCTAAAACCTTAAGTTTGTCAACAGTCATCCAGTATGTACAAGACATCAGTCCTATGTCATTTTCTGTTAGGGTCCTTGACTAGGAAGTTAACACAAACTTACCTACCAGTCATTTACTCATTCAACAAATAAATATTGAGTACCACTGTATGACCTGCTGTGTAAACAAATGACTCATATAATTCGAGTAGGCATTATATTGTAGGTACATAAAAAGTGTAATAAGTGCCTGGGGAAAGGAGCTACACAATTCTTCTGGGGGAAATTAGTGGGCATATTTTAGCTATTATGTATTCTGGTTCCAGAAAAGCATTATAAATGCATTCATGATTGCTTGATTGTAAATTTGTGGAATATAAATTAGGTAACAGGAGAGAAAGGGAAATTTACACCTGGTTACCATCCTCATGTAAATAATTAGGCAATAGCAATCTCTAGCGGTGTGCCACAGGGACCTATGCTTGCATCACGTTCATCATTATTATTTTTGAATTAGATGGAGAGAGGAAAATCTGATCCTTAAATTTGTAGGTGACATAAAACAGGAGAACATTACAAATATTATTGGGACAGAATTATCCATAAACATCACGTTCAAAAACTAAAACAATAGGCTGAAATCAACAGGATGAAATTTAACTGGGATAAATATGAAGTGCCACAGTGCTAAAAACCTCAACTCAAATAAATAAATACAGGATTGAAAATAACTGGCTTTGCAACACCTACAACTAAACCACTGTGAGTGAGTTAGATGAATAAAATCTTAATTTGGCCCTAAGTACTGATGTGTCTTTGAAAAACATATGTGAACACAATTTTTGGCTGTACAGAGGGATAGATAATGTCTGGACAGGGCTATAATATTGACTCTCTATTCTACTTGGGGATATTGTATATCTATCAAATTTACTTTTGATAAGCTATATTTTCAAAACATCTCTGACAATAGGAGGGCACTATAGAAGGATGAAAAGATTGATGGGGAAATCATGTAGAAATCATGGTGCCACCTGTGAAGTCAATGGTTGGTGATGGGCTTTAAAACAATGTCAAACAAAATACGATTAAAGGACCTGGATATTTCTAAAAGGAAGAAAAGAAGATTAAAGGGAACCATGACAACTGTTTTCAAATATTTGAAAGCCTATTATGTTGCAGAGATGATTTAAGTATTTCTACAAAAGGTAGAATGGACAGAAGATACAAAAGGAATTAGATAAGATGTTAACTCAATATATGAAATGTATGAGGAGAGAGATTTGTATCTATATTATTCACTGCTCTACCTCAGCTTTTGCAAATAAGTCTACCCCATGGAAGTAATCCAACAAATATTTTTGAATACATTAATGAATGAATAGGTAATAAAGTATACAAATCTGATCTGTTGAAAAATGAGGTTTCTCTGTAGGTAGCAGACTAGAGTCCCACTAATTATAACTAGTGTCAGAAAAGTGCAGTCAAAATAACACCACTCTAAAAAAGGCAAAAACATTTAATAGTAAAGAGTGAAAAAAATTAATAGTAAAGTGTGAGAAAAAAAGTTTTTTGGGAGCTTATCTTAAAACTAAAATTACCAAAGTAGACATTGGGAAGCAGCCGCATAGCACAGGGGAGAACAGATCGGTGATTTGTGACCGCCTGGAGGAGTGGGATAGGGAGTGTGGGAGGGAGGGAGACGCAAGAGGGAAGGGATATGGGAACAGATGTATACATATAACTGATTCACTTTGTTATAAAGCAGAAACTAACACACCATTGTGAAGCAATTATAATCCAATAAAGTTGTAAAAAAAACAAAAAAACAAACAAAAAACAAATTTTGAATTGCAGAATTATGAGCTAATTTAGAATGAATCAAGTGTTGGTACATTTTGGGTGTGTATGTAATTTTTCTAACAAATTTATAATAGAACATTATGATAGTTTTCAACTCATGTTCGACTTTGGCAACAAGATCATGAAGAGGATCATTCCTGAGATGGTAGTACACTCCATCAATTACTCCAGTCTCCTTTCTTAATTCTTTGATAGTCAAGTCATTCTCTTTAGAAGTGTTCAGAATATTATATATATAATTTTTTAATGTTGCTGCTTTAAAAGTTGACTGGTTTAAACTTTCTGATCCTCATTTGTAAAGGCTTTGTATGCAATCTAAATATTCTCCATCATTCCTTTTGTCTTGTGTGTATGTGTGTGTGTGTGTGAAATCCTGCATCTTTTGAAATATTTGCATTTAATTTTAGATTCAATTTCCAATATATTTCAATGTGTAATCAATTTTTAAAGTATTTGAAAATCAACAAGAATCTTAGTTTAATGTAAAAGTTAATGTTATGCCAGAAATAGTTGTTTAGGGATAATTTTATAAGTGATATTATAAGGGATTCCTCACTTTATGTGATTACTACATTTTATGATGTTATGATCAATTTTACTTCCCTACACAACTTTAGATTGAAGGGATCCAAATAATATTTGTAGAGGAAAGATCTTCTCTAGTAAACTAAGAGCTAGCTAATCATTAATCACCAGGAAATATTTTTATTAAGTGAAAGATTTAACTTAATAATATATACTATTCTTTTCAACTTTGTTTGACTTTGCAACAGACACATACAGACACAGTTTGGTTTATGTCACTAAATGTATTAATTTAGAGTCACCCAGTAACTTCTATTATGCTAGATTTAATTTACTGTTTAACTATTGTGATATTGATTCTAATATAGAATTTATTAGTTACACCTTTCAAATTTATGTAATTCAAAATTTTGAACAAGCAGCACTGAAGACATAAACTTACAGACTCTACTTAGAAATTTCCTCACTAACTCATGTACACTTAAAACCACCTATTTGTACAACCAGTCCTTGGACCCATCTCCACAACCTTCTCAAAATATTTTAATGAAGAGAGATTTTGTCAAACCATTTGATAAAATCCAGGTTCACCTCACCTAAAATGTTGTTAAAGTGTAGGATTTTGAAAGAAAAACTGTGAGTTGGCTTCTCTTCTTTGTGAATATATGTTGCTAGCTAATGGTCAATATTTTTACGTCTAAAGATTTACAAAACAGCTATTGAAACATCTATGCCTGAAATTGTAGTTTCTTGCAAGTAGTAATGTTTGATAGTTTTCAATTGTCCAGTGACCCTTTTGTTCTCCCGGGTTCCACAAATAACATCAGTAGTGGTTTTGTGGGCACTTCTGCAAGTTCTCCCAATTCTTTGATATGAACCATATCTGGGTTGGTTGATTGGAAATCATATAGAGTCTCTCCTCATGTATATTAAATGTATTATTTGTAACAGTCTCTTTTATGCTTTCCACATCATTTTTTTGACAGAAATTGGAGGTATGAATTAAAAACTCTGATTTAGCACATGAATTCCAGTGGAATCATCTATATCAAATGGAGGACAGATCAAATGCTTAACTTTTGTGTTAACATATCCAGAAAAAAAAATCCCCTTATATCTGTTTTACAGAAGCCTAAACTGGTTCTGGACAAGTTGCTCCTCCCCCACCTTACCCCCTTCTTTCAGATGAACATTTTGGTTTCTTAAGAACAAAACCCAAGTCGATATAAAATACAGCAACTTGCATGTAGAATATACTTGGTAGATGCTAGTAGAAAGAAAAGTGAATTAATGAATGTGTTACAGGGTGATTTGTTGAAAATAAAAGCTAATAAGTATAGGCAGGTATTCGTCTTTATCCCAGATTAAAATTAGAACTGGAAAGACAGTTGCCATTCTCCTTTGTTATAATAACCACTGTGGTTTCTTAGTGATGTGGACACTAATAGGTAATTATCTCAAAGGATGAGAAATTAGAAATAACTAGGAAAAAAGGAAATTTGACTCCTCTCAAAGTGTTTATTTATCTCCTATTTGTATTTTTTTGTTCTCTTACTTCAATTTTTATATTGAGGGCATAATTCCACTCAGCAGAGAGTGAGCCTCTGAGGACCAGAGGAAAGAAGATGGCACTGCTTATTTTCAACTTGGAGGGAAATTTTAGTGGGATCCTAAACTTTCTGCTCCATTTCCATGAGATATATTTCAGAATTTTTATGTCTTTTGCTATTATTCTTACTGATACTTTACATATATGGCAATAATACTATTAACAGAAGTAGCTATCATTTGACAAACATCTATATTTCAGACATCAGGACTATCTCCAATAGCTATAGCATATGTACAAGATGTTCAATATTATCTTCATTTTACAAATTAAGAAACTTAAGTATAGAAAGTAAAGTGTTAAGATGATATCTCCCAATTATGAAATGCCAGAACCAGGATTCTAATCCACATCTCTCAGGTTTCAAACCTATGTTTCTTCTACTTTAGCACATCAGTCCCCTTATCCTTCAATGCTAAATTTTAAATTAGATTTGGAACAACACTGGGCACATTTTGGAAACAAAGGCTAGTTTCCCCTCTTGCACCATGTCTTTCCACATATTTTCTAACACTTATTATCTGAGAACTGAATTTAATTCTTCACATCTATCAAGAAACTTGCTGCTACTATACACAATTCATTGTATGTTAGAATTAACGTCTCTTTTGTGGAGTATCAAGACATTCTCATTTGAAAAAGACATACCATTAAACATTTTATTTATTACTCTTGGCAGTCAGATCTTTAGCCAACTGCCTGTGCTGCCTTTTGTTTCATTTTTAGTCTGACAGAAAGGACAATGGGGCTCCTGGGCAAGCTCCCACGTTTCGGGATTCTGTTTTACGCACAGCTTTTCTGCTGCCATTTTGAAGCAAGAAAGGGACCTATGACAATAGTTATGACAGCAGATTTGAGTTTTTTATATGGTGCCAGCCCTTTTCTTTTTGTAGAGGTAAGTAATATCTAAAGTTGATGTTAAAAAATGCAAAGAGTACCATGCCAATAATTCCTTCTGCTCTTTTGTAAAGGCAGCTTTATAGAATTAGAGTGAAAATTCTAAACACATTTTATTTAGAAAGCAATATATGCATATATAACAAATTAAGTGAACATTTAATTTCAAATCTGGTAGAGAATATAGTTAACAAAATAATCAACTATAACTTCATTCTCAGTGTATCCTTTCCTTATTGGTCACAATGGCATTAATTTTCCATTTCTATCAATTCAGTAATAATTTATGGGACATTCTATGTAAAAGTCACTGTGCTGACAGCTGTGAGAATTAAGAATCTGACTATGGCACAGCCTTCTTTCAAGTAAGGACCGAGTTTACATTCTAAAATAGAACTTGGGTATCCATCATTATACGACAGGATGTGCAATGCATGTAATAAAAGTACATGTATCACAGGAGCACCTTGGAAAAAGAACTAAGACGAATTTATATTTTTTAAATTCATTTTTGAAAGATGGATAAAATTTGACTGGTAAAAGGATATATAGCTGATAAAAGTAACAAGTGACATTAAGATATAGGAGTGAGATGGTTAGTTGACTATTTGGGTAGTCAAGAAAAATGTGAGTGAGAAGAGTGGATAGAAGATAAAATGAAAAAGTAAGTTCGTACCCCTGTAGACCAATTTGAATGTCAGGTTAATGCATTTTTTACTTAAAATTAAGAGATATTAAAAGTTTTAGAGCAGGTGACCTAATTAGTGCTATATTAAAACCAAACCAAACCAAAACAAAAACAGTAATACCTAGCTTGGCAGTCTAGCATTCTGATGAGGAAGGTGGACTCTGGGGTCATTTTGCTTCTGTTTATATATATTCACTCCTCTTCCTGGTAGCTGTGTAGTCTGGGATATTTGCTATTCCTTTTCCTTTATTTTTCTCTGTTTTGTAAAATCAAGGGAATATTAATTATATACCGAGCTCATGCGAGTGTTGTGAGAATTAAATTTGAAAATACAGAAAAGGAATGAATACAGGATGATCCACAGATTAAATATTCCTAAAATGTTGCTGCAATTAGTACTTTTTATGTCATGTTTTCCTAGGGTCTCTATATATATTTAGATAGTATGAGTGGGAGATATTTAAGAAAGAGATGAGACATAAGGGGTAACTGAAAAAGTCTAAATTTTCTGCAAAGGAAGTCATAGGTAAGCAAGGTCATGGTTGTGGTAACTTAGATTACCCAGAATGATCACCAGTTGAAAAAGTGTCCAGCAGTCAAGGCTGAGTCCAATGAGGTTTTTGATGCCTCTTAGAAAGAATAGAAGAATAGTAAGTAGCGTGTGTTTTAAGTGGAAGACAGAGAGTTCATTTTGACTATCAGTGACAAATTTACATTTTTCACATTACACTACAGCTACTGGTTTCAAAATTTTCATACAAAAATATTTTATATAATTTTTTCTAGAAAATAATTCCTAATTTGAATTTAATCTATCTTTCTTCATGTAGCACTGCCACTATTTTCTTTTGGAAGTAATAATAAATGAGTATGAAGGGTTAGGGTTGTGAGGAATAAAATGAAAACAAAAATAGGCACTCTTTAAACTAGATGATGTGAATTAAAAGCAGCAATTAATATGAAAACAAAAGGAAATAAATAAGTCCCAAGGATCTAGTGTATAGCATGATGACTCTAGTTAACAATCCTGGATTGTATATTTGAAAGTTGCTAGGAGAGAAGATCTTAAAAGTTCTCATCACAAGAAAAAAGTTTGTAACTATGTGAGGTGATGGATGTTAAGTAAACTTATTGTAGTAATAATTTCACAACATATACATATATAAAACCACTATGTTATACAACTAAAACTAATACAATATGATAGGCCAATTATATCCCAATTTAAAAAAGCAAAAAAAAAAAAAAGGAAAGAACAGAAAGTAAATTTAAAGTGGCAATAAAATTAATAGTATTTATTTTGGACATTTGTGCAAGGCTTTGAAAATTTTAATATAAAGTAAAATATTTTATTGAATATGGTCCTTCCAGAATACTAAGAGATAAGCCATGTACATGGTAGAATTCGAGCAAATCCAGTAAATCACATCCTTTGTCTTTGTCAACATTTGGAATAAAATGAGAGATGGATATAGAAATCAGACAAATTCATTCATTCACTCAACAAACATTTCCCTAACTCCTACTCATACCTGACACTTTTAAAGAAACTGGAGATAAAGCAGTGAATGAAAAAATAATACCTGATTATAGGTTCATAGAACCTATAGTTCACAGACAAGAACTGAAGGGAAATGTTGTGGGAGAAACACAAATGCACTACTCAAAGCCTGTTTCAAGCCAGCACAGGCTGCACACTGCCCAGCTATGAGAAATCTTGCTAGATGCCAGTCCCAAGTATTGGCTGATTCAGGCCTGCATGTGCTTCTGCTTTGGAACCAAGTTGGCACTCTGCAGAGCAGACATCAGCCATGCCTGAGCAAAGGGCTAGAAATTTCTGTCTGATGTGTGACTCCCTTAATGGACTTGCTTGGGATTTGCAGAAATGATCTCAGGTCTGAGTCATAGTAAATGTGTCTCATCTGCTCAACCTTGCAACCTCATTTTTTTTCAAAAGTATTATCCCCCACCCCAAATTTGTTGTACTGCTAATTCAGTGATAATATCATTTTCTGAAGAGTTGTCACATGTTGGTAAAAAGATGAAGATAAAATATTTTTTTTGTTATAAGGAAGAAAGCCTATTGGTGAATGTAGATTTAGTCCTGGGACTAAAGGGGTTGCTCACTCTTTACTTGTGAAGCACACAACCTTACCTACACAGTCTCATACTGAAGTGTGGAGCATACATGTCAGCAGGAGTAAGACTGGTGAAATAAACATAACCCTACAATTATCACCCAGATAGGTCACTTCCTCCATGGGGATGAGTGAGTGAGGGGTGGGGAGAGATGAGCCTTGCCGCTCCAGATGAAATCTATCCACAGGGAAGCATGATGTCAGGGGAGAGGAGATGCTTATCTACAGACCCATCAGTATTATCTTTCTCATTTCAACAGTAACAAAAATAAAGTTTGGAAATATTGTCATTTGCCAAATATATAATCTTATACAGTAAGAAGTAAATTTTGGAGTCTGGACTCAAGACTTTTTAAATCCAAAGAAATCCCTTTGAACTTCTTCTAAGTATTTGAACTTCTTCCATGCATTGATTACAGTAGGGAACATAGAGAAGTAAGTTAGCACCTTTGCCTGTAAGAATGTCAATCAAGTTGGGGAGTCAGAAATTTTGGATTATTCCAATATAGTATTATCTCTATGATGTTTGATTGAGGATAGCAAGAAGACACTGAGACAAGCATCCTTGTCAACAATGGGTTTATGAAAAATTATGACTAGCTTCTGAGATAAAGTGATAGCTGAGTTGAATTCTGAAGGGTAGTAAGAAGTAGCCAGATTGCGGGGCAAGAGTTGAAAAATGGACGGAAATGCTGGGCAAAGGAATTAAGGCCTGCAGATAGGAGAGAGCACAGAACATTGATGGATGACAGGTGTCTCCAAGTGACTAGAGCATGTAGCACAAAGGAGAGAGTGATAAAATACAGGACTATAGATGCATAGAATAATACTTATTCAGTCAGTAAATAACCCACCATATGCCAGACACAGTATCGTGTGCTGAGAATATGACAGCAATGAATACAATCAATGGTGTCTTCGTCCTCAAATGACATTGTGGGAATGTGTTCAGGTAGAAGAAGGATCCTCTGTCCTGGGGGCACAGGAGATAGCACCTTCCTTGCTCTTAGGTGGGTCTATCAATGGCTTCCTAACAAAAGTGAAATCTAACCTGTGAAATGAAGTATGAGCAGGTTTTATCAGAATAAATGTAGAGGAAGAAAATTCTAAAGAGAGGAAAAGGGATGTGCAAAAACAAAAAGGGAAAAAGCAGGGTGTAATTTATGACCTGGAGAACACTGGAGAATAGAATGTGAAGCAAAGGCATATATTTGGTTGAAAAATATTTGCCTTAGGTACTGAGATGCTCCTATGTTGGGTGCATAAATATTTACAATTGTTATATCTTCTTCTTGGATTGATCCCTTGATCATTATGTAGTGTCCTTCTTTGTCTCTTATAACAGTCTTTATCTTAAAGTCTGTTTTGTCTGGTATGAGTATTGCTACTGCAGCTTTCTTTTGATTTCCATTTGTATGGAATATATTTTTCCATCCCCTCAATTTCAGTCTGTATGTGTCCCTAGGTCAGAAGTGAGTCGCTTGTAGACAGCATATATATGGGTCTTGTTTTTGTACCCATTCAGCCAACTTATGGGTTACCAGGGGTGCAGGGAGAGGGGGACTGATAGGGAGTTTGGGACTGACAGGTACACACTGCTGTATTTAAAATGGATAACCAACAAGGACCTACTGTACAGCACAGGGAACTCTGTTCAATATTATATAACAACCTAAATTGGAGAAGAATTTGAGAAAGAATAGATACATGTGTATGTATAACTGAATCACTTTACTGTACACCAGAAACTAACACAACATTGTTAATCAAATATACTCCAATATAAAATAAAAAATTTAAAAAATATATGGCATATTTAAAGTTTCAAAAAAAAGAAAAATAATATTCTAAGAAAAAACATATATAGTCTCTCATCACTTTAGTGTCAGTTATATATCCATCACCTATAAAATCTGTGTTTATTTGAGAATTTTTCTTTCTATATTATATTTTTCTTTCTATATTAGCCAAAAGAACACAAGGCCCAATCACATGACTATGCAGATAGTTGTTGGGAGGCCACAAAATCACCCCAGTTTTGACAATGAACATATAAATTAAGATTTCGTGACTGTACTTTTCATGCCACTGACTGCAGGCTTTTTTTTTTTAATTGCAAACTGCAAATGCCTCCAGGATTCTAACATTTTAACTTTACTGATATTTATAGCATAGTAAGAATAAACTATCCATATTTAATGGAGATAGAGAGAGTAGAATACATAAAACTTGACATGGAGTCCTTGTTCTAATTTGTCAGAAGTGATTAAGTTTAATTTTTCTTCAGAAAACAGGACCAGTAATAGGGCTATAAACATGAGGTACTGTAAACCACATTATAAGCAAGAGAACCTCAAAACTAACCTCTGAAAGATAGGCTTTTTCAGTTGTTTCCAATATGCTTTTTTACAGAGCGCTTGTTTCAATATTTAAGCTAAATTCGATATGATATTCTTAATATTTCAGAATCTAATTAGGAGTTTTATGTAAACAATTTTTATGTATCTAAGTACTTTTAATACACATATAACTTCTAACAGATATTTTGTAAAGAAATAATGTTAGTTTTTGTATTTTATGAGATCTTATGTTATTATGATTTAATGTGATATGTTAAAGGAAATCCCAAGTCTCATAGACAAAATGGTCTGTGAAGTAAAATGGAACTATAACCATAGGACAAAGAGAATAAACTACGGTTTATCAAAAGAGAAACCTTACTGCTTGAAGAATATTTTAAAAACAACTCTCCGTGTTAGAGGGAAACCATTGCAAAGAATGGAATTGTCAGCTTTAAATATTTGCTCAAATCAGCCATACTTAATTTTTAATGATGCTAACAATAGCAGCAATGCAGCCTCTTGTTTTGTTTATGTGATGTTGCTATTTTGCCATTACTTTGACAAGTGGAGTTCAGAGGGAGTTCACTCAGAGATACCGTATGTTTTGGAAGATGAAAGGCTGGCACTGGAAACCACTGGGGACTTTCTGTTTCAGAGTCTAGATATGAACACGCTTAGAACAATATGGAATTTTCTATTTCATGTCCTGCCCCTAGTCATTCTATTTGTTGGAACCTGTGATCAGATTACAGAAAGATTACGCTTTAATTTACATTTAATCTAAACTAAATAGATATGAGAAACCATGTTAAGAAATTCAATTGTGTTGCTTTTAAGAGGCAGATGAAGAGTGGGGTTTTATTTTGGTGTATTAAATGCTGCTGAGCAACATAAAATTGTTTTCAATATAGTTTATATCCGTGAAGGACAAAAGTAAGTTGTTCCTTCATTTCAGGGGGATACTTTCTATGAAATTTCCTCTGCAGATACCAGCACCTTAATGGACAAGAGGTCAGGAAGGATTATAACAAAATGTATGTTGGAGAAAATCTTGGGCGAAAAGATATTATTCCTAAAAGGCATTTCAAAGTCGTAGGCATTTCAACCCTGTCCTTTTAGATACAGTAGTTACTTTATTTTTTTTTTGTAATAGTAAAGTGTAGCTTATCATTCTATCTTTTTCAATCATTATTCTTTTTATTGGTATTTGAGGCCAGTAACTTTACAATCTATTCTAAGCTCATCTTTAATAAGCACTTGTAGTTGAGCCTACCTGGGTTATACTCTGTGATTTCCAGGCTTCATAAGGGTCTAGGCACTTTCTTCTGGCTTCCCTTGGGTACCATAATGATGAAGTAACACATCAGACTTTGTGATCTTCTTGATACTTTTTTTAAAAAAATATGTGCATGACTCACTTCTGTTGTATAGATGACAATGCCACCTTTAATTTGCTTTACATACCATTTAGGAATTACTTAGAGCAATATAATTTTATTAAAACTACAAAATGTTTTATGGAGTCCTAGAGATTCAACTTTTACACTTACTGTGAGATGTTTCAGATATTCTGAGAAAACACTGAGATTACAGAGGTTTGGTTTGTTTTGTTTTTTAAACATTGCATTAAAGAAAATCAAATAAGCCATGTTACAAATAAGGCAAAGATAAAAAAAAATTAGAAGAAAACAAATCATTGCACAAAGACTGCCACAACTCTAAGATGAAGTCTTTTCTGTTTTAACTGTTGGCAATATATTTTTTTTTCCTTTGAGCAATGGAAGTGAAATGTTAATACAATTTAATTAACTACACAAAGAACTGTATTTACCGCTTACTCTTAAATAATTTCTTTTTATTTCCGTGATACTTTTTTTCCTTATTTCAAATAAGGGAAAACAATTAACGTTTCCTTAAATAAAAAAAAAAGAGGTATACAAAAGCTTTGAAGTATCGTATGATATAGGGTTGAAGTGATTGCTGGCATTTTTTTCCTTTTTTTCCAGTGTAGGGGAACAATGCACTTCTAAATTGATGCTTTCAGTTTGCTTCTGTTCAGGCTACTGGAAACCAATTCATGGCTGCATTTCTGGAGAACATATAAAACTAACATTGTTATGTAGTTTGCCTGACAGATGTGCACTCATGCAAAGCAAGATGGATGGGATGTCAGCTTTCTCTATCATGGGATCTCCATTTAGTGACCCAGATGAGGACTGTGAGAACTTGTCACACAGACATGACAGGGCCAGATACGGCTTTAAATAGGGCTCCAAATCTCATAGATTTGAAGTTGCTGAGAGCACAAAATTTGTCATACAAGACTTGTCAGCAGAGTTCATTAAGGTAAAGTATGATAGTACTTTATCTGATCACAACTGAGCTCTACCCCGACAGACTGATCTTCAGTTACAAGAGAGTTTTGTTTTGTTTTGTTTCTTTTCTTAATGACCTTTTAAAATGATTTCATTAAAATTTTCCTTGTTCTTTCATCTTAACTCAAAAGTTGCTGATCACTTCCCCCCCCCCCCCAGTTTTCCTCCTTTTTTTCTCCCTTGTTAAATTTGGAGGTGTGTTTATGATGTCAATTCATTGTAACTTGGGACTTTACTGAGTCTGGAGGTGAGGTGCTAAACCTTGCAGGACAGAAGTATAAGGCTCAAGGTGAAAGACAAGGCTCTTGATCACTTGCACTGCGACTGCCACACTACACGTTTCGTGGCTGCCACTGCATTTTCTTTCACTCAGTGTCCAGAGATCAGTAACGGTATTCAGAAATGCAAGGCTGTCCAGGATTTAGCTAGAACCCTGATGTTACAAATTCGCAAAGGAGTTAATTTCCAATTGCAAATTGGTTTGCAAGAAGTTAAGTCTGCCATTTTAAAATGTCATTTTAATAGCAATGTATGACTGTTAATTTCTGCATAATTCAGATTTATTATGTTTTCTTCAAAAAACATTAGTTTTTTGGTCTGTTAGCATTTTTCTTTCTTTCTTTCTTTTTTAAATTCAAAGAACATAACCATGAGGTCAATCAGTGGCATATCTCCTATTATCCTCATTTTATCAATGGGAAAATCAAAGGAAAAGAGAAGAAAAAATAGTTGTTTTGCCTTAGTTTTAGAAAACAAAATCACTGATTTACCTTGTACTCACCATTCCCAGCTTAATGTATTTAATCTAAAAGATAATCAAATATTGAATGATATATCACAAATGTGGTAATGCTCCTTCTGTCCCCTATAGGACTGAAGGACTTCTTCTCCAGCTACTATATGTGCTGCCAGATGTCAGCCCTTAGCTGACGGCCTTCCCTGTGTGGCCAGTATCCAATGAATGGTCTCTGTAGGGGGGACAGAGGTTGGACCCTTGGCCCCAGCTTAGGACATCTCTAAAGTGTCATCTCAGCTTTAGAGTTTACCATGGGAGCAGCAGAGGTTTCTGTTGACATTACATTGCAAAACTGCTCTGCCCCATCCATCCTGATTCCTCTTCTCCTACAGGTTTTGATCACAAGAGCACTCTACAAGACTCTTCCTGCAACCACATTTTGTCTCAGTGTCTGCTTTCCAGGAAATCTGACCAGTGACATGACATTTAGAACTAATGGAAGAGTGGGGTGATGTTGGTAGTAGAAACACAACAATATTCAGCCCTTCAACTTTTTCCTCTCAGTATATCTGATGTACATTAAAATAAGATTATTTTATTACATTGTGTAAACATTACATATACAACATAAACAGTATAAGGAGGTCCTTGTTGAAGGTGATAATACAAATCAATTTGCACTTAAGCAAAGGATAATGCTTGTCTTATGTCATTTTGAGTATTAATCATATTAATACTGATATGTAAAGGGATCTTACTAAGTGCATTTTTGAAAAGATCAAGTAGCTTCACCAGGTAGACAGAACAACCATCCAGGCTTTACTCTGAAACCGTGGACTTGAGTCTCCTTTCATGTGTGTGATCCCCCAATGGAATGAATGGTTCCTTTAATCAGGTGTCCATTACTAAATGCTTATTGAGACATGATAGTGTCATGTTGATTTATTTTCATGTAATGTATAAACTGTTCTTTTGCTGCATGAGAAACTATTACAACCTCAGGAGCTTAAAACAACACACAGTTTTTACTCACAGTTTCCATGAGTAAGGAGCACAGCCTGGCTGGGTCCACTGCTCAGGCTCTCAGCAGGTCTGCACTCAATGTGTCAGGCAAGCTGTGTTCTCATCTGAAGGCACAGCTAGGGAAGGATCTCTCTCCAAGCTCCCTCATGCTGTTGGCAGAATTTATTATATCTCATTGTATATTGCTTCTTCAAAGCTAGCAGCCAAACACAGACACACACCCACAAACACACAGAGAAAGAAAGAGAAGGGAGGGGGAGGAGACTCTCTGGTGTTTTGCTTTTAGACTCTTTTAGACTCTCTATTAAGAGCCCATTAGGACAGACCCACCCAAGATAATCTCACTTTGATTCACCTAAAGTAAACCAATTAGAGACTTTGATTACATTATCAAAATCCCTTCACTTTTGCCATGTTTAGATGGTTAGAAGCAAGTTATAGGTTCCACCACACACACAGGGAGATTATAAATAAGTGTATGTCATCTCAGAGTTTTGCCTACCACATAAAATAAAATTACATTGTTACAAAGCAAACAGCAGTGATTTTTGACATTACAAGCTATGTTCAAATAGGTAACTATAATTTAAGAGAAGGGGTGCACATTTCTGTTTAGGAAGAATCCCAAGTTCTGGATTGTGTTGCCATGATATTGGAGCCCAACTCATTACTAGTCCAGTTTCCTTTGCCTGATACTCTGACCTCCTGTTATAATTCTTACATGTTTCTACTCCCAGAACAGACAGTGTCCCAAATGTGCTTCCTAGAGTAAAACATTTGGCTTACTTCTGGGACTCCAATTTCTCCAACCCTCTATTTTTTTCTTAGTTGACTAAATGTGTTTTGCTTATTGCTAATTCAGAGTTGATCATTCTTTCCTAAAGAAGACTGATGGTTTCTTTCTTTTTTATTCTTCAAAATGGCAATATAGATGCACTTATGATTATTGGATTGAAGGTCAACTTCTTTTGGTGCACTGAAGAGAGTGAAGGACATTTCAGTGTGCCATTGTACTTGAATTTGGCCACATGACTGACTTACTTTGACCTAAGGCAAGTTATTGTCTCTAACAGAAACAGAGGTCTTTGGATTGACCTCTTGACTTCCTATCATTCTCCATGAGAAGCATTTCCTCAGTTGACACTGGGCTAAGAGGGATGAGAGAAAATCAGAGCAGGTCTAAATCCAACCCAGACCTTAGAGACAAGCCTGTTTGCTCACAGCTTGAGGTAGAGCTACCAGCAGAATGCAGCCTAGATGAGCTTAACCAAAATTGTTCTCTAGTCAGGGGAGCAGAAGAAAGGAGTATTGTTTAAGCCAATCATTTTTTTCCTTTTAATTGAAAATATAATTGGCTTTATTCAATGATTCATGAATCAGGAAGCATCCCATCTAGTAAATGGAAGAGAATTCTAAGCCATTGAAATTTGCAGTGGTTTGTTAGGCAGCATTATTGCAGCAATGGTTGAGTAAAACTTTGTCAGGTATTTATGAATTTACATTTATCTACATGAGCTTTATGTAATATATTAAATAGATCATAATATAGAAAGAAAGGATATTTAATCATTACTCAGTATATACTAATTCTAGCACTATTTGGTGATGCTTTTATTTGTAAGGCACATGACAATGAATGGAGCATCTTGCTCCTCAGTAAATTCTATTAACCTGTCAAATTTAATCTAAGTTTTACCTTCTTTGTGACTCTTCCACCATTTTTTCCCTAGGAACTTCTTTGGACCCCTGCAAGATGTATGAATTTACTACGTGTATTAGATCTAAGTACATGATGTTTGTTCAGTTGGGCTGAACTTCCTCCTGTGCTTGTGGTTAACCATGGTATTAGAGTTGGTACTGTCATTTCCTATGTTTGTACTCTGGTAAGGTACTATTGCACTGAGTGCTATTTATTTATTAGTTCATCAAATATTTATCGAGAGCTTACAATGGACTAGGCGCTATGCCAAATTCAGTGTTACCGCTTACTCGTCTCTGATGATAGAACTTCTCTATTCAAAACCTTTTTGCTAATGATCATAGACCCATTTCTATGTAAAGTAGAGATTGTTAATGGCTGTAAGACATTATCAAATATTGTGCATATATACAAAATATTTTGATATATATAATAAAGATATAAAATTTTAAAGGTTGTTATTGGTATAGTCAGTAATAAAGGTGTATTGAGATGATAACTAAACAATTGAGTAATAATGAAAATATAACAAATGTAACATGTATTATGTCCTTTCTCTATCTCAAGTACTTTTCAAAGCCCTTTACATGTATTAGGTCATTAATCCTTACAAAACCCTGTGATGTTGTTAATATCATTGTCCCCAAGGAGGCCAATAAAATTGCTTAAGGACACAAAATTAATAAGTATGGAGTAAGGTTAAAATCTTATGGTAGAACAGGAAACAAACAAACAAACAGAAATGCATATATAAAACATATACATTATAAAGGTGTCAACATAACATGCTGGTAAAAATTTCAGATTTTATGGCTTCCCTGGTGGTGCAGTGGTTGAGAGTCCGCATGCTGATGCAGGGGACACGGATTCGTGCCCCAGTCCGGGAAGATCCCACATGCTGTGGAGCGGCTGGGCCCGTGAGACATGGTCGCTAAGCCTGTGCGTCCGGAGCCAGTGCTCCACAACGGGAGAGGCCACAGCAGTTAGAGGCCTGTGTACCGCAAAAAAAAAAAAAAAATCAGATTTTAGAATCAGGCTGCTTAGGTTAAAATTTCTGTTTTTACTTATTTGCTGTGTGACCATGAGCAAGTTAAATCAACTAACCTCAGTTACACTTCTGTGAAATTAAAAGAATAGCCATATCTATCTAATTTTTATGTAAGAATTAATTAAGGTGTAAAGCTTTTAGAACAGTGCCTGACAAAGAAAAAAATTGCTGAGTAAATTCTAGTAGTTACTATTACTTCATGGGCTTCCCAAAATTAATTGAGTGAATCGACAGTCTTTACAGACACTACATGAAAGAAACAAATAGACATGTCCATGTGAGAAATTAACCAATTATAGAGCAATGTTTACCAACAACTGCTCTTGTGACTTTCACTGTGGGGACCTACCTTTGAAACCAGGATTGTACTTTCTGGCCATAGAATCTCATATCTGTGGCAAGTTTCTCCCCATAGCCATACCACCCTCCTGTTCTACTTCAGTTTCACAGTCTCTCATGGATAGTGATTGCACAAAAATAATAAATTTATTGTATACTATCACTGTTCTGGTTGTAATCCTCAACAACATTATGTGGTAGGTATTATTATTACTCCATTTTGCAGGTAGAAAACTGAGGGAAAAAAGTGATGAAATAACTTACCCAAGAGTAGCAGGAATGTATCTGGACTGTAGAATCTGATGAGCTTATCTCCCTAAGAGTTTCATCCTTAATTCAAAATACTCAAAGTGAATTTGTTAAATTAATTGACTTTATATTTTTGAGCAGTTTTAGATTTACAGAAAAATTAAGCAGAAACTACAGAGTTCCCAAATATCCCTCTGCTCCTCCAACTACCTGCCATTCCCTAACAGTTTCCTCTATTATTGACAACTTGCATTCGTGTGGTATATTTATCACAATTGATGAATCAATATGTTATTAACTAAAGTCCAAGATTTGTAATAGGGTACAATTTTTGTATTGTACATTTTATGGATTTTGATGACAGTATAATGGTATGCATCCAACATAATAGTATCATAAATAATAATTTCACCACCATAAAAATCTCCTGTGCTTATGCAACACCCTCCCACTCTTCTCAGACCCCTGGCAAGCACTGATCTATTTACTGTCTCTGAAGATTTTCCTTTTCTGAAAGTCATGTAATAGGAATCATATGGCATGCAGCTTTTTCAGATGTACTTCTTTCCCCTAGCAATATACATTTAAGTTTCCTCTGTGCCTTTCTATGGCTTGATATCTTATTTATTTTTATCATTAAATAATATCCCATTGTATGACTATGCCTCAGTTTATTTACCCATTCACCTATTGAAGGATATCTTGGTTGTTTTCAAATTTGGCCAATTATGAATAGAGCTACTATAAATATTTGCATGCATAAATTTAAGTGGACATGTTTTCAGCTCATTTGAGTAAATACTTAGGAATGTGATTGCTAGATTGTATGGTAAGATTATCTTTAGCTCTGTACATAACTAACAAACTATCTTCTAAAGTGGCTGTACCATTTTGCATTTCCACCAACAATGAATGAGAATTCCTGTTGTTTCACTTCCTCACCAGCATTTGGTGTTGTCATTGTTTTAGATTTTAACCTTTCTAATAGGTGTGTAGTATAGTGGTATCTCATTGCTTTAATTTACAATTTCTAATGACATGTGATGTTAAGTATTTTATATGCTTATTTTCCATCTGTATATTTTCTTTGGGTTTGGAATTGAGAGTTTGCAGCGTAAGGGTGGGGGTATATTTGAGCAAACTGAGACTAGAAAAGCTTCATATTTCTTTTAAAGAGCTACTAAAGGATATAGACACTTTTAGATCAAATTTTTCTTGTGACCTCCTTGTCTTTTCATCAATAAGTACTCTATCTTTCTGAATAATTGGTGCTGGGTTTCAACTCTCAGATGTTGAAAAATATATTGAATATCTTGTAGTTCTCTCTTGATTGAGTCTCCAAATTATTGAGTATCTCTGAAAGTGTTATTCAAAAACACCAGTTTAGGGCTTCCCTGTTGGTGCAGTAGTTGAGAGTCTGCCTGCCGACTCAGGGGACACAGGTTTGTGCCCCGGTCCAGGAAGATCCCACATGCCGCAGAGCGGCTGTGCCCGTGAGCCATGGCCGCTGAGCCTGCACGTCCGGAGCCTGTGCTCCGCAAAGGGAGAGGCCACAACAGTGAGAGGCCCGCATACCACAAAAAAAAACCCAACAACAACAACAAAAAAAAAACTCACCAGTTTATGAGGTTACTGATTACATACCCTGTAAACCAGAAAAAGCAACAGTTGAGCATCACTCAATGACGTTGTTCTACACTAATAGCATTTAGTTGGCAAAAAAAATGCCCAATAGTTCTGATACAAGAAACTCAGCAACACTAGAGTGCATTAAGTGGCTAGTAAAAACAAACAAACAACTCTTTGACCACTATTGTATAATAGTGACCAACATATAGGTTCATCAGTGATAGTTTGTGCTTTTCCTGACTAGTGGAATATTAAACATTGAGAACTAATTTTTCCTTTAAAATATGTTAACTGTACTGTCTTTTAGTAGAAAGTCAACTGGTTTAAAAAAAAAAAACTACTGTTTTTTAAGCATTCTAATGGACAGTTTTTAGAAAATCGACTCTTTGCTATGCTGTTTTAGTAACAATGACCAACAAGAGTTAAGAGAACATCCAGAAAATATAAAGTAATATTCCAAGGAGGGATTTGGGCACTCGAAGACTGTAACTTTAATAAAGTGCAAAAATAAGTAATCCTTTGTAACTCTTTTTTTTTTCTTTGTAACTCTTAATTACCTTAATTTGAATTTAACACTTTCCTTGGTGTCCTCATTCCTGCTAAAGTCTCTCAGAAGCTAAAATATATCATGATTAACAGTCTTATTCATGCATTTCATGTTTTTATTGTGTGAATAAAGCCTTAAAATTTCTAATTAGATAAATACAGTCTTTCCAAGTGGTGAATTTGGAGTGACTCTTCTATTTAGATGGCATTATAATTCCTAATAATATTTTAGCCATAATCATCATATTACTCAATACCAGCCTGAGACTCTTTTTAGTAACATCAAAATAGTCTAACTTTCCCAATTTTCTTTCCACATAAAAACATTGATATTTTTACTGCCAACCATATTAGACCATGTATCTGAAACACTGCATTTCTAGGACTGATGCCTGCATGTCATTATCATCTTGTGTCCTTGTCCCTAATAAATGTTTCCCTGTGGGAGCCACATGGCACTCAAAACTGCCTGCAGTCTTTCCAGGAGACAAATAATTAGCCACAAAAATAATTCATTTCCAAAAGGAATTCACATTAGCTACATTTCTTACGCATCTCTCCATGAGAATGAATTTCATGTAAGTTAAGTCAAACAGCTTCAGTTAGGACTTAGTTCTGAGCTTTCTTTGACTGGTGGATAGGAGAATTTTAGGCGTGAAGGATGGTCTTACTCTAGGATCAGCTGTATTCATCTAGGTTCACTGATCTTTTTCTTAAAAACTATGTTAAAGTAAGCTACTTACACTGGATTTTTAAAGACAAAGAACCCATTAGGTTAATTTATGGACCCATCATGTATAAAAGTATACTAAGTAGTCAAATTAAATATATCAATATGAATTATAGGTGTAAGTAAACTCTCAGGTGATTTGATATTTTCCTCTCTTATCTATGAGTTAATTTGGTGTCTAAATCTGTTTCATTTGCCCATTGTGTGAGGTTCTATTTTTTGTTATTTATTCTACTGGCTAAATTTATCTCACCTTTTGTAAAGCTATTGTCAATGGTAGGATATGTTGGAACTCTCTTATACACTCCATGATTGATTAGATATTTATTACTATTATTTCTAGATTTGTGCTGCCTGCTCAAATATTCAAGAACCAATTGATCTCCTATTTTTTTTATTTCTTCCCTTTAAAATGTTCTTCTTCTTCTTCTGCCCTATCCTTTGATATCTGTGTACCACACACTCTTTACCACCTATAGTTCTTCCATTGCCATTGAGTTCTTATATTCACCTCAGCTGCTTTGAGTTCTACATCTTGAACATGAGCACATTTTTCCTTACATCACTAGCTTCTTTGTTGGGAAAATATTCTCTTTCCAATGCATTCAGATGCCGTGTGTCCTTCTGAAGTCTTGTCTCTCTCCTTCCATGTTGTTGGAGACATTATTTATCTAGTCCACAAGAAAATCTATTATTTGGATAGGAAACAGCTAACTTCTGTTTAGTTCCACAAGGAAGACAGTTCTCATCAAGAAGGTAAGATAAACTTTTATTTATATGCTCTCGATATCTTTAAATCAAAGCAGCCATATGCCAAATGCTGTTCTCAGTACCTCCAGTGTTCATTCTTGTAAGCAAATGCAGGATAGAATGGCTCGTCTCCATGTCCTTTAAAGTTAGCAATGGCTGTGAGACCTGTCTTGGCCATGTCTAACTTCTGGGTATACCTTGAAGAGCCATTGCAATAATTTTCCATGTAATCTTCTTCTCTGTTAATGCAATGGGGAACAGAACCACTCAAAATGGTAGCTTTTCCATGAGTTTAAGCCATGGAGTGATGAGGATGACTTGGAGCAAAGGCTCCAATTAACCTGCAATCATAGAAGATCAAGATAAACACTAAAAAAAGAAAATTAAAATAACTCATAATGCAAACACCAGAGATAATCTTATCAATAATAGATCATATAAACTTCATATTTATACAATCTCTCTTTGTGTGTGTGTGTGTATGTGTGTGTCTGTATGTGTATGTATGTATATATATATATATATATATATATATATATATATATATATATATATATATATATATATATATCTCCATACAAACAATAATAACATTATGGCTTATTCTTTGATTTAATAGGAAAGTCTTTCCAAGAGAGAAAATATTCCTCTACAATGTAACATTAATAAAGTAAGGTCTTACATCATATGAATATATTCTCTTATATTTTAATGATTATTTTTTCTTGGTTTTTGTTTAAACCTATTTAGTTTTTTTTTAAACATTCCTGATAATAAACAACTCTGCTAAGCATCCTAGCTTCAGAATATTTCTACAATACATAATTATTTACTCTGAGGATAAATTTCTCCATGTAGAATTTCTGAGTCAATACATGTGCAAAAATGATTTTTTGTTATATGTAAACACATTTTTGAAAAATCTAAAAATGTGCCCTTGTACTAACTGCCTGAGGCTTTTAAATTTTTCTACATTCTTACTAAAACAGGAATTGTTTTTTCTTAACTATTACCAATTTTACTAATGAAAACAGTTTTAGATTTTTGAATTTATTTGCATTTGTTTAAAAGCTGGTTTAGTACATGCATCTTTATATTTTTATCTCTCATTTGTTTTGTACATTGTCTACTTGGTGTGATAGAACTACAGACATGTGTGTTATGTTTTGGCAAGTGTAATAGTGTTTATCACTATTTTCCTAGGGTGAGGCAGTAAGAGAAAAGCTTTATTCCTTTGAGAAAGAAAATATTGAACTACTCTGGAAGTGGAGATAGTTAATCATATAATTTGTATGTCAACTTCTCCCTTTAGACTATAAAATTAAGATACAATATAAATTGTGTTTCACTAAGGTATCTTTTAACTGTCTCTGAGAGATTTTCTGAAGACAAAACTGGTTTACATCTTTATGATCCCTGGTAAAGTAATGTCACATTTTTATTTGATCAAAACTAGAATCAAATTTATGAAAGCAAACTGAATTTGTTTGAACTGTTTATGACAAACTTGATATGCTTTAATTTTTTAATAATTGAATTTTAGTAATTTCAAACTATTTTCTCTCTAGATAACAGAACCACAACTCTAAAACTTCAACAGTGCCATTTAATATACTAAAAACAGCTTTTTTTTCACTATACAGTAAGCATAGGATCGAAACAGTTATCAGAATGTCTGATTTCTGACAATGAATTTTAGAATTCTAAGTGATAATTATCTGATTCATTTTCTATCTATGGGTATAATTTGAAATAGAAAATGGGAGTTTGAGAAAAATAAAGAGAAAATTAAGGTTAATTTGGGAAATTGCAAATGTACTTACAAAATTATTTTGAGCAAGACAAATGAAACAAAGCAAAAGATCATAAAAAATTGGTTTGAACCATTAATAGAAGAAAAGGCGTAGGAGACTCATATTATATGAAATGTAGCCAGATCTCAGATCACTATATTGATCAAAGGATCTAATCAGGAAGTCAAAATTAATTTCAAAATAATTATTTACTTGAATTAATCAAATTCTACCAGTGGGAAGTGGAGATGCAAAAATATGTGTATATAAATAATTTTTTTTTTGCCTTTCTTCCCCAATAACTTTTTTTATTCAGCACAGCTAAGCTAACACTTCAGTCATACTTTACGTCCTTCAAAACCACTACCTTAACCCTGGTCTAGTACATCTCTTTGGCTTTTTTACTTCATCTCCTTTTCTGTTGATTTTGTACTATAATGCTAGAAATATCTTGCCTCATTGGAAATAATCTACATCAAATTAAGGTAGAAGAAGAAATTGATTTAGCCAAGCCATAATCCTCTTTGCAAGTGGATCACTGTGGCCATTAATAATGATTGTTCCAAATTAGCATACATTCCTTTAGTTGGGAAAGAAAGTGAGAGTGCTACTTTATACCCAAGGAGATCTCTCAATATTGTCACATAGAAAGGTGGAATAAATATTTTACATTCTATCTGAATATCCAAAATATACATCATACAAGGGGCAATAGATCAGAATTTAAAATGAGAGCTAATAACTTCTCTAGTGTAAGAACAAACTGTTAAGCAAACAAGAAACAAGTAGCTTAAACTGGTAAGTTTCATCATTTGTTTTTATTACCTTATTAACTTTTTGATTTAAAGAATCTATGAGAGAATGACATGTGAGAGTTAAGATAATTATGTAGGAAAACAACTAGAAATTTGGGGAAATGCCATCATACGTGTGTTAGTCAGAAAGGAATAACAAGGGAAAAAACAAGCAACCTGCAATTCTTAGTAAACTAACATAAATTTATTTCTCACTCTCTGGAGACCCTACAACAGGCTGGGCAACACTGAGCATCTGCTCTCCACAGGCTGACTCAGAAATCCAGATTACTTCTGTTGTGGCTGCATCAACTCCATAAAGCCCAAGACAGGGGAATCCGAATGGCATTTCCTTTCTTCATCATGAACCTGAAGTTCATTTTTTTCTGCTGTTATTTCACTGAACAGACCTAATCACTTGGCCTCATCTAAATTCAAGAAGGTGATAAAGTATAGGTTTGGGTTTTTAAAAACAATTATTTTATTTTACTTTTTATACAGCAGGTTCTTATTAGTTATCTATTTTATACATATTGGTGTATATATGTCAATCTCAATCTCTGAATTCATCCTAGGACCACCGTCCCCCTGCTTTCCCGCCTTGAGGTCCATACATTTGTTCTGTACATCTGTGTCTCTATTTCTGCCTCACAAACTGGTTCATCAGTGCCATATTTCTAGGTTCCACATATATGCATTAATATACGATATTTCTTTTTCTGTTTCTGACTTACTTCACTCTGTATGACAGTCTCTAGGTCAATCCATGTCTCTACAAATGACCCAATTTTGTTCCTTTTTATGTCTGAGTAATATTCTATTGTATATACATACTATATCTTCTTTATCTATTCATCTGACGATGGGCATTTAGGTTGCTTTCATGACCTGGCTATTATAAATAGTGCTGCATTGAACATTGCATGCATGTGTCTTTTTGAATTATGGTTTTTCTCTGGGTATATACACAGTAGTGGGATTGCTGGGTCATATGGTAATTCTATTTTAAGCTTTTTAAGGAACTATAGCTTTTTGTGTGTAAAAGATGGATAAATATGAAATAAGTTGTGGAAGTGTCTAGCACAATGTCTGCCAAAATGGGATATATTATTTAATTACAATGAGGATTGATGCATTTATAAATATTTAAAATTTCCTTAATATATATATATATATATATATTTATTTATTTATTTATATACTAGATTGGAAGTACATGCTAAAATATCAACAGTGGTTTCTGTATGGAATGATTGTTTTTGACTTACTTTTGAGTTATTTAGACACAATATTTTATAATTTTCAATCATAAACACATGCAAATTAAGACACATACAATTACAATATGTGTATAATTATATATGTAGTATATAGACAGAGATTGAAATACCCTTTTATTTTCTTTTCTCTGTTTAATTTATTAAATATGAATATGAACAAATTCTGTATACCTTTCTTTGATTTTTTTCTGGAAAATTGCCTTTCAAATATATAAAGGTCAACAAAAACTATAATTTTTGCAATCAATGGTCTACTTAATTCATTAATTTGTTCAGTTAATATTTATGTGTCTTTGTGCCAGGCACTGTTCTGATACAGAGAATTTAAAAATGGGGGAAAATTAGAAGTCCCCATGGAATCTACATTTTAGTAAGAGAAAGACATAAAACAGATGACAAAAATCAGTAAAATATATAAGATGCTAAAAGTGCTAATGAAAGACATAAAACAAGTATTAGAGATAGAAGTACAGAGGTGGTAGAGGAGGGAACTCAATGTTAAATAGCATGATGAGGGAAGACCTCTTCATTAAGCTGATTTCTGAGTAAAGAATTTAAGAAAATGAGAAAGTAAGACCATGTTGACGTCTATGGAGGGAGCATGCCAGAGAGACTAACAAGAAAAAAATACTCTGAGGCAGAACGTCGGGTCAGGCTGCAGTGGGGTCGGGGGAAGTCATAGAGTGAGGGGTCAGGCACATGGCAGCATAGTCTCTGTGATCTTGTGAGCCATGATAATGAGTTTGGCTTTTTGAGTTGGGAACACATGGGAGTATTTTAAACAGAAGAAGAGATCATATATATTCTCAGTCACTCTGGCTGCTGTGTGGAAACATATGTTAAAGAGGGTCAAGGCAGAAGCAGAGAGATCAGTCAAGAGCAAGAATCCAGATAAGGGATAAGCTCTTTCCAACTAGAGTGGTAACAACGGAGTTGGTAAGAAATGGTCAGGTTGTTGATTCAGTTTGAAGGCAAATTCAAAAGGATTTGCTGACATATCACATTTGGAATGTGAGAGGAAGTCTTGTTCACCTGAAAGAATAGAATTCCCCTTTAGGGAATTCTGTGAGAAAAGGGAAAGACTGCAAGGATAGGTTTGAGGCATAAAATCAAGAGTACTCTGTATATGTTAAGTTTGGAATAAAATAACAAAGTGTAGGTGTTCAAAAAGCAACTAAATACACTAATCTGCCATTTTGGGAGGAGAGAATTACCCTGAAACTATAGGAATAGTATGAATTAATGCTTATATTGCACTGATTAGATGCCAGGAACTGTTTTTGCTATTATATTTATTTCATACAAATTTCCTATTAGAAAAGTAATATTATTATCAACATTTTACAATAAGGAAACTGAGACACAAAGTTAACTATTTGTTTCAAGGACTAATGGATAGTAATGTATAGCCAGAGTCTGTTTGTCTGTTAGCCCTGCTTACTGCTTCTCTTGGTAACTAATCATCATAGAGCTAGTTTTCAAAGCCCTAAAATGATGAGATCCCCAAAAGTCAGGAGAGAATGGAAGAAGTTCAAAGACTGAGCCTTAGAACACTTCAGAATTAAGAATTAAGAGTTGAGAAAAATATCATCTCTGGAGGTGAAAAAAGAACATCTTCTAAAAAGGAAAGTAAGTAAGTCATGCTTTCTTGGAAACAAAGACAGTGTTTCAAGGAGAGGGTGTGATCAATTATGTCAAAAAATGCTGATAATTCAAACAGGAAAGGCGTCAGATTGATTTTTGGATTTAGCAACATGGATGACATTGGGAACATTGACAAGATCAGGTCTAGTGAAGGGACAAGAGCAGACTTCAGAGAGAGAGGAAGTGAAGATAGGGAATGTACACAATATTTTTTAAAGTTATTTTATAAAGCAGAAAAGTAAGGATATACCTAGAAGGGGTAATAGGGTCAAGAAAGGAATTTTTGTTTGTTTGTTTGCTTTTAAGATTAGAATAATAGGCCATTGTCGGCACTCTCCAAAGGTAGAGTGTGTAAGTAGAGTGTATATGCACAAATATAAGGAGGTGTTAAGATGGAGGAAATTATCATCCTATTTTGTTTGTTCTCTCAGTGAATGAGAAGGATTCTTCATCTAAGAATTGATGTGAAAGCTGGGCAGCTTGAGGTGAACCTCACTTATAATAGGAGCAATACAAATTAAAACTACTCAGAGATGCCACTCACCATCTAACAGATGGGCCCAAATGGAAATGTTTGATGATATACTATGTTGGTGGAGGCTAAGAGGGAGACAAGTTCTCCAATACATTGCCAGTCAGAGTAAAAAATGGTACAATCCTGATAAAGAGGAATTTAGAAGTTTTTAGAAAAATCATACATGCATTTAGCTTTTCACCCAGCAAGCCCACCTCTAGGAAACATTACCAAAATTATGAAAAAGTTATTGCATTTGATTATTTATTGTGGTATAATTTGTAATTATAGAAGTTTGGAAACAATCCAAATGTGGGTAAATGTAGGACTAGTTGATAAATGCATGGTTCAACATGGCAAAACTTTGTACACTTAAAAATCTCTACAGTGACTTGGAATGTTCTACAGGTAAGATTGTAAAGGGAATAGGAAAATGTGCAGAGCAACAAATATTTTGTGCTACTTTTTCTGCAAAAAAAGAGGGAGGGGGGATGTGTATATGTACATAGACTTATATACATACATATTTGTTAAAAGAAAAGCTGGAAGGGTAAATAAAAATGAATACAAATGCTTGCAATGGAAGTGGGAAGAGAAAAATGTAGGGGGCAGAGACAGAATTGAGAACCCTCATAGCAATCTTTGTTACACAGTACTGAATTTGATAATTTATGTTTGTTTTACATGCTCAAAAAAATTGTATCAAAGGAAATATAGACAAACACACAACGAAAGAGAATGACAATAGAGTATGCTGCAAAGTTTGGATACTTAAAAAAAATTAATAGGTGTGTAAAAGTATCTTAATAGAATTTTATTTTGCATTTTTGTTATTATGGAAAATATTGAGCACTTTCTCATATGTATGTTTTTTAAATGTTTTTCTAATGTGATGTGAGTGTTTGTTCCTTTTACCAATTTTTCTGTCATGTTGGGGTCTTTTTGATTTTTAGGAGTTCTTTTTATGTTAGGGATATTTGCCTTCTGTCTGTGATATGAAGTGCAAATTTTTCACCACTTTGGTTTGTAATATAGCTTACATTTGTTTGTTTGTTTGCTTATTATCATACAAAATAATTCTATGTGTTGAAGTATTTCAAACTTCTGCTTTTTTGCTTCAGAACTTTAATTCATACTTAGCAAAAATTTTCCCATGTCCAAAAAGGAAAGATTTTTATTTTATTCTCTCTCTCTGTCTCTCTCTGTCTCTTCCTTTCCTTTCTACTTCCTTCCAAATGCCAAAGTAAAAGTTGTACCTGCCAAGGTTAAAAAACAAGGCTGACTTTATTCAAGGCTACTGTGATAGGGAAGAGATGATCATCTCCACTGAAACAAACAGATGAAGTGTGTTTAAGAGCTGGGATGGGAGGATCCTGAGCTGTCTGCATTTGCTAATCATTCTTACCCAAAACAAAGGTAAACTTTTTTCTTACTTTCATGACAGGAGATAGTTTTACAACTTGGATCAAGGTGTCAAAGTAAGTTAGGCTCCTACCCCACCACAGAATCTGGGAGATATAGCCACGATCTTCCTTGATGATTACATTTCAAAGGGATGGTTCCAAGGTCTTTAGAAAGAATCATGAACAGTAAAGCTGGCAAGAGGCCTTTTAAAAGATTTACATCTCAAAGGAGCAGAGGGAGGAATTACAATTTAAAGTTTTCTAAAGAAAATACTCTAAGAAAAGAAATATCAGTGGTCTAGAGTAAGGAAGGAGGCTCTCTAAAGTTTAAGCAAGCTGAGGGGAATGTTAGGTTCCCCTTGGTCCTTTCCTTCCTTTCTTTCTTCCTTCCTTCCCTCCTTCCTTCCTTCCTTCCTTCCTTCCTTCCTTTTTTTTTCTTTCTTTGAACATTGAGTATTCAATCCTTTTGAAATTTATTTTGATGTGCACATTGATAACTTTGGTTGCTACACTTGGTACTCACCTGCAATCTAAAGGAAGGTGACTGAGGGACTATATTAATGGAAGCTTTTTCAATAACCACCATCAAATGAGCAGTGCTTATTTAAAAAAGAAAGAAAGAGAGAAAGAGAGAAAGAAAGAGAAAGAAAGAAAGAAAGAAAGAAAGAAAGAAAGAAAGAAAGGAGATGGAAGAAGAACGGAAGGAAGGAAACAAAGAAAGAAAGAAAGAAAAAGAAAGAAAGAAAGAAGAAAACAAAGAGTTTTCCATAAGAACAACAAGAAAGGAAAATTCATTTCATCTTATTTTCATTTGAATCTTCATTTCTGTGAGATGTCTTTATTATATTCAGATAGCTATATTAACTTGAGATATATCTAGGAGATTTAAGACTCATTTTAACCCTTCATTCTTTATAGGTATCCAAACAAAAGGGGATGGATGGTTGAGTTTGTGAATTTTTTAATATTTATTGAAAAATGTGTCAAATATACCAGTTGTGATTAATCAGTATTACCTTCTAGTTCTTCTTAGACTAAATGCTCAAAATTAATTGTGGTTATATTAGAACAAAATCTTCTATGTAACACAGAGAAGTAAGATATGCATTGTATAAGGCTATCCCAAATATACAAGATTTTAAAGAATGAAATGATTGTATGAGCTCATTTTCAAGTTTGTAAATTTGCTTTCTCTCCTAAAAAACATTTCTGGCCTTGCTGCTGATGTAATTATTAACAGAAATATCAAATATATATATATATATATGTTTTTCATAAAGGTCAATGAAATACATGAATAATTTAAATACAGAATTTATTTTTAAGTTGCTGAGAAATAAAATTGCTGAGAAGTCATAATACTGTACTTTTCATCTGTCCAACCATGAATAGAATAAAATTAATATGTAGTCAAAAACAGAAATAACAAGAAGATAAAAATATATCCATACATATAAAAACTTTGTCATTGTCTTTGTCTACAAATAAAAAAAAAGTTAGTATTCACATAATATGAAAACCTGATGTGTATATGTGTGTGTGTGTGTGTGTATGTTCAATGCTTTAAAAAAGAAAAAAAAACAATGCAGGACATGCACAGAACACCTTTTTTAGCATTTATAAATTACATATATTTAACCATATATTTAATGGACATAGAAGTCAAGGGAGCACTTACTAGCCAATTTTGAGATCATTTGAGCCTCAGGAAGAATAATGAATACAATTGATTGAAATACATAGACTAAAAATGAAAAGAAAAAAATCAGTTCTAGATTAAAGCTGGATAAAGTGAAGTGCAACTTAATACAATGACTAATCCTTGATGTAATAGAATATAAATGGACACAAATCTTTTGCCCCTCGTTCCATCATGAAATGAAGTCTACTCCATTTCCCTGAACCTAGGTTGACCTTGTGAATTGTTTTGAACATTAGACTGGAGCAGATTCGAGGCAGTATCCATTCCCAGGTAAGGCTTTAGGCTTGAATTTCAGTTTCTTCAGCCAAGAACCTTCTGCCTTTGCTCTTGGATCCCAACTGCTATAAGAAAGTTCAGGCTACACTCCCAAATAAATAATGACAACATGGAGAAAGGCCCTATGACATGAGAGGCCATTTTGTATATTCCAGTCTCAGCTAAACTCCCAGCTGAATGCAGCCATGAGTGAACACAACCAGCACCATGTACAGCAAATGTACCAACAAGCTGAGCTTTGCCCAAATCTCAGACCAACAGAGTCACGTGAAATAATAAATCATTATTGTTTTAAGCAACTAAAAATCTTTAGTGTAGCAAGAGATAATGAAACATCTTGTGATATCCTATACCAACAAACAAAAGCCAAACAGTTTTATGGGAGAGCAAATGTGCCATAGTGTTAAGAATTGAGGATTCTAGGTGAAGATTGTGAAGATATTCATTCTACTATTCTTTCAACTATTCTGAAGTTTTATTTTTTTTAAATAAAGCAGTAGAAAAATAGGAATGAACAAATGAATAAATGAATAATAAATGAATATGTTGTAATGTTAGAGAACAGCTCTCTGAGTCCTCACATCTCATTTAAATTTGTACACTGTTCTCACCAAGCATTTCCTAGTCCCTTTCCCTGATATATTTTTTCATATAACATTATTTTATATTTATGTGACAACCTAGATATTTTTATATATTGTTATCATATAACATTTATTTACCACCCACCTACGTGTTATCTGTATCCCTCACTCCTCCTTCACTATCCATCCCTCATTCTGATTTCACTCTTGCTAGGTCATAAGCCCTAGGAAAACAGAGATTTTTATGTTTTGTTCATTGGTAAATCCCCAGAACTTAGCACCTGGTGTGTAGAAAGTGCTTAGTAAATACTTATTGAATTTTAATGTCAGTGCATACTGACATTAAAGAGTATATTTAATAGTTACAGCACCATTGTATTAGTAGAATAACAATGTATTCTAATATATTCTAAAATAATATAATAAATAATATTTACTTTTGAATGCCTATCACATCTCAAAGATGTACTTTACATATATAATTTCTAATTATTAACACCTTCAAAGATATGTATCAAGCACATTTTATAAATGAAGGAACAGAGATTTCAAGCTGCTCAAAGTCAATAGATAGCCAAAAGTTATCTAAGCACCAGTCTTCACTCTTCCAAGCAGGTTTCCTCAGTTCTTGTTCAGAGTTTGTTTCGTCTGAATGGGAATTCTCATCTTCTCTGGACTACTGAGCGTTAGGTGAGATTCATTAAGAGAGGTGATGGAAAGAATCAGGCTGATTATAAAGAATCCAATTTGTAAAATTACAATGGCATGTGAGGTTTGGAAATACATTATTAGTCACTACATATTTATGCTTTTCACTTCAATTTTATTAAAACATGCTGAGTCAATAAAAGAATCAGAGTTTTAGAGCAAAAGTATATGACTTTTGTTTAACAACATTATGTACTGCCAATCTAATGTCCAATCAAGTTAGACATGACATATGACATACTCATTAGAGTCATTGGAATTCCCATGAACAAAACAATTACAAAGAAAGAATCTCAGATGACAAATTAAGTAACAAATTACAGAATTAATTGAGAGAAATCAGGCTATCTTGATTTTTTTTCAGCAAGAGAGATTAATCCTTGACAGAAGCAAAATGCTGTATTAAAATAAGTCTTAGTTATTGGAGGCAGGACAATCACCTGGACCAAATAATCTGAAGAAATGCTCAAAAATAACCAAGCTAATTGAAAATTTAATCTTTAATTTTCATCAACAAATGTTATTTTTCAAAAATCTCCTTCTCCCATAAAATGTAAGTTGAAATTTCTGAAACAATCTACCAATTTGCACATATAATAATAAATATTATTTCACTTATTTTACCTCATGCCAACACCCAAGACACTTTTGTTCATATATGTAATGTTTTACCTTCTAGTGAAGATAATGCAAGTGTTTTAAGACAGTGCTGGACTTTATTCATTTATCAGTATTACAGCAACAAGGGATGAAAATAAACAGAACTCTGATGAAAGTACATAGCTACTGGGATAACTTAGGAGATCACCTTGCTAGATGTGATGCAATTGTTTTGGCAAATAAATGATGCACTGGGATACATATCTATGTCTATCTGTTCTATATCCGAATGTGAAGAGAAATTTACAGTTAGTGGGCTTGGGGGGAGAGTCAAAATTATCAAAGTCGTAGACATAAGGATTAAATGTAATATGGTATCCTCTAGGATACAATAACAGAAAAAGGATATTAGGTTAAAAACTAAGGAAATTTGAATAAACTATGTATTTTACTTAATAATAATTTATTAATATAAATCCATGAGTTGTGACAAAGGTAATATACTAACTTAAGATATTAATAATAAGAAACTGGGTATGGGGTATATGTAAACTTTCTGTACTTCACAACTTGACAACACTTTGGAAATCCAAATATATTCTTAAAAAAAAGTTTGTTGAAAAGAAAACAGAAGCAAAATCATGCAATGCTTCCGTCGTCTAGTTGGGTGTAATTGTATTCAGTGGTTGCTATCTTTGATGTGCTTTTACTTAACAAGAATTACAATTGTATCTTAGGGGAAAATGTAATGTAAATGTTAAAACATAATTAATGCCTATTAAAAATTATTGATTTCTCTTTGATTATAGAAAACACACAATTTCTCTGTTGCCCAATAGAAAGCAAATGGTGTTTTCTCCAGATCTAGTTATACAGTTGACCTAGCATTAACTGTTGAAAATAAATGAATGACTCATATTTTAACACAGCCTTAAAACGTAGAGGTATTCTTTGCCTGCTCACAAATCTTTAGCTCCCAGATCTGTTGAGAAAATGCAATGTAATTATAACCCCTGATTTTGATTTTAATAAATAATTATGTAATATTATTACTATAATGCAATTATAGTAATATGGTGTTTTTTTAATATAAATTTATTTGTTTATTTTTGGTTGCATTGGGTCTTAGTTGCTGCACAAGGGCTTTCTCTAGTTGCAGTGAGCATGGTCTACTCTTCATTGTGGTTCATGAGCTTCTCATTGCAGTGGCTTCTCTTGTTGCAGAGCATGGGCTCTAGGTGTGCAGACTTCAGTAGTTGTCGTTCACAGGCTCTAGAGTGCAGGCTCAGTAGTTGTGGTGCATGAGTTTAGTTGCTCAGTGGCATATGGGATCTTCCTGGACCAGGGCTCGAACCCGTGTCACCTGTATTGGCAGGCTGATTCTTTACTACTGCTCCACCAGGGAAGCCCCATTCTGGTATGGTCTTATTTTTGATTTTTTTTTTTTTTCTGTTAAAGAAGAGTTGAGGCATGCAATATGAAAATATTTTGGTTAAAAAATCAGTTATAGCTAACATGTTTCATAACTGCTTGAGAAAACTCTATGCACCATTCATTACTTAAATAGTCAGAATATTTTATGTCACTATACCCCTGTTTTTGCATGAGTGTCAACAATATTTATAATAAGATAATAATTGAGGTCAAAGATGGTGTTAACACGATTAGAGCACATTTTTGCTATTTATGTGTCTTTCGACTATTGATTTAAATTTTACCCAGTATAGTTTTCTCATCTGCTAATGGCAATAACATTTTCTACCTCATAGAATGTTATGAGATTAAATTAGATCATGTAAATGCAGCAAATTGCACTCTAGAGAAAAGCACTAAATTGATTATTTTTTTCTGGTTTTGGACTGCCTTTTCCTTTTATAGTGAAAGGGGGAAAATGAAATTCAGAATATAAACAATTACTATAATAATAACAAGTGGTTCTCACATTTATATTATGGAATTTAAAATAATTTCTGATATAGGTTTACTTCAACCTGTCACATTATATTCATTGTTTGATTTAGTTGATGGCAGAGCTTTTTGTTCCAGTGAAACACCTTCTATTTTTTTATAACCAAGCAGAAGTCATGCCTGATTTACTGCAAATGATATTTAGACTTTTAGTATGTAAAAATTAACATGTTTTACTTTGAAAAAAACACATTAATATTTACTATGCATCGCCATACAGTATCTGTAATATAATATATACAGTAAAGATAGATGGATACGGGTAGATAGATGGAAGGAATGAAGGAAAGAAGGAAGAAAAGAAAAGAAAGAATGAAAGAAAGAAAGAAAAAAGAAAGAGGGAGAGAAAAAGAAAGGAAGAAAGAGAGAAAGAAAGAAAAATTCAATCAACTGTATATATTTTCTTATGCATGTAATTCTGTCTGTG
Organism: Mesoplodon mirus; assembly: GCF_964341445.2. Lineage (NCBI taxonomy): Eukaryota > Metazoa > Chordata > Mammalia > Artiodactyla > Ziphiidae > Mesoplodon > Mesoplodon mirus. Next base: position 30,635,345 of record NC_138993.1, read on the forward strand.
TGTGCATTTCTGCATGGATAATTAAGTATCAAGTTTAAGCAACCAAGTTACTCCCTGTATTTGTGAGCTTTATCCCTAATTGTATTATTGATGAAAGTAAACCTTTGGGAAAAAAATCAATTTAGCATTTTGGATTCCTACTGAGAGAATAGGGATTAAAGAATATACTTATGGAAAGGGAGATAAGAACAATTAGTAATTATAGATTATGAATATTTACAAATTAAAGCTACTTTTAGACCTAAAAACTTATCATAAAAATGTTTACTATGCAGAAGACGTTCCTTTCAAAAAATACTATTAAACAAGAATCATTCTGTACCATGTTTAGAATCCAATATTTTAAATTACTTTAAGACAGGTCTGTCATAAGATTTCCTTCTAGAGATTTTGTATAGATAACCAAATAATTTGGTATCTTTGTCTGTTTTGTAAAGTGTGAGGCTTAGTGTTGATAATCATTGAGATAGTTTCTCTATTTAAATGATTCATTTGAAGGAGGTGAGGTGCTTTGGGGAAACATTATTAACTTTTCCAGGAGCCAAGAGAATCATTTAACAAATGGTAACCACATCTTCCCATCAAAAATGGCCCATTACAACCAAGTCATGTATCATATGTCAGGTAAATCATATGTTGATTGAGCTGGAAAGATTAAAAACCTTTCCAGAAGAGGATAAAGTGAAGCAGTAAAGAACTGATATTAAAAAATGAAGTCTACTGCCACCCTGTAGTGCTTAGTAAGTCATTAGCTCACGTTCACTTCACATTAACTGACTTCACATCAGTATACTACCATATTTCACAGCATTTATCAATCCACAAAGAGAATCAAAGCAGTAAGAAATGTGCTCTTGATTGTCGATCAGAAGAGCCGTTACAACTTCTAGAAAATCCCTGTCGAAGTCAGCGAAGTGCAAAACAAGCAAAAAAGTCACTTCTCCAGGGTATGCCTTTTCAGCAAGATTTGACAACTTGCAAAGAATTATCTGAACTGGTGATCACGATCATTATGTGTATATCACACAAGTGCTAAATGGATGTGTACTACATGCATCCTATAAGAATAAGGGAGACATTTTAAGGATATTGGATTAAAATGATTCCAGTGTCCTTGTAACCTCATAAGCAGATATTCAAGACAGTCCTGTCTTTTAACTTAACCTGTACAAACAAAAGTACAGATTAAGAATTGTTTATCATTTTCAACTTCTATAGTATATCATCTATATTGAACAAAAAAATTTTTTTAAACACATATACCTGAAGCAATTAAGAAACTCTAAAATTCCACACTTTCTGGAAAATGGAGTCCTTGATGACTTCGAATCTAATATTTATCATGTATATTATGTAACAAATTGGGTCACTGAAATTCAGCAATAACCATTTTAAGTTATGTTTTCTATAGATACCATCAGAAGCATGAGTTTGATTACACATTCCTCATTCTAATAGCTTTTTGTGTTTTTTTTGGAAACAGTAATTAATCAGTTAACAATTAACTTAAATAGAAACAATGGAAATCTAGATATCTAAGTTGAATTTCAATTTCACTTTTAAACACCTATGATTCTAATTTTTAAATAAAATCCTTTGTTTTTCATGATTTTGAATAAGACCTCTTTGGCCAAGTCAAATTTTACAGTTTTGGGAAAAGTCCTTTGAAGGACTTATAGAACAAGAAACAGATAATTGTGGTTTATGACAGCACTTTATGAAGCTAGAATGAGTATAACTGTGTAACAACTCAGCTATGAATTTAGAAATATATCATCAAACTGACCTCACACTATTGTATACCAAACGAGAGTCCCAAAGTAAAGGTATATTTGTGTCAGTTGTAACAAAAATACCTTTCTAGAACTGGTTATAAGAAATTTTAATCAGAAATATTTAAATTCATCTCACATAGATACAGATTTCTACAATCAAATAAAAAATGATTTGTCATACAGTGATTTGTTCTACTATCTCAGAAGTCTTAAAGAAAATGACAACCCAGTAGCAACAAGCACAACAAGCACCCAGACCTTCGTTACTAATATCATTTCCAGCAAAAGGAACCAGGAGCCCTTGGAGTAGCTTCTGATTCTAGGCTGGGGTAAGAAAAATACAAGAGTGTGCAGGATTTTGTAGTGCCATAAAGTAAGAAAGTGCTAAAAAGAAAAAGCACGTGGATGAGGGTATGTCAAGAGAGCACATGAGCCATCTGAAATAGGTATCAACAGAAAAAGCTGAAGGTTTTGAGCAATAAAATTTTAAAAAATGGCACTGGATTATAATCCAAAGTATAAAATACATATCAATGAGCCCATTCTGATACAAACTAAGGTTTGAATAAATTAATAGATGGAAGAGAAGGGATAAATCCTCCATGCATTTATGTTGCTACTTCACCCTCAAGGAGAGAGAGGTTCCTTACCTTACTGAGGTCTGCACATAGGGACTTCCAAAGAATATAGTAGAGAAAGGAGGAAAAGAAAAAAAAAAAAAAAGACTTTACAGTGAATAAGTCTGACAACACTGCCTTAGTATATATCAACTGTCAGAAATCGTGTTAATAAGATTTAGACATGATATCATATGATGAAAATGGTGCTTTACCTTGTAGCTTTTTTCCTTAACGCCTGTAGCCTCAGTTTTATCATGAGAAGGACATCAACCAAATTCCAATAGTGGAGATCCTACAAAATGCTTGACTGTTACTCCTCAAAGCTGTCCAAGTCATCAAAAATGAGGAAAGTCTGAGAAATTGCTACAATAAAGAGGGGCCTAAAGAGACATGATAACTAAATGTAATGTGGTATCTTGAATAGGACTCTAGAACAGAAAAATGACATTAGTTAAAAACCAGCGGGCTTCCCTAGTGGCGCAGTGGTTGAGAGTCCGCCTTCCGATGCAGGGGACACGGGTTCGTGCCCTGGTATGGGAAGATCCCACATGCCGCGGAGCGGCTGGGCCCGTGAGCCATGGCCGCTGAGCCTGCGCGTCCGGAGCCTGTGCTCTGCAACGGGAAAGGCCACAACAGTGAGAGGCCTGTGTACCGCAAAAAAAAAAAAAAAGAGGCAAACCCATAGCTAAAATATTGGGGCCTCCCTGGTGGCGCAGTGGTTGAGAGTCCGCCTGCCGATGCAGGGGATACGGGTTCGTGCCCCGGTCTGGGAGGATCCCATATGCCGCGGAGCGGCTGGGCCCGTGAGCCATGGCCGCTGGGCCTGCGCATCCGGAGCCTGTGCTCCGCAACGGGAGAGGCCACAACAGTGAGAGGCCCGCATACCGCAAAAAGAAAAAAAAAAAAAAAAAACCAAAAGAATATGAATAAAGAAATGACTTCAGTTAATAATAATGTATTGATATTATTTTATAATTGTATCAAAATACCATACTAAAATAAGATGATAATAATAAGGAGAACTGGATGCAGGACATATGGAAACTCTGTACTATCTTCTCACTTTTTCTTTGAATGTAAAACTGTTTTAAAAAATTAAATATTGGGCTTCCCTGGTGGCGCAGTGGTTGAGAGCCCGCCTGCCGATGCAGGGGACGCGGGTTTGTGCCCCGGTCCAGGAAGATCCCACATGCCGCGGAGCGGCTGGGCCCGTGAGCCATGGCCGTTGAGCCTGCGCGTCCAGAGCCTGTGCTCCGCAACGGGAGAGGCCACAACAGCACGAGGCCCACGTACCGCAAAAAAAAAAAAAAAAAAAAAAAAAAATTAAATATTAAAAGTGGAAATATAATAATGTGTGAACATTTTCAGCCTAGGTGCTTCATAAATATAAGTTAATAAGTCTAGAGACTTCTGATGTTCTGCCTTGTATAATTACAGTGCATAATCTTGAGAATATTGGTACCATAAAAAATGTCTAAGCTTGGGAATGACTAGATAGAGGATAAAATTTAATAATCCTATCTTATTCTACATGAACTGGATTATTTTCATTAATCTATCAAGTAAAGCCTGAACACTTTTGGTTAACTCTGCTCCATCATCAAATCTCATTTAAATAATAGTAAATGCTTACAGAGTTAAAGAGATCAGTAACTAGGAAATTGGAGCAGGGCAGTCTGTTAAAAGTTTTGACAAATCTACACAAATCTTGGAGATACATGGCAGGATTTTCATTTTAGCAGATAAATATGGAGGCTGAGAATAGAGAGTGCCTCTACCTTTCTAGTCAGCAGGTAACAAAAGCAGGAGAGAAAGGCAGCAGAAATCTGTTTAAAAAAAAAACTGTTTAGAAGTAAATGATTATTAATAAAATTGACTCTGCTTATGGAATTTCTATACTGACCACCTCTTCCCTCAAAAGCAAAACAGTTGCATCTGCTTTATTTCTTTTATTCATACCAAAACTTGAGGAATGCTCTCTATAACAGCATAATAAATATAAGCTGCAATATAACTTGAGTTTCCAGTGTGACTGTCAGGATCATAGAGCAAGGCCTTTATATTTTGCCTTGGGGTGGGGGAAGCAAGAGTGAGCCTGCTAGCTTGTTCCTCTACCATTCCCCTACTGTTAATTCTTTCCAATTGAGAGTCTCACCCACATACACAAAGCACATAGGTATACCTCATTTTCATCTAGGAAGTCCATTGATTAAATGGTTCTACAAAATGGTAACTAAGACAATTGCTTAGATTAATCAACATGGTCTTTCATTTAGAATGATATGAAAGTATGAGAAGGAAAAAGCACAGAACAGAATAACAAATAATGCACAATGTTCAAATACAACAGGAACAAACAAAAGAAGTACAACTGACTCTCAAGGACACACAGGTAAGTCAAGACCCACAAAATTAACTTACATTTCCTATTTTCTTACTTAGTTTCTGCAGATATTTGAGGAGATGTTGGTAAAGGAAAACATTCACTTTCATAAAATGCTAGTGGTAATGAATACTGATGCAACCAGTGGGAGAAGTATTATTGCATAAATGTTGACCCCTTGACCCAGAAGTTATACTTGTAGGAATCTCTCCCAAAAACGTATGAGAAAAGCATGAAGTGACACAATCACAAGATTAATTATTATATTTGTAATTGCAAAAGACTTGAAACAGCCCAGACACCCCATAATCGGGGAAAGTCCAAATGAACTGCATTTATTACTTACAAAGAAATGTATGAGAAAAGTAATATGGAAGAGCTCTCCACTCTTCTGTAGTAGTCTTCAGGACATATTGTTAAGTCAAAAAAAAAATCAAGTTTCAGCAGAATATATATGCATATATATAATGTAAACCTTGTGTAATAAATTCTGTATATGGAAGAATATGTGTGTTATGTGTGTGTTTGTATATATGTAAACATATTTTTTAAATAATAAAAGGAAAATGAAAAATTAATGCCAATAGTGAGAAAAAGAAAGCATGAGGATGGTGATAAGAATGGAAGGTAAACCTCGCAATTTTATCATTTTAACTTGGGAACCAAATAGTTATTTACCTAATTAAAATGACTTAAAAAAATCAATCCAATCCATAATAGTAGTTTTAAAAACTACTTTAAAAGACAAAACAAATGTACCCACACATATATCCAGTTGGTGACATATTCACACAAGGAAGATTTAAGTCTATTGATTATTAACCATGACATTTGGATAGCATATATCTAGTTAGAATCATTCTAAGGAAAAAAAAAAAACACAAAGAAACCTTAAGTTGATATTGTATTAAAAACCAAATAAAGAATTACATTAAGGTCATTAGGAAACAAATTTTTCAATGTTTGTAAAAAAATGCAAATATAAAATCAAAGAAAATAAGTAAAAATCGTATGATCTTTAACTTGAATTAGAAACATCACCATGTACTCATAGTTCATTTTTTTCTTTCTGAAAACAAAAACAAAACAAAAAATAACAAATTTCCAGCTCTTTCAACTAAGTAGTTATAAAGCAATGATAAGTAAATAAGAATGAACATCAGTAGTGTCCAGATTGTGGTTTGTAAATATTATTTACCATGCAATGAACTAAGACTTCTTTGAGAATGATCTGATTCCAGATCTGGGCAGGGAATATACAAGATAAGCTTGAGACATATTGTTGTGCCTAAAAGCAAAGGAAACTAATACCCTAGTATTCCGTCTAAGGGGTAAAGAAACAAATTTGAAGGACCTAAAGATAAATAATTTGAGCATAAAAAAGATTAATGAGTGTAATAGATTGAAACATATCAAGTATATAAAAGATCAATGAGTTTATAATGACACTCTCCATTGTTGATTGTTAAGACACCAACTTATTACTTTTAAGAATTAATAAATTAACAAAAAGAATCAAGGATTTGTCTTGTTCTACATTTACTGATTGTATCTACTGTATCCAAGTAGTTGGTCTGGGAAATTTCTGCTTCAGATCATCAGTAATTTACCATAGCTATTAAATGCAAAACAAATAATATAATTAGAGAACCACCATTTTACCACTCTTCAGGAAATAATGAGACCATGTTCCTCTATGGCTACTATGACCATCAGTTGAAAGTTTGATGTGGAACTTTATAACAGAAGAATCAATGACAGTATGAAGGTGGATGTTATAATAGATAAATCAGTCAAGCAACACCTGAAATCACTGATTAATTTTAGCATCACACACAAAAAAATGGGACTATCAGAAATCATGGGCATGGTGATATGGTAGAATTAGAAAAACACAATACTCTAGGTAGCTCATAATTTTTTAGGTAGTCTTCTTTATTAAAAAAAAATTTCCATGTATTCTAGATTTCTTTCTTGTTGGACCACTGACTAATAGAGGCAGGGCTAATATCACTAGCCCCAAGAAATTGTCTTTCAAGATAAAATTCATACCCTGAATTACTCACAATTCTATTACATATGATGAATTCAATGCAACCTCCTTGCTTGAGAAAAATGGCTCATTAGTAATCTTTGAGATGTATAATCACAACTATTCAAGTTATTACCAGCAGTAGGGAAAAATGGGGTCACAACTAGAAGCCAGAATTTCGGTGGCTAACTTGCCTTTATTTGCTATAATATCAAAACTGCTACAAAGACTGTAGTGTGTGCTAGCTCTTTCTGACTATTGGGAAGCATATAAAAAGAAAAAATAACTTTAAGACCTCAAACTCCCAACCCAAGACAAGGGTGGAAGTAGAAAGCATTCATGGCAGCATTGTAAAGTATAATCTCTTCTTGAAACAGGTAGGCAGAAATGGCTGAATATGAAATGACAAACCTGACGTTGAGTGTAGCAAAGTTGTAATGATAAAGGCATAACTTCACTGAAGTTCATATGCTAAGGTTATGATATTGATATTGAAGAATTAAGAGACTGAGACTTGTATTTGGGACATTAGGCCAGAAATAGACTAAAATTAAGCTACAAATCATCTTGAACATTCCATGCATCTGAAAGCAATCCCTTCTTCCTTTCTGAAGAAACAGTCTTCTCTGACATAATGACCTTTCAAGGATTTCATCAGGAGCAGGTGATCCACTGACTCACAGTATTTGCCAGTTCAACTCGAGATGTCCCACCACCTATCATTGCCTCAAATCCCTTAATGAAGGTTAATCTTGGCACCGTTCAGGGGAAAATTTCAATGTCAGCCCTAGGAGGAGGTAGATTATTCCAAGAATTATAGGATCTTGAGAGTTTGTTTCAACAGCATTCTAGTGTGGAAATAGGTTTTATAGACATTAGACCCAAGACAATTAAATATAAGACTGGGTCAGACAATCAGCCTGGACTTGGAATTTAATGTGTAAGCAAGTGAGAATGACTCTAACAGTTTACTTGTTTAATTAATTGAGACTTATATTCAAAAGTGGCTCTTTAAAGCATTTGGAGCAACAGGAACTCTATTCCTTGCTGGTAAGAATACAAAATGGTACAGCCATTTTGAAAGACAGCTTGGCAGTTTCTTACAAAATTAACATACTCTTACCATGCAGCAATCTAATTTGTCTACACAAAATCCTTCACAGGAATGTTTATAACAGCTTTATTTATAATTACCCAAACTTTGAAACAACCAAGCTGTCCTTCTGTATTAGAATAGACAAACTGTGGTACATGAAGACAATGGACTATTATTCAACAATAAAAGGAAATTAGCTGTAGAGTCGCTAAAAGACATGGAAGAAATTTAAGTGCACATTAAGTGAAGAAAGCAAATCCAAAAATGTTATTTACTGTATGATTCCAATGATATGACATGCCAGAAAAGGCAAAACTATGGAGACAGTAAAAAGATCAGTAGTTGCCACAGGTGTGGGTGAGAAAGGGATGAAAAAGTGGAGTAAAGAGAATTTTTACAGCAGTGAAAATACTCTCTGTGATAATATAATGGTGGATACATGTCATTTGTCTGAACCCATAGAATGTACAGCACCAAGAATGAACTCTAATATAAATTATGGACTTTGGGTGATAAATATGTGTTAATGTAGGTTTATCAATTTTAACAAAAGTACCATCTTGTGGGAGTTTTTAATAATGGGAGAGGGTATGTATGTGTGGAGTCAGGGAGTAAATGGGGAATTTCTGTACCTTTCTTTCCCTTAATATTGCTGTGAATCTAAAACTATTTAAAAAATAATAATAAGGTCTTTAAAAAAACATGGCCTTCCAGTTCATGAATCTGAGATGCCAGAACTTCCCTGGAAACTAAGGGAAGGACAAAAACAGTCTTTGAAAAACTTTGAGGTAGTTGTTTCCTTTAGACTGGGATGAAGGTGAGGTATGATACTATAGAACCATGTTCTCTGATTTCCATATGGCTCTTAGAGTGACAAAGGGAAGGGGAAATTCCTTACATGTCAGAAACTGTCACAGTTGCCTTTGCTAAGGCCACAGTTACCTTGTAGGTACAATAACAAGTACAATAATAAAGTCTTTCTTTAAAATAATTAGAAAAATAAAAACTAAATATTTGGTTAATTGTAAAGAGAAGCTTTTTGTGTCATTTTTACTCTTCTGTATCTATGCAAATTTTTTTTATTATAGAAAAAAACATATAATATATACTTAATTTTTTAATTAATTTTTTTTAGATTTTTTTTTGATGTGGACCATTTTAAAAGTCTGTATTGAATTTGTTACAATACTGCTTCTGTTTTATGTTTTGGTTTTTTGGGCCATAAGACATGTGGGATCTTAGCTCCCTGAGCAGAGATTGAACCCTCACTCCCTGCATTGGAAGGCAAAATCTTAACCACTGGACTGCCAGGGCAGTCCCTATACTTACTTTTTTAAGTGCATCATACAGTATTGTCAAGTATCAGTACAATGTTGTACAGCAAATCTCCAACACTTTTCATCCTGAATTACTGATACTCAATATCCTTTGAACAGCAACTCCTCATTTCCCTCACCCTTCAGCCCTGGGTAATCTCCATTCTACTTTTTACTCCTATGAATTTTACTATATTAAGTGCACCATATAGGTGCAGGTTATCATTCTATTCCTTGCCTATTTCATTTAGCATAATTTCCTCAAGGCTCAACAATTCTGTAGCATATGACAAGATTTCCTTCTTTGTTATGGCTGAATAATATTCCATTGAATGTATATACTGTATTTTCTTTATTCATTCATCCACTGATGGACACTTGGTGCATTATCTTAGAGGCAATACTTCAGTTTTCACCATTGAGTATAATGTTAATATCTTTCTCTTCCTAGTTTGCTGAGTATTTTTATCATGAAAGAGTACTGAATTTTATCAAATGCCTTCTCTGTATCTTTTATGATGATCATGTGATTTTTATCTTTCCTTCTGTTAATGTGGCATATCACATTGACCAATTTTTGAATATTGAGCCATTCTTGTATCCCAGGGACAAATCCTATTTGGTCATGTTTTTTGAGCATTTTAATGTGCTGTTGAATTTGATTTTCCTGTATTTTGTTGAGGATTTTGCATCTATATTCATCAGAAATATTGGCCAACAGTTTTCTTGTTATGTCTTTTTTCTGTCTTTGATATCAAGGTAATACATGGTCCATAAAATAAATTTGGAAATGTTCATGCCTCTTCAACTTTTGGGGAAAAAATTGAGAAAGATTGATATTAAGTCTTCTTTATATATTTGGTGGAATTCAGCCATGAAGTCCTCTGGTCCTGGGTGCTTTTTGTTGGGAGATTGTTGACTATTTACTCAATCTCTTTACCAGTCATAAATCTGTTGAGGTTTTCTATTTCTTCCTGATTTGATCATCAGAGAAATGTAAGAAAAAACCACTATGAGGTATCACCTCACATCTGTCAGAATAGCTATTATTAAAAAGACAACAAATAATAAATGTTGGTAAGGATGTGGGTAAAAGGGAACCCTAGTTCCCCACTGGTGGGAATGTAAGTTGTTGTCACCACTATGGAAAACAGTATAGAGGTTCCTCAAAAGACAAAAGACAAAACTAACATACAATCCAGCAATTTCAGTCCTGGATATATATCTGAAGAAAATGAAAACACTAATTCGAAAACATACATGCACTCCAATATTCATAGCAGTGTTATTTACAGTTGCCAAGACATAAAAGCAACCTCAGTGTCCATCAACAGATGAATGGATAAAGACTATATTGTTTACATATAAAATGGGATATTACTCAGCCATAAGAAAGTATGAAATTTTACCATTTGCAAACTAGAGGATATTATGTTTAGTGAAATAAATCAGACAGAGAAAGGCAAATACTGGAAGGAAAAAATATATATTTTCATTTATATTTGGAATCTAAAAAATAAAAAAAATATGAATATAATAAAATAGAAAGAGCTTCACAGAGAACAAACTTATAGTTACCAGTGGGGAGAGGGATGGTGGAGGGGCAAATAGGAGTAAGGGACTAAGAGATATAAACTACTAGGTATAAAATAAATTAGATATGGAAGTGTGTTGTATAGCACAGGGAATATAGCCAATATTTTATAATAACTTTAAATGGAGAATAATCTATAAAAATCACTATTTTGTATATCTGAAACTAGTATAATATTGTAAATCAAACATACTTTAATAGAAAAAAGTCTCTTTCCACAAGTAAACATCTTTTGTTTTTCTGTTTTTGTTGAAGGAGTGATTTCTCCTAGTTATTTTTGGCAACATTTCTCTCCCACATAAAGGTATCTTCTATTCTTTGCTCCTTCATATCCAGTGGATGTCAAACCCTATTGAATAACCTTTGATACATTATTTTCATATGTCTTGTCTTTCTCCTTTCAACTAAAGCAAACTTATTTCAACTATTCTTTACCTATCCCTGACCATTGATGTAGCCCCTTAATTGATAGGTGCTTCAAATATCTATCTCAATCCATTCAGAAACATATTACAAATTTTCATTCAAGAAGATAAACCCTTTTCTCTGATGTTATAACACAGAAAGTTGGTGATTGGTTTTAAAAAGGGAATCTGGTCAACTAATTAGAGTCCTCATATTTCTTTGTTTTAACAAAGCTCTTATCTAGAAGAAAACCAAGAAGGAATAGAACCTTAAAATAGGTGTATGTCTCCCACAAAAGTAGTTTTATTAAAATCTCATTTCTATTCAAATCTCTGTACTTTGAGAACTGGGAAGAAGAAATGGGCAGGAGGAAAGAGTGTGGGGTGGCATGTTGTGTAGTTGTGTGTGTGTGTATGTTTATGTGGTTGTTTAAAGAAGGAAACTTAAGTCATTGGGCAGTTGGGCTTGTTCATTAGAAAAGCAGATGGCAGGCCTTTGAGTCCCTGGAGGTGCCCTAACCTTGAATAATTTGATCAAAGTATTTTCTCTCCCTCATTGCATGACATAGTGAGGAGTTTTTAAGCAGTCTGATTGATTTTTTAAGCAGTAGCTGTGATTATTCAGACTCGATCATAGACAATTACAGAGAAGTTAACTGGCGGACCTCGTGGGAGAAACTGCCCTCCCCACAGCAGACTTGGTGTACAAACAACACATTAGTTTCAAGGAGGAGTTGTGATCAAGGATTCAGACCCCATGCTGGTCATGCCCTTCGCATACTGTATTACTACCCTAGGAGCCTTCATTGCAAGGTCCCTTCATCTGAGGCCTTTAACAGAAGTCCTCTCCAGGCTCCTCTGTTGGACCTCCTTATGATGGGCGTTGGTTGGGGAGGAGGGGAAAACGAAGATACTTTCCTCCTCTGGCTCAGTACCCAGTAATTTTCCACTCCTAACTCTCCCACATCTCCCTCCTTCCACCTTAGGACCCATAAAACTGTCAGAGACTTTTGTCCTGGATTCCCTCAACAGTGAGAGGACGTTCTCTTCTGCACTGACCCACCCCACCCTCCCCTGGTGTGCTTTTCCCACGGGGAAAAGGGAACAGGCAGACTGATGCTTATTTCTGTTTCAGTCTCTTGCTTATACCATGGCAGTAAGTGAGGAAAGGCTTAACTCTCATTTTTGTCTTGTTACTTTAATTGGTAACTCTGACACCTGATATCTCTGCTCACTCTCTCCCAGGTCATCTGAGTTCCTGACACATAGATGTTGGAGGGAAAGGGGTAAAGAGAGAGGAAATCAATTATCCCCATCTTTCTCAGAACCTCCATCCTCACTTTTCTTCTCTTCACTCAGCCCCCTTAAGAGAACTTTCATATTGTTATTTATTTAGCCAAATTCCTTTCCTGCTGCCATTTTATATGTTTTATCAATATTTATTTATATTTGATTTCCTCTATCTTTTAAATAACATAAAAAAACTTTTCATATTTACTTTTAAATTACTTATATCTTCCCATATAATAGTCCTCAATCATAATGAGAATACCCTGACACCCTAGACCTGATATGGGATCCTTATGTGATTTTGTGAGTGGAACAATAGGTCCTGGTATTATGGGGATTTTTCTGAGAAAATGTTCCCCATTATATTTTCTCATTTCCTGCAGAATTAACTAAGAACTCCTCCACCAAGAATTTAAGAAATGTTATAATGTGATTACAATCCAAATTTTCTAGTTTTATCTTATAATTTTCCATTGTATGTAACTTAGGCTCTGGTAAAACTGATTTATAATTAGTGCCTTTTCCTTATTCCCAATCTTTTCCAGTTGAAATTATTACTGAACTCTAATACCTGGCTCAAGTATGTATTCCTTAATATACATTTTATGTTTCAATATGAAATCTCATAGAAAATTTTATACATCTTATAAAATTTATAATCTGATGGTGTCTTTGTCATTTTGGTACTTGTTCAATTAATTTTTATACTTTTCATTTGTTTAATTAAATGCACATTGATTCCCAAATGAGTGATTTTTGAAAAGTCAAATTATGAATACAGGTATAGGTATCTAGGATCTTAGAACTCTGGCAGATGGCAGGTATTCATGATTGCATGAATGGGTGGCCATTTATTTGTCAGAATAATGATACTCTGTAAAATCACAAAAAAAAAAAAGAACTGAATGGAGATTGTGGATGGCTCAGAGAATAAAAGCTGTTATGACTGCTCTTCTCTAAGAGTGGACAGAAGGCAAAAGATTGAAGATGGAGGTGGAAATTTTGTTTATTTTCTAGGTTAGGAACAGAAAAGTATTTCTACAGAATATGATTAGCCTGAACATAGATACAGACTGCTTCAAGGGTTTCCAATTCTGTTGTCAACAGCTTTGTCTTTTCCCATTCTCTCTTATCTGGTCCAGCTGTTATCTTCCTTCCTTCTTTGTTCTTAGTTCCTCCCCTCATTAGGGAGAGGTCATTGGATAACAGACACCACGGGCACATCAGTATGGAGACTGTTTAGTTTCCCAGGAAACCTTTAATGTCCTGTGATCTCAGAGAATACTTTCCTGTGGAGTATTTTGAAAGACAATTTGAAGTCTATTTTCTCTATGTCTGAAGTCTGAACAAACATTTACAATAGTGTCTCAAAGTAAAGTTTCATTAAGTGTTAGGTATTAAGATGTTAGCTTAATAGTCTCAAAGCATTGCATTAATAACATTCCATCAGAGTTAAGTATGTAGATTTGGTTAAGAAGGAAGGCATTAATGGGAGCATAACCAATTTACACATTATCATAGCAGGATCAAGTTGAGTACAGAGAAATATTTCACATAGAAAGAAATATTTATTAAAGTGAAATACAGAATTTTACTTACCTGTAAATAGCAATGTATTCATTCACCCATATACTTTCAAATTAGACCAAAATGTCTATCAAATCCACCTTAGTTTAAGAGAAAATATGCAGCAATAATTGTTTGCAATTTCAAGGCTTTTTCAGACTCTGAGAAATAAAGCTGAATAGAAACTTCATAGATTAATTCAGTAAATAATCTTCACCCCACAAAGTTATAACTATTAGTGGATAAATTATTATCCTTTATATTCCTCTTGTATCTGAAAAATCCATCTTATTTGAAGGTATAAATTATGTATTCTTAAATGTATGATACATGTTAAGTGATTAATCTTTTGCTGAAAATAAATACATACTATGCAAACCATACAACTGAATTTAGTTCAGCATGTGTGGTCTATGTTTATGCAGTGATTAAGACATATACAATGGATAACTCATTCTCAACATTTAAAGACCTTCAATCTACTTAGGAAGATGATTTATATATTTGATAGACAAATATATTCAACGTTTACTTAACCAATCAATAGAGTAATGGAGAAGAAATCTGTATATTACTAAAAATACTATCTGGCAAGTCATCTTTATAAAACTGATGACAAATCAGGGTTATATGGAATCTCAATAATTTTGAAATCTATCAAAATTTAATCAAGAACAAATGTAGACTTGTATTTTGATTAAAAATAAATTTCACAAATTCAAAATCAAAGAGAACAGAATTAACTTCAAAACATTTGAAAACTACATTAAAAATTTCATGGATGGGATAAAAATTTTAATAATGGAATAAAACTACTAAAATGAACTAACATATTTTTAGATGGTTCATTTATTCACACATTCCCCAAACAATATTTTCAAGTGTCTACTATATGCCAAGTACTTTAAAATGAATAAAACATAGATTCTGTCCAAAAAAGTCAGTCTTTTTAAATATATAAATATATAAAAAATGTAATTGCGTTAACAAGTAAAAATGATATTACTTGATAAACTTAAATGAATAGCTATTAATCCTTTTTCCAATGAAATCTGTATTACTGAGATTACTTTAAGTTACATTTTAAAAAGCGATCCTTCCCAGATAAATGGAAATAAAAACAAAAATAAACAAATGGGACCTAATGAAACTTCAAAGCTTTTGCACAGCAAAGGAAACTATAAACAAGACCAAAAGACAACCCTCAGAATGGGAGAAAATATTTGCAAATGAAGCAGCTGACAAAGGATTAATCTCCAAAATTTACAAGCAGCTCATGCAGCTCAATAACAACAACAACAACAACAAACCACAAACAACCCAAAGAAGACTTACAGACTCCAAAGAAGATATACAGACTTCCAACAAACACATGAAAGAATTCTCAACATCATTAATCATAGAGAAATGCAAACCAAAACTACAATTAGATATCATCTCACACTGGTCAGAATGGCCATCATCAAAAAATCTAGAAACAATAAATGCTGGAGAGGATGTGGAGAAAAGGGAACACTCTTACACTGCTGGTGGGAATGTGAATTGGTACAGCCACTATGGAGAACAGTATGGAGGTTCCTTAAAAAACTACAAATAGAACTACCCTGTGACCCAGCAATCCCACTACTGGGCATATACCCTGAGAAAACCATAATTCAAAAAGAGTCATGTACCAAAATGTTCATTGCAGCTCTATTTACAATAGCCAGGAGATGGAAACAACCTAAGTGCCCATTATCCAATGAATGGATAAAGAAGTTGTGGCACATATATATAATGGAATATTACTCAGCCATAAAAAGTAATGAAATTGAGCTATTTGTAATGAGGTGGATGGACCTAGAGTCTATCATACAGAGTGAAGTAAGTCAGAAAGAGAAATACAAATACCGTATGCTAACACATATATATGGAATTTAAGAAAAAAATAAACGTCATGAAGAACATAGGGGTAAGACAGGAATAAAGATACAGACCTACTAGAGAATGGACTTGAGGATATGCGGAGGGGGAAGGGTAAGCTCTGACAAAGCAAGAGAGTGGAATGGACATATATACACTACCAAAGGTAAAATAGATAGTTAGTGGGAAGCAGCCACATAGCACAGGGAGATCAGCTCAGTACTTTGTGACCACCTAGAGGGGTGGGCTAGGGAGGGTGGGAGGGAGGGAGGCCCAAGAGGGAAGAGATATGGGAACATATGTATATGTATAACTGATTCACTTTGTTATAAAGCAGAAACTAGCACACCATTGTAAAGCAATTATACTCCAATAAATATGTGGGAAAAAAAAGGATCTTAAACACTAGAATTTATGCAGAAGAAGATAACTAGGATGATAAATCTGGGAAATGTGTGATAGGAACAACTGAAGGCACATGTTTAGAATAATTATTATGGAAACTAATGAACTCTACTAAAGAAATATACTTCTTAAATCAGACATAACTATTTTAAGCATTAAAAATACTGTCATTTAGAAAAGAAAGCACATATTTTCAGAGTTGTTTAAAAAAAAGACCTAGGATTAATTATTTTGTTAGAGAGAAGCAAGGCTCAATTGAGTATGAAGAATAATTTTCTATTAATTTGGACTTGCCCAATAATGGAATAAGCTGACTTGTGAAGTATTCAAGAAAAGGTAAGGTGTCAGAAATGATAAAGAAGTAGCTGCTCTAGGTTATATTATGATCTACCCAAGTACTGTACATGATTTTATAATTCTGTATTTATTATGCTTTTTATGTTCTAAATAAGATATTAACATTATTGTTATAAGTACCTTTTGTTTATATCTTAATTATCATTATTAACATTATTTTGGTATCAGGGTCTAGAGAATGACGCTCTCAGGAGTTTGTAAAACATTTAAGAGTATTTGCATTACACAGATTTATTTCTAATTGGTGATCCACCTCTCTTATCTCTTACTTTTTCATTATAGCTCAATGTGTTAAGCTATCAGGGAAGTTCCTTCTAATCTGCTGTCGGGTGCAACAAACCAGACAACCAATCTTTTTAAATCAATAAACTTAACTGTGCATACAGTTCTGAGTCAGTAGTCTCCTGTTTGAATGAGATCAATTAAAGTGAGTGGACTTCAGACAAATACTTGATAAGCTAAGAGGCCATGCTATATTTTCTTTTTTCCTTTTTATTTTATTGTGTTTTTGCATATCTTGAAGACCCCTGTTCTCTTATATATTCCTGATTGTGATCCAAATCAGATGCCATTCAAAATCTTTCATAGAGATTAAATGGTAACAAAGGAAGAAGAAGAAGCATAGACATAATCACTGGTTTTATTTTGATTTGTTTTGGTGGAGAAGAGTGAGAAAGGTTATTTTAGGCAAGTAGAAAACACTTGATAAGAGGAAGGAAGAGGAGAACAAAGCCATGTGTATAGTAAGCAGACCACTCTTAACTTAAGCAAAACTATAGCTTAAGTAGGAATGGGGGAAAAAAGGATAAAAAAGGTGAAAATATTGGAGGAATTTTAGAGCAGTTTGAAGGAAAGTTTGAGCATTACCACACATGGATACTGGTAGTTCTACACACATACATGGGCACACACACTGTTTTAATTCTTCTCGATATGTATCCCATTTAACGAGAAAATACGCTAGTGACATTAAGCATTTGTTTTGTTTTTTTGTTTTTTTTTGGTTTTTTTTGTTTTTTTTTTTTGCGGTACATGGGCCTCTCAATGTTGTGGTCTCTCCCGTTGCGGAGCACAGGCTCCAAATACACAGGCTCAGCGGCCGTGGCTCATGGGCCTAGCTGCTCCATGGCATGTGGGATCCTCCCGGACCGGGCCACGATCCCGTGTCCCCTGCATCGGCAGGTGGACTCTCAACCACTGCACCACCAGGGAAGCCCCCGACATTAAGCATTTTTAATATTCAAAATTGAAATCAATATTCTAATCATTAATAACTTCTAAAACACTACTCAGATGAATAGCAAAAACTGATTACACCAATATTTCCCAGTTTTGAATAATTTGAGGGCCCTGAAGATGCATTGTTTAGCTTCTGGGTGGTGAGAAAGAGTCAGTTGCATTTAAGATCACTTCTCTTCTTTTCTCATTATGCTATGAAAATTAGCCATGAACAATGAACACAATGAGCATAAATGAAAATAGTGGATGTAAGCGCAGGCCAATATTTGGTTAACATATAATCAAATAATTCAGAGTGTGCACATATTAAGATTTTGGTCAAACTAAAAAGGCATCATTGAAAACCTGGTTTTAAGAAACCAGTTTTAGAAACACTGTTTACTTTTGTGATAGGACCACTACCATTGAAATACTTTTCTCCTTCAGCTGCTAAGATGTCTTTGATGCTGCAGACTGTCCTGCACTTTATCTTACTAAAAAAAAAAATAAAAAAATATAAAAAGGTAATAAACTAAGCAAAGTACCAGAGTTTCTAGAACAAATACAATTTCCATTGCAGAGAGGCACCCACAGCAGAAAAGGAGAATGTATGAAATCAAGAAACAAGGAGGGGGAGACAAATCCCACACATCATGGGAACCTGCAGGAAGGTTTGGGGAGTCAAGAGAAAGTGAAAAGGATATCCATCTTAAGCACTGAGAGAGCAAGAGGAAGAATTTTAATAAACATTGTAGTAATTTATAAATTAAATTCCTTTATTTTTGCGAGGTTTCTGGTTCTCTTTACTTTCTTTAGAGAGGTTGACAAATATCTTTTGAAATTTGACATAACGTTGAAACACTTATTGGAGTCCATTTTTATGCAGGTTCCACATGTTTTTTGATTGAATAAGTGTGATGCAAGTCTGGCTATTACTTCCAGTTACCTGTAAGTGTTAATTTTACTTATCTTGCAATGTAACTATCCTGGGGATCCCTCCAAATCTCATTACACCCTGTCACTCACGTGTCAAGTTCACATTCTTGTGCACTTATCTCACTGTGGTTCTATTGGTCTGATTTCCTCTTATATGACACCCCTCTAGTAGGTACTGGGTCTTACCACACTTATATGTTTCTAGTACATATAAATATCTTATTGTTGTGTCTTTACTGTTTTTTCAAGTTACCATTCTATCCTGATTTACTCTGTTTTATATCTGCCTATGTCACTAGTGACACTATTTGTGATATAAGTTCTCTCTTTTCCTTAAGCTAAAGCCATAAGCAAAATGACTCATGATAAATATTCTTATTTTTTCTTAAGCTAAAAACATAACATTCCCTCCATAGACATATGCAAACCAATAATTTCCCTACAAGGACATTTTCAGTCCCTAGAGTTTAGGATCTCTGCCTCATTCATCTTTGTGACTTACACAGCAGTTAGTTTGGTTCATGGCAAATAGAGATAATCAATTAGTATTTGTCTCAAAAAAGAAGGAAATTATTCTAAGATGGCTAAAAGAATAAGAAGAGCAATAGGCATTTTGCATTATGCACTATTAATATCTTTGCCGTTAAGTCTCTTAGAGAAGATTGTTTTAATAGTATGTAATTTCTACATGCCCAAGTTAAATTATCTATAGAATTTCTGAATTAATCTAATTGCTGGGAAATCTTTTCATATAGGCTTTTAAAATCTACTTTTATTCTTTAAACAAATCAATGAAAAATACAAGAAAACCTTCATATTAAACAAAAATATAGTGAAGATTATAAAACATATCTTCCAAACTTGTGAAGCCTGCACCAAGTGAGAGAGATGATTAAAGACCTGCAAATATTTCTAGAGATTGCAAGTAAATGGTCTAGTTTTTTGTTTTGTTTTGGTTTAGGCTGAGTTACTAGGCTGTATTTTCTTTTTTAATTGGAGTAGAGTTGCTTTACATTACTCTGTTAGTTTATACTGTACAGCAAAGTGAATCAGCTATACATATACATATATCCCCTCATTTTTAGATTTCCTTCTCATTTAGGTCACCACAGAGCACTAAGTAGTGTTCCCTGTGCTTTACAGTAGGTTCTCGTTAGTTATCTATTTTATACATAGCATTAATAGTGTATACCTGTCAATCCCAATCTCCCAATTCATTCCACCCCCCTTCCCCCTTGTTATTCATATGTTTGTTCTCTATGTCTGTGTCTCTATTTCTGCTTTGTAAATAAGATAATCTATACCAATTTTTTTTCAGATTCCACATCTTTGTGTTAATATACGATATTTGTTTTTCTCTTTCTGACTTACTTCACTCTGTATGACAGTCTTTAGGTCCATCCATGTCTCTACAAGTGACCCAGTTTCTCTTCTTTTTATGGCTGAGTAATATTCCATTGTATATATGTACTACATCTTCTTTATCCATTCCTCTATTGATGGACATTTTGGTTGCTTCCATGTCCTGGTTATTGTAAATAGTGCTGTAATGAACACTGGGGTGCCTATGTCTTTTTGAATTATGGTTTTCTCAGGGTATATGCCCAGTAATGTGATTGCTGGGTCATATGGTAGTTTTATTTTTAGTTTTTTAAGGAATCTCCATATTGTTCTCCATAGTGGCTGTATCAGTTTAAATTCCCATGAACAATGCATGAGGGTTCCCTTTTCTCCACACCTTCTCCAGCATTTGCTGTTTGTAGATATTTTTTGGTGATGGTCATTCTGACTGGTGTGAGGTGATACCTCATTGTAGTTTTAATTCTTTACTATAATCTCACTCTGGGACATTGCTGGAGGTGGGGGAGGGAAGAATACAGTGATTATAAGAAGGTCAATGGCCAAGGAGGAACTTAAGTTGTTTGAAAAACTGAGGTGACAGCTATGTACATATATATGTTATATGTATACATACATATGTATGTGTATATATATATATATATATATATATATATATATATATATATATATATACACACACTCTAAGGTAGATGTAGAGACAACAGACTAAAATTAGAAATGCTGATGGCTCCAGCTCATTTGTCAAAATCTATATGGTAGTTTTTCCACTCATAAACACTATTCAACAAAGCAATTCATGGGAAATATGAATAAATGCAGGGGGAGAAGGAGGAAGTGAACACAAAGAGAAGACAGCTAGAACACATAGTGGGAAAATAATTACTCAAGGAAATATGGGATGATCTCAGATAAATAATTCTCTATACTCTCAAGTAAATCATAGTCAACATAGTTTTGTTTTTTAAAGTATACACAGAAAAACTACATGGCTCAAGTATTAGATAGAAATAGAGGAGGCTCAGAAGCTAACCTCAGGGAAAATGAATAAATAAAAATAAAAATATCAGCACATTACAGATATGCTTATTTTATTAAGCAGAATAAGTAATCATGTCTGAAATTATATTAGAGAAGTGATTACAGAATAGAGTAAGTATTCCTGAAACACTTCAGAGACATAGTATACAGGACAGAGGAAAGCACAAAAGAACACTGAAAACCATAAAAGCAAAAATAAGTGTAATGAATATAAATGGGTGGAGGTGAAAAAAAGAGATAAATATATACCCTACTGGTGTTCCTGTAAAGGTTTATGGATATAATATACCAAATTCTGTGTGTGTGTGTGTGTGTGTGTGTGTTTAGGTAATACTTAAATTTAGGAATGTAATTTAGCAATTAATATTATTTGAAAAAATAAAAATGTTATTTATCTTTTGTTAAATTACTGTAAAATTATTTATTAGAATAGCATTTTAAGTATGATCTCAATTTTCATGTTAAAAATGCATAGAACTTGTTGGAGTCTATCTTTGTTTTCTATAGTGCTTACTTCTAAGCAGTTGGGGTTTGCATGAGTTTAAGCATTCTTTTTTCTACTTTTCTTTATCACTTGAAAAGTGTAGGGAATTCAATTTTCTTTAAACAAATAGGTGATAATTCCTTTAAATTGAAATTGTAGTAGTAAATAATCTTTTAAAATGTAGTCACTGACTTTCTCATAACATCCAAGAAATATTTGAAGTTTGTTTAAATCTCCTAGGTGATTTCGTAGGAGCCATCAGGAAAACTTAAACATTTTGTATTCAGTTGTTTGATCAAGTTATACTTATACTCTGCGTTGTTCAAGAAAAATCATTAGTATTGTTCAACAATTTAAAATCTACTGATGTTTCTGTTATAATTTTTTTTTCTGTATGGTAATATAAAAATGATGAAGAATGAGAAAATGTGACTATGCTTATGTAGAAATATACAAAATAAACAAAACCAGTCTTTATTTTTCATAATAAAAAATGTAAAGAATTTCCACACCTATAAGATAAAGTAGATATTAAGGAAATCAATTGTATTAGTGGAACAAAATATTTGGAAATTTGCTATAATGTGTAGTGAAGTAAAGAAGTCCTCACTATCTGGAAAATATTTTCTATGTTTATGTTTTCTATTTTTTAAAATTCATTTTTATTTGGTTTGTTTCTCTGAACAAGTTTTTATAACCTTAGCAATGTTGCAATTCCAAAAATCATATTTTGGTGTATTTATAACAAGTGTACAAAGCTTTACTGCAGCACTTTGTATGCTCCTTTTATTTATTCATGTTACTTCTGAGTTGACCTGCTATTACACTATTATTTTCTTTTTGACTAATTTTAAAAGCATAATTTAGCTTACTTTTGAAAATCCTCTTTGTACACAGCTGGGAATGATGAAATACATTCATAATTGATAGCGAATTTACAAAATCCAACTCACTATAATCCTCCAAAACTTGCATTACCAGAATCATTTCTTCCTCCACAACATGCTATGTCATCTCTGTTTTCTCTTCTTCCTGTCATCTCATCCCTGTAGGTTAATACAGTTTTAAAAAATGTATTTAATGTCATTGAATGGGATTTTGAGAAATCAAAGAAATAAATGCACATGTTAATTTGTCGTATGCTTACCTAAGAATCATTTAAATATTTTAAAGCTATAATTCACCTAATCTAACCCTAGAGTGATTTTTTTTTTGTCAAACATAATCCAGCAGTTTGAGAAATGTTAAAATTTCTTTGTGTTATTTAAACAGCATACAGTGTGGAGAGGTTATAGAGTTCAGGATGACACCTCTTTGTATACTTTGTAGTCCTACCTCTTTTTTTTTATTTTTCTTTCTTAAAAATAAATGTTCCTCAATATATTCCACCTAGATGTAGCCCCAATGCTTTATTTCTTCTGTATTTTCCCATTTCCTCCCTTATCTACATAGGTCTCCCTCTTTTTTTGTTGTTGTTTTTTTTTTTTCTGACTTCTACAATACAACAGCAGTCTAGAAAGATCTGTTATGATAAATGGTAGAATGCTTCTCATAGAGAATGGTAGGGAGACAGACTTGAGTAGGTGAAGGAAGGAAAATCAGTAGTCAGGGACGTAAAATATTCAAGAACTCTCAAAATAAATGTTTGCTCATTCACACTTATTATAGTTTTATTCTACTTAATGAAATGCTTAGCATATGTTAATTTAAAACTCTTAGACAGGAACTAACAGTAAAATCCCTGACTTCTTTTTGAACAAAAGTGGTGTTAATTACAGGCTCTTAAAGGTATTAGGTGAATATGAAAAATCATGAAACATTTATTGTCTTCCTAAATATAGAGCTAAATGAATGAAAAATAGAAACCTTCTTTCATCATGTTGCTAGTTCATAAAAACTACTGTTGCATCAAAAATCTAGATGTGAACAGTGAGAGGCCCGCGTACTGCAAAAAAACAAAACAAAACAAAACAAAACAAAAAAAATCTAGATGTGAACAAGCAAATCCAGTTTTTCTTCTTCCTGTAACTGTCCTGTGCACAGCAAATACATGGGATCCTGTGTTAAAACAGTCTGGTCTTCTCTTCTTGGGAAAACAAAATCCATTCATTTCTGTGAAGTTCACAAAGATTCATCACCACCGTTATTAAGGCCCCAAAATTTATATAAAGTTGCCATTCTTTTCATTATAAGTAAATCAACATTCTGGGTAAAGAATAACCGAAGCACTTAGCATTACATTAAAAACTGGTTCGGGCTTTGGAGAAAAGGGCTTGGAAGAAATAATGCAGTGAGAACATGTCTTCACTCAAAGTGTTTGCAGTTTAGGGCTCGGCTCCTCTACTGATGGAGAACTAAAGTCAAAATCAGAAACACTAGAAATTCAGGCAAACTATTCAGATCTGTTAGTCAAATTTTTTACTTAGTGACAAACGCTAAACTATACAGAATGGAACTGGCCAGGCTGGCTTCCCAAAGTGTCTCGGTCAAACAGCAGGCCTAACCAAGACCCAGTCAGGAAGCAGGAAGCATACTGGGTGAAGAAGACTCCAACTTAACACTCATAAGGCACCAGGGAGTTAAACCCTTCCCTGGGTCACCCTAGCTACAAAATATTAATGTCCATGTTCTTAGTCTCACTCACTACTGAGGACATTTACATTGCCATGGGGGCCTGATTCAAGAATTGTGCCAAGGTGTTGACACTTTTGACAGGTCTTTAGTAGCAAGAAGAGCAGAAAGTATCGTGCTTTCAGGGGGACACTGCTTTGTGAACATGTGACTGTGCAGGACAAGCTTTCCATTGCAAACTTTATTGTAATGTGTAAGATTGTTCTATCCAGAAACAAAGGAAAACTCAAAAGCAAAACCAGAGCAATTCAATTGCAATTAAATCCATAAAGAAAAATTTAAAAAGACATCATTTTGATCATTTTCTCCATATTCTAGAACTATATAAAGCTTTTGTTTTCTTTTGTTTTATTAAAACATTAACTTCCATATTTGAAATGAAAAGTAATCTCTCAGCTATCCAAGCCATGCTTAGAAATTGTGGTGCGTATTAGTTATCTATTTTATACAAATTAATGTATATAAGTCACTAATATAGTCTCAATTTTTCAATACTGCAATTAATAGTTCTTTGAGTCATATATCACATCTTTATCAATTGTATTTTAATTAAAATATATTTATAAGCTTAATCGCTACTCAGGCAAACTATTATTAGCACTTTCTCCAAATATGTTAGATTTCAAGTAGCCCATTGAAAAGACCACTGCTTCTTTATAACATATGAAGTGATAGAAAGGTGTATGGTAAGGTTGAGTCAGTGGTTATATGTTTAAGTAGAGACAAACTCAAATTTAGCCAGGGTACAGCATATTGAATTTTTGAAAAGCAACTTATTTTGAAACACCATTTTTAATACAAATTATATTAATTCCCAAATACTTCATTTCACATTCTTAGTTTGGAAAACACTAATGACATTTGAATGTACACAGAAGGAACAATATATTTTTTTTAATTCTCTAGGTACATTATTAAATACTCTCTTCCTTGCTTCTTACATTCTATAAAAATTTGAAACTTCAATGCCTCGTCTGAAGTTTTTTTTTTTCCCATCTACTTCTTAACAAAATCTTTTTCTTATATATTCCTTTCATTTGCAACCTGAATCACATGTAAGCATCATTTCCAACTACTCCTTTAACCTTGATCCCTTCTAATCTGTCACCAGGCATACTTCCAGGGAGTTCTTTCCTTGGCACACTTCTTAAATGTCTAACATGACACAATCACATTTTATAGAGGCTAAACACAATCTCAACTTTGTATTTACTCAATTGTCTTCACCACTGGGTAGCCAATGGAACTAGGTAATTTGAGTTCATAGATATATATTAAATATAGGTTAACTTGTTCAGTTATCTACACATTAGCTACAATATTACCAAATTATAATATTCTGTGATGTTATATTTAGCTCTAGGTTTTTAAATGACCATAATAAAAAGAAAAACAAATATTTGTGAAATATAAGCCTGATTAATGGTTAAATTATTGCCTAAAAAAATCTCTGCAAATCTTTTTTTTTTTTATTTTCCAGAGAAAGAATAATTTATGTAAGTTTTTTCTTTTTCAGTGCTGGCCAGTGTAATCACCATATTTTTCCAGTGATTGATATTAATTTCACCTCAAATATGGAAAGAGCTATTTTATTTGTTTATATATGAGAATATTTTGCTCTAATAGCAGCTTTCTAATTTTACATAAAGATTTAACCACTTTCTGAATTATTTTGTGCCAATTTCTTTTATTTATTTATTATTATTATTATTTTTTTTTGCAGTACGTGGGCCTCTCACTGTTGTGGCCTCTCCCATTGTGGAGCACAGGCTCCGGATGCACAGGCTTAGCAGTCATGGCTCACGGTTCCAGTCACTCCACAGCATGTGGGATCTTCTCAGACCGGGGCACGAACCTGTGTCCCCTGCATCGGCAGGCAGACTCTCAACCACTGAGCCACCAGGGAAGCCCCTTTGTGTCAATTTCTTAATTCTATGGGTGCAATCTCCAACAAGTCCTTCATGGAATTTCATTCAGTTTTTCAACGCTGTTTGTATATTATTTCAAATAAATCCAAATAACCAATAAAAGCCCTCACTTGAACAAAAATTTCAGTAGTATTGCTACTGTTTTCCACAAACCAATATCCATTGTCTATGAGATATTTTGTTGTTGTATGCTAACAAAAAGAAATGAACCCAAAATCAAAGATACAAATAAAACTATGCCCAATCATCTCAAATGTTCAAGTTTGGCATTTAGATAAATCTGGAAATAGATTTGCCTAAAAGAAGAGAAAATTGATGTTCTTACATTATTTCTGTATTCTGTGCTTTTAATGCATGATGTGATTTAGATCCCTTCCAAGCCATTTATACCGACCTATTTTTAACTGTGTACTTCTAATACATCTGAAATGAACTGGTTTTTTTTCTTGTAAACAAACAAAACTCCCAAAAAACCCAGAAAACTGCATTTTTGATGGAATTGTGGACAGTGTCCCTGACATATAATTTAGTAGTTCTCTGGCACATGTGTGAAAAAGTTCATATTATCAAGATGTTTATTAAACCAAAATTATCTTTTGAGATAGATTTGAATTTGTACTTTTATTATGTAGAATAAATGAAATGAAACAATCCAAAGCAGTTCATCTTTAGACACAGTTGGACTGTGTTACATGGAAAATATGCATTTGAGATTACTGTTGAGATGATGTTCTTTTGATTTTTGGGGGAAGAGTAACTGTTTCTTACTTATAAGCCTCACCAATATTAGAATGGCTCAGATTTCCTGGTTTGTTAACTACCCATAAAATAGGACTGGAGGGTTTTGCATAATTTGGTATAGCTGAATTTACAAAAACAATCACTTAGTGAAGAAGATTTAATGACCAAAAACAGGAGATACCATTTTTTCGAAGTCTTTATGTAACACTAACATGTACTTTGGTCCTGGAAGAATGTAATTTAATTTAATTTTATTTTCATTTAGTGTAGTCGATTTGTATAGGGAAGTTTTACTTCACCAAAACATTTTATATCATGTCTTTCAATGTAAACCAAATTTTGCTCTGTGTAAATCATATCATAGTGTCTCATAGTATCAATAAAAACTCATGAGTTTGAATTACACCATGATAATGAAATTTCTAAATGTTTTCCTTTTCAAAGTGCTATCTCATTCACCCTAAACAGAAAATCATTTTTTTTCCATCTGTGCAATGATCAGACTGTCTATTTAAAACAACAAATTGTAATAATCTTTGGAATAAAATAGTTTAACTATTATAATATTATACATGAGTAGTTCAATTTTCTTCATGCAATCTCATAAAGAATTATACATTGTCATTATACTTAGTAATTATGTTGGAAAAATATAATTACACATTATAATGCATTTTCAGTATTACAGGTAATTAAACTAAAAAACAATTATTCTATGAATAATTCATTTCTTCCTTAAAAAAGCTTTTTTTTAAAAAAATTAGCTGATATCAATTAATTCTAGAGATTTTAAAAGGAACAAAGAAGCTCATAGGGACTCTATTATAGCTGAAATATTTTAGTAGTTTTGCAGAGGAAATTCAAAATAATAAGGCATGTAACTTAAGAAGGTCTATGCCTAATTGTTGTGAAAATTTTTCTTCCACACCGAAATGTTGACTGAGAATGTCCTTGGTAGAGAAGCAGACATATAGAAAATGCACATGAATTACATTAGCTCTCTGAGACCTACATACAGTGAGGGTTTTACTGGCACAGAAAATAAGTTTTCATTTTCCATATTCTCTTCCATAGGCTGTTCCTATTCAAGCTACATGATTTAACTGTAAAGAGTATCTAGATCTTCCACCATTGTACTTAATTTTTATCTATCCACTTTTGTGACTCAACTATATTTATTATGACTATTTCAGGTGATTTGCAATAATTTAGTGATTAGAATATATCCCAACTCTCTTTCGGTTAAATTGTTTT
The DNA here is from genome assembly GCF_964341445.2 of Mesoplodon mirus. NCBI lineage: Eukaryota > Metazoa > Chordata > Mammalia > Artiodactyla > Ziphiidae > Mesoplodon > Mesoplodon mirus. The sequence continues at coordinate 30,663,677 of NC_138993.1, forward strand.
AAAATTTCCAGAATATGACTAGAAATTTTAAGAATTTGAAACATTTTTTGATCATAGCATCTAACATATGTAGAGTTCATCCTATGTTCTAGATAGTGCTTTTTACTAGATCACTTTTTCTTTTTTTTTTTTTGTGGTACGTGGGCCTCTCACTGTTGTGGCCTCTCCCGTTGCAGAGCACAGGCTCCAGACGCACAGGCTCAGCAGCCATGGCTCATGGGCCCAGCCACTCCGTGGCATGTGGGATCCTCCCAAACCGGGGCATGAACCCGTGTCCCCTGAATCGGCAGGCGGACTCTCAACCACTGCGCCACCAGGGAAGCCCTACTAGATCACTTTTATTCTCACAAAAATTACCATTAGAAAGCCCATTGTTCGTGAGGAAACCTAAGTTAGAAAGATTAAGTTACTTGCTCAAATAACTTGCAAATAATGAAACAGAGTTTGAAACCAGGTGGTCCAATCCAAGAGGATGATATTTTAACCTCTATGTTATAATATGACCTCAGATTTTATCAAACTTCCCTAGAATTGGTTGAGAAATACCCAAGTTAGTTCATTATGGCTATCAAAAAGGACTAGATTGTAGCTACACTGTTTTAAGTACATCATTCATCTGAGAATATATGTCTAGTGTGATTTCAGATAGACAGATAGATACATAGATACATAGATAGATTTCTTATGTAACAAACATATCCGATTGTGAACAGTTTCATGAAAAGATATATTTATAAGTACTCTGTCTCCATGAATTTTTATGATGCAAACTCATTTTCTTTCCATTCTACTGACTCTAAATATTAAACTTGACCACTTTGAGGCTTTAATTCAGTAGCCTTCCAATTATCTCATTATGGACCAACTACCTCTACTTCTCTTATAACAGTGTTGAAAAGGCATAGGTTTGAAGTTAGGAAGATGCAAGTCTAAGTCTTTATTCTGCTACTGAAAACTTTGTAAAGTTAAATAATTCCTTAGGTTTCCTTGTATATAAATGAAAGGCAATCTCCCCAAAGTTTAATGTATTCATTTCTAAAATATTGATTATACTGTCACATTGAACCATGTATATGAAATCTACATAGGGATAATATTGATCACTCAATAGATATGAGGAAATAAATAAAATAAGCAAATTACCAACTGATGCCAAATAAGTCCCAGGTATGTCTTCAAACAATGTTTAAATAGGCACAATCTCTTTGTGGTATATAAACAACAAAAACATCTAGTAAGAATATATATAAAATTGTTCAGAGTTGGGTTCTTGGGCTGATTATGAAATACTATTAAATATGCAAAGATGGCTAGGATATTGTAGGCAAATATATCCTTCTCCTTCCCATCAGAGAAAAACACAAATAGTACATTATCTAGATCCCTAGAAAATCATCCTCAATTATGAAATGTACATAATTACTTTTAAGAAACTCTATTTAAAAGAAAATTGGTCTTGAAATAAAAGAAAAGGGATCTATGTCAGTGGAGAAAATTGAAAATCATGGTACAAAGAGAATAAAGAAAAGAGAAGAAAATGTTACTTAAAAAATGCATGCACACAAAATAGAATTAATTTTTGCTACTAGTAAAAAAAGAGTTTTCCATTCATCTCAATTACCTACCATTCCAGATATTTATACTTACCCCTCAGTCTCTCTTTAGCTTTAGTGGAGAATCTTCATGGTGTGATTAAGTTACATTTAGTTTCTGTTTGTATTCATTCTGTAACAAGCCTCAGATTGGTCCTTGTGTACTGTCAACATCTCTGCATCTAATGGACAGTGGCAATAAAACTTTCCACATAAATTATGTAATTAACATTTTTTTTTAGCCTGTGTAAATGGAAACACCCTGGCTTTAAAATATAAATTAACAATATCTGTTTTGAAGTAAACCCTGTTGTGTTCCAGTGAAGCTCCACAAATTTATCACCAAATTTTAACAAGACCAGTCCTGGAAAATATTGAACTCAGGTCAGTCAGAATATTATTTTAATCTACCATCTTTGACATCTAATTAGTTATGAGAATCAAGGTTCCAAGTATTGAAGCAAAATCACATACTCACTACCTAGAACATTTTCCATTTCTAGTGTATGCAGCAACAATTTCTTGCCTTACTGAATTCAATAGCCTGGGTCTACACAAAGGGAACACTTCAGATTAGTAAGGAAGAGATACACAATTTGTGGGAATCAGTAAAAAATTGAAAATATGGGGTCCCTTGTTCAGAAGTTATTAAGAATTTCAAAATGGCAAAGTAGAGCAAAAACTTAGCATGGGGCTCTATGTGACCATATATACAGGACACTAACCCATAAAGCTGGCCCTGGATTTTGTTTGCATCACTCTGTTCACCTTAGGAATTATGCTAGAAATATGATCTGCAGTTATGTTATAGCAGATTTAATAAATTACATTTTAAACAGCTATTTTTCCTGGATTAGTTTCTTGGATAGCAATCTAATAAGTCAAACTTTTGACTGTATCAATATGCCAAATAAAAAAAAGAGAAAGAGAAACTTGGACAATCATCTAGTTAATTCCAGCCTCAAAGTTCTACTTCTACTTGACATATATGGAAAAAATTGAGTGTTATTAGAATTACTTAAATTATTATATAAATTTAGATTCTAGATTGCCATTATTATATATTACATGAATCGATATAAGCTTTTATATTACACTTCAATTTTTAACTATTTTGGTATCTTTGTTAAAATTATTTGAACTGTCTCCTAGTTATGTGTAATGATAATATCATCTTAATTTTTGGAGTGCAGATTGTAATATGCTTGTCACTTATGTGAAATACATATATACAAATAGAAAGATAGATGATTGGATGGATAGATAGTAGATAGGTAGGTACATATCTAGCTAGATAGATAGATAGATAGATAGACAGTAGATAGATAGATAAATGATACATATTTAATCCAAGTTGAGTTTAATCCTACCCTTGAGATCACATAAGAGTGCTTCAAATTCCTAATTCCATTAGAAACAATATACTTCCAAATGATCTTTGCCCTGTTTTTATTATCCCCTCTGGCTCCAGGCATGTTTTTTTCTGCAACATATTGACCCATACTTTTAGGTCAGTACCAAATTGAGCACACCCGTTCCCCAAACCAAAAAAGAAAAAAGAAAAAAGAAAGAGTAATTACACAGAAAAGCAATTTGATTTCTACTTCTAGCCATAATGGAATTATTGGGATATATTTTACCCCTCACCATAAAAAATCATTAGACCAAATGTAATGAAAATGTTTCCTAGGGCTTCCCTGGTGGCGCAGTGTTTGAGAGTCTGCCTGCTGATGCAGGTGACATGGGTTCGTGCACCGGTCCGGGAAGACCCCACATGCCGCATAGTGGCTGGGCCCATGAACCATGGCCACTGAGCCTGCATGTCCAGAGCCTGTGTTCCGCAATGGGAGAGGCCACAACAGTGAGAGGCCCATGTACCGCAAAAAAAAAAAAAAAAAAAAAAAAAAAAAAAAAATGTTTTCTAATATTCAACAAGAAATAGAACAGGGCAGAGAGCACTGAGAAAAGGAAACAGATGAACTGAGTTTACAAGTTTCCATAGGCTGCAAAACTCAGAAATAAGAAAACTGATCAGTTTAACAGTCTCCCTGAGTTGAAGGGATCATTTTCCTGGTCATGCCCTTCCTTCACCATTGATGCTAATGCTTACAACTAGCGTATCTAGGTCAGAAGCACTGGGGGCTTTCAATTCTGGTCTATAGTCATCAGTAAACCCAGGGAGTCTAGCCCTCAGAGGTATGGCTTTCATCAGCAAACTGCTCCTTCCTTCTGGGCACCAAACTGTGCCCAAACTCTCCTCCCCTTCACCTACAAGAACAGTTTATTTCTTTGCTCCACAGCAGTATCCTGAGACATGAAACTTTTTTATGTCTCCCCATGGGTAAAGACCATTTTCCTCCTTCCTCCAGAAGCAGCAGATTTTAGCCTGTGCCAACCTCCAGACAGGAATATTTCCTGTCCCTAACCCAGCAGTTTAAGGTTCTTATTTCTTAAGAGGGAAGGGTCTGGAAAAATGGGTTTTAAGCCCTCTCACAGCAGTAGCTGACTCTCTCCTAAATTTCCTCACTGTTGTGTAGGTCTCATTCTCCTGCCCAGTTCCCAATCTTTTTGTAAGCACCCAGTAATGGGATTAAAAACTTGCAAGTGAGCTCAATCTCCTCTTTATATGAGGTTCCTAGTTTATCATAACTGTCACACTAGTCCACAGTCTTCAGAAAATTGTTAAAGTTGTAGCTGACTTTTCTTTACCACTTTTTAATGGAGATACCAATTTTCCCATACTCTGGCAAAGGTGAAACCTCATATGTCCCATCTCTCTCTGTGAGGTTTGCCACTCTTTGGAACTCATTTCCCTCAGTTTTCTTGCAACCTCAGCTCTTGGATGGGCTTGTGAAAAGTTATGACATTGAGAATTACTTGATGTTTCTGTTTTTTACAGAGTGTTCTCCCTCACCTTCCTATATTCTATGTAGAAATAGAGCTTTTGGGAGAGAGGGGGAAGATAGCAGAAGAATAAGACATGGAGATCACCTTCCTCCCCACAGATGCATCAGAAATACGTCTACATGTGGAACAACTCCTACAGAACACCTACTGAACACTGACAGAAGACCTCAGACCTCCCAAAAAGCAATAAACTCCCCCAAGTACCTGGATAGGGAAAAAGAAAAAAGAATAAACAGAGACAAAAGAACAGGGATGGGACCTGCACCAGTGGCAGAGAGCTGTGAAGGAGGAAATGTTTCCACACACTAGGAAGCCCCTTTGTGGGCGGAAACTGTGGGTGGTGGAGGGAGGAAACTTCAGAGCTGCAGAGGAGAGCACAGCAACAGGGGTGCAGAGGGCAAAGTGGAGAGATTCCCGCACAGAGAATCGGTGCCAACCTGCACTCACCAGCCCAAGAGGCTTGTCTGCTCACCAGCCAGGGTGGGTGGGGCTGGGAGCTGAGGCCAGGCTTCAGTCAGAGCGCAGGGAGAGGACTGGGTTTGGCGGCATGAACACAGCCTGCAGGGGACTAGTGCACAACAGCTAGCCTGGAGGGAGTCCAGGAAAAAGTCTGGAGCTGCCAAAGAGGGAAGAGACCTTTTCTTCCTTCTTTGTTTCCTGGTGCATGAGGAGAGGGGATTAAGAGCACTGCTTAAAGGAGCTCCAGAGACAGGCGTGAGCCGCAGCTAACAGCGCAGACCACAGAGACGGGCAGGAAACACTAAGGCTGCTGCTGCTACCACCAAGAAACCTGTGTGTGAGCGCAGGTCACTATCCACAACCCCCTTCTGGGGAGCCTGTGCAGACGCCACTGCCAGGGACCTGGGATCCAGGAACAACTTCCCCGGGACAACGCACGGCGTGCCTCAGGCTGGTGCAATGTCACGATGGACTCTGTCACCTCAGGCTCGACCCGTATCCACACCAGTATCTCCCCCTGGCCTGAATGAGCCAGAGCCCCCGAGTGAGCTGCTCCTTTAACACCGTCCTGTCTGAATGAAGAACAGATGCCCTCTGATGACCTACACGCAGAGGCGGGGCCAACTCCAAAGCCGAGCCCCAGGAGCTGTGCGAAAAAAGAAGAGAAAGGGAAATCTCTCCCAGAAGCCTCAGGAGCAGTGGGTTAAACCTCCACAATAAACTTGATGTACGCTGCATCTGTGGAATACATGAATAGACAACAAATCATCCCAAATTGAAGACGTGGACTTTGAGAGCAAGATTTATTATTTTTCCCCTTTTCCTCTTTTTGTGAGTCTGTATGTGTATGCTTCTGTGTGAGAGTTTGTCTGTAGAGCTTTGTTTTCACCATTTTTACTAGGGTTCTGTCTATCCATTATTTTTTTTTTTCTTAAAATTTTTTTCTTAATATTTTTTTCTTTTCTAATAACCTTATTTTATTTTCTCCTCTTTCATTCTTTCTTTCTTTCTAATTTTTCTCATTTTATTCTGAGCTGTGTGGATGAAAGGCTCCTGGTGCTGCAACCAGGAATCAGTGTTGTACCTCTGAGTTGGGAGAGCCAACTTCAGGACACTGGTCCACAAGAGACCGCTCAGCTCCACTTAATATCAAATGGCGAAAATCTCCCAAAGATGTCCATCACAACACCAGCACACAGCTTCACTCAATGACCAGCAAGCTACAGTGCTGGGCACCCAATGCCAAACAACTAGCAAGACAGGAACACAACACCACTCATCATCAGGGAGGCTGACTAAAATCCTAATAAGTCCACAGACACCCCAAAACACACCACCAGACATGGAAATGCCCACCAGAAAGACAAGATCCATCCTCCTCTCCCAGAACACAGTCACTAGTCCCCTCCACCAGGAAGCCTACACAACCCACTGAACCAACTTTAGCCACTGGAGAGAGACACCAAAAACAACGGGACCTACGAAAATGCAGCCTTCAAAAAGGAGACCCCAAACACTGTAAGATAAACAAACTGAGAGGAAAGAAAAACACACAGCAGGTGAAGGAGCAAGATAAACACTCACCAGACCTAACAAATGAACAGGAAATAGGCAGTCTACCTGATAAAAAATTCAGAATAACGATAGTAAAGATGATCCAAAATGTTGGAAATAGAATAGAGAAAATGCAAGAAACATTTAAAAAGGACCTAGAAGAACTAAAGATGAAACAAGTAACAATGAAAAGCACAAAAAATAAAATTAAAAATACTCTAGATGGGATCAATAGGAGAAAAACTGAGACAGAAGAAGAGCAAAGTGACGTGGAAGATAAAATGTTGGAAATAATTACTGCAGAGCAGAATAAAGAAAAAAAAATGAAAAGAACTGAGGACAGTCTCAGAGACCTCTGGGACAACATTAAATGCACCAAACTTCGAATTATACGGATTCCAGAAGAAGAAGAGAAAAAGAAAGTGACTGAGAAAATATTTGAAGATATTATAGTTGAAAATTACTTTATATGGGAAAGGACATAGTTAACTCCAGGAAGCACAGAGAGTCCCATACAGGATAAATCCAAGGAGAAGCACACCAAGACACATACTAATCAAACTGTCAAAAATTAAATACAAAGAAAACATATTAAAAGAAACAAGGGAAAAACAACAAATAACACACAAGGGAATCCCTATAAGGTTATCAGCTGATCTTTCAGCAGAAACTCTGCAAGGCAGAAGAGACTGACAGTACATATTTAAAGTGATGAAGGAGAAAAACCTGCAACCAAGATTACTCTACCCAGCAAGGATCTCATTCAGATTTGATGGAGAAATTAAAACGTTTACAGACAAGCAAAAGCTGAGAGAGTTCAGCACCACCAAACCAGCTTTACAACAAATGCTAAAGGAACTTCTCTAGGCAAGAAACACAACAGAAGGAAAAGACCTACAATAACGAACCCAAAACAATTAAGAAAATGGGAAGAGGAACATACATATCGATAATTACCTTAAATGTAAATGGACTAAATGCTCCCACCAAAAGACACAGATTGGCTGAATGGATACAAAAACAAGAACCATATATATACTGTCTACAAGAGACCCACTTCAGACCTACAGACACATACAGACTGAAAATAAGAGGATGGAAAAAGATATTCCATGCAAATGGAAACCAAAAGAAAGCTGGAGTAGCAATTCTTATATCAGACAAAATCGACTCTAAAATAAAGACTATTAGAAGAGACAATGAAGGACACTACATCATGATCCAGGGATCAATCCAAGAAGAAGATATAACAATTGTAAATATTTATATACCCAACATAGGAGAACCTCAATACATAAGGAAAATACTAACAACCATAAAAGGGGAAATCGACAGTAACATATTCATAGTAGGGGACTTTAGCACCCCACTGTCACCAATGGACAGATCATCCGAAATGAAAATAAATAAGGAAACACAAGTTTTAAATGATACATTAAACAAGATGGACTAACTTGATATTTATAGGACATTCCATCCAAAAACAACAGAATACACATTTTTCTCAAGTGCTCATGGAACATTCTCCAGGATAGATCATATCTTGGATCACAAATCAAGCCTTGGTAAATTTAAGGAAACTGAAATTGTATCAAGTATCTTTTCTGACCACAACACTATGAGACTGCATATCAATTACAGGAAAAGATCTGTAAAAAATACAAACACATGGAGGCTAAACAATACACTACTTAATAACGAAGTGATCACTGAAGAAATCAAAGAGGTAATCAAAAAATACATAGAAAAAAATGACAGTGGAGACACGATGACACAAAACCCATGGGATGCAGCAAAAGCAGTTCTAAGAGGGAAGATTATAGCAATACAATCCTACCTTAAGAAACAGGAAAAATCTCAAATAAAGAACATAAATTTGCACCTAAAGCAATTAGAGAAAGAAGAAAAAAAAAGTTAGCAGAAGGAAAGAAATCATAAATATCAGATCCGAAATAAATGAAAAAGGAATGGAGGAAATGATAACAAAGATCAATAAAACTAAAAGCTGGTTCTTTGAGAAGATAAACAAAATTGATAAACCATTAGCCAGACTCATCAAGAAAAAAAGGGAGAAGACTCAGATCAATAGAATTAGAAATGAAAAAAGGAGAAGTAACAACTGACACTGCAGAAATACAAAAGATCATTAGAGATTACTACAAGCAACTCTATGCCAATAAAATGGACAACCTGGAAGAAGTGCACATATTCTTAAAAATGCACAACCTGCCAAGATTGAATCAGGAAGAAATAGAAAATATGAACAGACCAATCACAAGTACTGAAATTGAAACTGTGATTAAAAATCTTCCAAAAAAAAAAAAAAATGCCCAGGACCAGATGGCTTCACAGGCGAATTCTATCAAACAATTAGAGAAGAGTTAACACCTATTCTTCTCAAACTCCTCCAAAACATAGCAGAAGGAGGAACACCCCCAAACTCATTCTACAAGGCCACCATCACCATGATACCAAAACCAGAAAAGGTTGTTATAAAGAAAGAAACCTAGAGGTCTATATCACTGATGAACATAGATGAAAAAATACTCAATAAAATACAAGCAGGGCCTCCCTGGTGGCGCAGTGGTTGAGAGTCCGCCTGCCAATGCAGGGGATACGGGTTCATGCCCCGGTCTGGGAGGATCCCATATGCCGCGGAGCGGCTGGGCCCGTGAGCCATGGCCGCTGGGCCTGCGCATCCGGAGCCTGTGCTCCGCAACGGGAGAGGCCACAACAGTGAGAGGCCCGCATACCGCAAAAAAAAAAAAAAAAATACAAGCAAACAGAATCCAACAGCACATTAAAAGGATCATACACCATGATCAAGTGAGGTTTCTTGCAGGAATGCAAGGATTCTTCAATATATGCAAATTAATCAATGTGATACACCATATTAACAAATTGAAAGAGAAAAACCATATGATCATTACAATAGATGCAGATAAAGCTTTTGACAATTGAACACCGATTTATGATAAAAACCCTGCAGAAAGTAGGCATAGAGGGAACTTTCCTCAACATAATACAGGCCATATATGACAAACCCACAGCCAACATCGTCCTCAATGGTTAAAAACTGAAAGCATTTCCATGAAGATCAGGAAAAAGGAAAGGTTGCCCCCTCTCACCACTCTTATTCAACATAGTTTTGGAAATTTTAGCCACAGCAGTCAGAGAAGAAAAGGAAATAAAAGGAATCCAAATCAGGAAAGAAGTAAAGCTGTCACTCTTTGCAGATGACATGATACTATACATAGAGAATCCTAAAGATGCTACCAGAAAATGACAAGAGATAATCAATGAATTTGATAAAGTAGCAGGATAGAAAATTAATGCACAGAAATCTCTGGCATTCCTGTACACTAATGATGAAAAATCTGAAAGTTAAATCAAGAAAACACTACCAGTTAACACTGCAACAAAAAGAATTAAATATCTAAGAATAAACCTACTGAAGGAGACAAAAGACCTGTTTGCAGAAAATTATAAGACACTGATGAAAGAAATTAAAGATGATACAAATAGATGGAGAGATATGCCATGTTCTTGGATTGGAAATATCAACATTGTGAAAATGACTCTACTACCCAAAGCAATCTATAGATTCAATGCAATCCCTATCAAACTACTATTGGCATTTTTCACAGAGCTAGAACAACAACAACAACAAAAATTGCACAATTTGTATGGAAACACAAAAGACCCCGAATAGCCAAAGCAATCTTGAGGACGAAAAATGGAGCCGGAAGAATCAGGCTCCCAGACTTCAGACTATACTACAAAGCTACAGAAATCGAGAAAGTATGGTCCTGGCACAAAAACAGAAATATAGATCAATGGAACAGGATTTAAAGCCCAGAGATAAACCCATGCACATATGGCCAACTTATCTTTGATAAAGGAGGCAGGAATGTACAGTGGAGAAAGGACAGTCTCTTCAATAAGTGGTGCTGGGAAAACTGGATAGGGACATGTAAAAGTATGAGATTAGATCACTCCCTAACACCATACACAAAAAATAAGCTCAAAATGGATTAAAGACCTAAATGTAAGGCCAGAAACTATCAAACTCTTAGAGGAAACCATAGGCAGAACACTCTATGACATAAATCACAGCAAGATCCTTTTTGACCCACCTCCTAGAGAAATGGAAATAAAAACAAAAATAAACAAATGGCACCTAATGAAACTTCAAAGTTTTTACACAACAAAAGAAACCATAAACAATACCAAAAGACAACCTTCAGAATGGGAGAAAATATTTGCAAATAAAGCAACTGACAAAGGATTAATCTCCAAAATTTATAAGAAGCTCATGCAGCTCAATAACAAAAAAACAAACAACCCAATCCAAAAATGGGCAGAAGACATAAATAGACATTTCTCCAAAGAAGATATACAGACTGCCAACAAACACATGAAAGAATGCTCAACATCATTAATCATTAGAGAAATGCAAATCAAAACTACAATGAGATATCATCTCACACCAGTCAGAGTGGCCATCATCAAAAAATATAGAAACAATAAATGTTGGAGAGGGTGTGGAGAAAAGGGAACACTCTTGCACTGCTGGTGGAAATGTGAATTGGTACAGCCGCTATGGAGAACAGTATGGAGGTTCCTTAAAAAACTACAAATAGAACTACCATGTGACCCTGCAATCCCACTACTGGGCATATACCCTGATAAAACCATAATTCAAAAAGAGTCATGTACAAAAATGTTCATTTTAGCTCTATTTACATTAGCCAGGAGTTGGAAACAACCTATGTGTCCATTAATAGATGAATAGATAAAGAAGATGTGGCACATATATACAATGGAATATTACTCAGCCATAAAAGGAAACGGAATTGAGTTATTTGTAGTGAGGTGCATGGAAGTAGTGTCTGTCATACAGAGTGAAGCAAGTCAGAAAGAGAAAGACAAATATTGTATGCTAACACATATATATGGAATCTAAGAAAAAAAAAAGTCATGAAGAACCTAGGGGTAAGACGGGAATAAAGATACAGACCTACTAGAGAATGGACTTGAGGATATGCGGAAGGGGAAGGGTAAGCTGTGACAAAGTGAGAGAGTGGCATGGACATATTTACACTACCAAAGGTAAAATAGATAGCTAGTGGGAAGCAGCCACATAGCACAGCGAGATCAGCTCAATGCTTTGTAACCACCTATAGGGATGGGATAGGGAGGGTGGGAGGGAGGGATATGCAAGAGGGAAGAGATATAGGAACATATGTATATGTATAACTGATTCACTTTGTTATAAAGTGGAAACTAACACACCATTGCAATTATACTCCAATAAATATGTAAAAAATATTGAGAGATGCAAAGAAGAAAACAAACCAAAAAAAAAAAAAAAGAATAAGAAATAGAGCTTTTGTCATAGTATTTTGATTAGTTTTCTTTCTAATGGCTTCTTCCCTTGTTGTTATCTCTTTTTCCCTCCTTTTAAATGCTTTTATTGTTTTTCTTTTTTGTTTGATTTTTATGTGCCTCTCTTGTAGGAACTTTTTATTTTTCAATTTCCAAAAAAAATTCTTATTTTTTTCCAGTTTCTTCGAATTTCTTCAATCTATGTTAGGGCACATTCATTGGGAGAGCCCACAGTGGAATGTTTCATTGAGAGACACCTGTCCCCCTCCATCCCATGGCTAATGTCTAAACCACTTACTATATACACAAGTGTTCACCTCTCTTTCTGGCAAGTTGTGCTTTTGAGACTGTTTTACAAAGCCAAGCAGTGAAAAGAAGAGGTGGTCTCCTAATTTAATCATCTTGTTATATAGTGAAATATTATTCAGCCAGAAAAGAGAAAGAAATCTGCCATTTGTGACAACATGGATGAACCTGTAGAACATTATATTTGTGAAATAAGCCAGTCACAGAAAGACAAATATTGTACAATCTCACTTATATGTGGAATCCAAAAATGTTGAACTCATAGAAGCAGAGAGCAGACTGGTGTTTCCAGGGACCGAGGGTGAGGAAAATGGGGAGGTGCAGGTCAAAGGGTACATATTTTCAGTTATAAGATTACTATGTTCTAGAGAGCTAATATACAGCATGATGGTTATGGTTAATATAATGTATCATATACTTGATAGTTGCTAAGAGAATAGAACTTAAGTGTTCTCACCACGCACATAAAAACAGATAACTAAATGAGGTGATGAATGCATTAATTAGCCTCATTGTGGTAATTATTTCACAATGTATACATATATCAAACCATCACATTGTATAATATATATATATATATATATATAATATATATACATTTTAATTTGTTAATTATACCTCAATAAAGCTGGAAAAAAATATTTAAAAAAGATAAAACTAAGGTTTTGAATGACAGAGACAATATTTAAATAGATACAGTCTAACAAGTGTACCCACTCTTTACCACAGTGCTATGACTGACACTATAAAAGCATTATTAATTAAATAATAACTTACCTTTGATATACTTAGTGTCAATATTAGTTATATTTCCTAACATATTGTTTCTTACACATGGTTTGTCAGGATTTTACTAAACCTCTTCCATGAATCCCTAAAGACTGTTATCCCAAAGTTATTAGCATTAATCAAATAACCTAACCTTAAAAATTAAAGGGCTATGTGGTCATAATATAGGGCCATAAGAATGTGGGACCAGAAATTCATTTAGCAGAATGCATAAATATGTGCTTAGCAGATACTAAAAATGTGTTGATTTTATTTTACTGTTACTATGTCACTTTATATTATATATTACTCTTTTATATTTGAGATCTTTATATGGTGAATAAATTGTTCCCATTTGCCTGGGGTCTTTCCAGTTTTAGCTGTGAGAGTCTCCTATCATTAAAAACTCCTCATTTTCAAGCAAACAGAGATACCTATATCTTTGTTATATTCTCTGAGAATTTAGAAATATAGAGGCTAGGATAAAAGTAAAAAAAATCCACAAAGGTATTCAAAATACACAAGACCAGTTTTAGAACAAAATAATCATGCTGATTTGAAGACATATATTGGTCATGAGATTCATCTTCACAATACCTTCGTTTTTCTTCATTTTTGTAAGAGTATTGAGTCTTGTCTAAAATAATTAAACGTAGGAGTTCACAACAATAGTAGACAATAGTATTTCAGAAAACAAAATATTTTTCCTTTGGAAAAGGAATCATTTCAGGGTGGAACTGTTCAAAGTCACAGTGCAGGATTGGGGGAAGGGTGGAGGGCACATAATTAATGTGGGCAAAGTAAGGAGAAGAGAACAGCAGGAAGAAACTTCTAAGAAGGGTATAATGTGAATAAAGTAGGGTGGTTGTGTCTATTGACCTTAGCCTTGAGTGCTTAGCCAAGGGTTCATATTTTCTTGCATGTATTGGAGAAATGTAAATTTATGAAATGATGAAATTGATGCTCTTTTAGGAAGAGCAAATTATCCGAGTGAGTATGGAACTCCTCAACAGAGGAGAATCATCTAGAAAACTATGATAGAGTCATCTGGTTCTTCTAGGCCATAGCTAGTGTTGAAAAATGAGAGGAGGACCCACCCATCCTTGGGAATTGAATATTCTTGGTAGAGAAGGAGACAACTTCTCACTATGATCCTGTTGACTTAAAGAAAACCACACAACATAAGAGCTGTGAGTTTAAGTTTTACTTAAACTCAGGGTCTTACTGAGGACTGTAGCCTGGGAAACAGCCTCTCAGTAGCTCTAAGTGAACTAGTCTGTGGAGGTTGGGAATAATTCAGTATATATAAAAATTTGGCTAGGGAATATGTTCAGTCAAGCATACATCTCAGTAAAATGTTACTGCTGGTCACAAGGAACAAATTTCTCAGTTAATGATTTTAGTGCTTTTCTTATATATGAGAAAATGCAAAAACCTAGGTTCATTAAAATTCTTCCTGAGATATACATCTAACTATCTAAGGGGCCGGATTTTCCAAAGCACAGAGTGCCTCATCTTGTTTTCATCCTGAATTCCTCTCAGGGTGCATAGTTGGTCAGTGACTGCAGTGGCCGATGACTTAACCCTTGTAGAACTGGGTGGTGAGTAACCTTTGTTTTATACTTCTCATCTCCTGTCTTCTGTTGTGATTGCTATTCTTATGGTGAGACCTCTTGAATGAAAGGCTGTGCCTGCTTAATCATGAAATGCATTGTACCATACAATCTGTTTCATAAATAAATGGGAAAATAATGCCAAATATAAAATGCCTTTTAAAGAAAACTAGGAACCTGGTTAAATATTGTTAAATTGATGAAACAAAGAAGCCATTTGACTGAGGTTTTCTAATGTCCTTGTTGCCAAAAATCAAACCAAAATCCAAACCTATAAATGCCTCAAGGTTAGAAAGTCAAAACTTAAGGACACCAATCAGAAACAGCCAACTTTTAAGCAGAACTAACCAGCTTAAAGCTATAGTCAATCAATAATTTCCTTACTTTGCTTCTACTTTTTTTCTCAGCTTCTCCTTGAGCTCCTGTTGGTGGAGCACTCCTAACCACTTCTGGGTTAACGTTGCCTAATTCAAATCAATAAATGCTCAAATAAACTCTTAAAAATTTAATACGCCTCACTTTATCTTCAACAATTTGTTTCTGCACTCTTAGCCTCACCTCTTATGTCTTCATAGTTCCATTCTACTTTGCTCTTCGAACTTTTTGGTCTTTGTGAACAACGTTCAGTTTTAAATGTTCATGCAAATATCTGAACTGAGTAATACTTCAAAGAAAACTAAATACCCCAATGAAAGTACTAAAGAGGCACATGAGATGGGTAGTGCTCAGAGTCAGAAGTTTTGCGTTCCCTTTCTTGTAGTTTCACCATGCAATCCTCCATAAAGAATTTTAGTTCAACACTGCAGATGAAATATCATTAGAACAAACATTTACCCCGTTGAGTTCCAGGACTTTGTTTCACTTGTTAAATAAGCATTGAGAGTTTTATTTTTAGCTACATGTGCTTCTCTGGCAGCTGAGGACTGGGTATGCCTTACTAGCCATTGACTCAGTAATGACAAATTCCATTATAACAAGGAAAGAGAATATCTCCTGTATTTCATTATAATGACCTATAACCAGTAAATTACTGATGGTTCTGCACTTTTTTTGCAGGGGTAGGGGCATCTAAACTAATTTGATCCTGATTTTTTTTCTTTTACTCTTAATTCTTTTTGGAATATAATGGTATATTTTGTTTAGTGTTTTACATCCTTGCATTTCTTCTTGCCACATTTTCCTTGTCTAGGCATCTTTTTATATTATTCCATAGACTGAGTCATTTAATTCACAAATTATGTTTGCAAAAAAAGTTTAAGATGCCAATTTTTTTAAAAAAGAAAGAAAACCTCCCAAAACTAGTATTGTATTTAGATAGAAAACTTGGTGTTGTATCTCATTCTATTAACAGTAGTTAACAAGTGTGAATTGCTTATTTACTAGCATAAATTTCCTGCTGTGCAGCCCTTTGTTCACTTCATGCTGCTTTCCTGCTCTATTAAGACTGCACAGGGGCTTCCCTGGTGGCGCAGTGGTTGAGAGCCCTCCTGCCGATGCAGGGGACACGGGTTCGTGCCCCAGTCCAGGAAGATCCCACATGTTGCGGAGCAGCTGGGCCCATGAGCCATGGCCACTGAGCCTGAGCATCTGGAGCCTGTACTCTGCAACGGGAGAGGCCACAACAGCGAGAGGCCCGTGTACTGAAAAAAAAAAGACTGCACAAATACCTGATTCTACCTTAGTGTAATTTTAAATGCTTTACTGTTTTGAATAATATTTGTGTGAGTCCCTTCATGAAATGAAAGTGAATACAGTAAAGCAAGCAAATACCATGTACTATACCCAACATTGATTCCAGAAAGACTACAGGACTATTGTATATACATACAAACATATAAAAATCATATATGAATATATAAACATGTATATTTTAATGTGTATGTACAATAGTGCTTTAGTTTTTAGGGAATCATGTATATGAGTGTGTTTGCCTGTATGCATGCATTCATTGGTTGGGAAGTTTGGTTCAACACTGCACATGTATTTCTCATTATCTTCCCTGTCTTGGAATTTCAGAGTTCCATCTTAGAGATTCATCTAAACTGAGAGGAAATTATTTCTGGAGATTTGTAGATGCTTGGTTCCAGTAGTGGAGATATGTATTGATAAATATAACCTTTTAATAAGGTTATTAAGAGATAAATATTAGGAAAACTATCCTTGCTCCATGAATTATTTAGAGTATGCTTATGATCATGGTGAACTTTCTGGGTCACTTTCTGGTTTCTTTCTGGACCGCAGAATTCAACTGGATTGCCCTGTCACTTAAAAAACTAACACGCCACCACTACAGTAAACCTACGAGGGAGTGTTAACTGTTAAATAATAATAGTATTCTGACATGATAAAATACTAAGGAAGACTTTATTTGGAACTACTATGATAGGTTCAGGACTATCACAATAAGAAAGAGAAATTGAGCTCAACTCCAAATACAACAAGGAAAAATGAGGATTTATAGCCAACAGGTCATTGGATAGAGGTTAAATGGTAGGGGGATTCTTGTTAAACTGACCTACCAGGATTATTGTTGAAGGCAGATCAGGGTGGTCATACATCAACAGGGGAATGATGAGGGATGAGGAATTTAATTAGATACCAAGGTTGGGAAGATTCTCTCTAAAATGATGTAAAATGATTCTTGCTAAAACTAGACTTTACAAGGACAGAAGAGGACACCCAGTATGAAGCTTAGTTGAGTTGAGGGCTCAGAGAAACCTGGATAAAATTTGGTTAATGAGAGAAGCTTTGTCATAACCTCCTAGTAGAGTGGAAGAGACAATTCAACTATAGAGATTATAGAAGCAGTAGCAGCAAATGATGGTCTTCAGTAGCTTCAGCTGCCATCCTACCCCGTGTTGTGACAGTGCTAGAAATAACTACAGTGATAACCATTGTGAAGTGTGGAGGAGAGCTTTGGGCAGGGTCACGTCAATGGAAAATTAATCAGTCAATCTAAGAATGAATAAGAAAACTTTTTTGAGCCAAATTTGAGGATTATAATCCAGGAAGAGCATCTCAGAAAGCTCTGAGAAATATTCCACTCATTAGAAGTAAAGACACAGATTATATAAGTGTTTTGAGACAGAGAGCTGTACATCAAAAGACAAATTATTGACAATTTACATAATCCAGATCGAACTGGCATCGTGGTGGGTCATGTGACACCTTACAATATCAAGGAAGAATGTTATCTTTTAAGGATAACATTGTTTTTTGTTTGTTTGTTTTGTTTTTGCCCATGCAGCGTGGATTTTTGGATCTTAGTTCCTCGACCAAAGATTGAACCCGGGCCCCTGGCAGCGAGAGCACCGAGTCCTAACCACTGGCCCACCAGGGAATTCCTAGTGGGTGTCTTGTTCATGCTGGGAGAATGATGCTCTTTTTGGTTAAACAGGTATTCCTGCTGATGGGAGAGGTTTGGTCAATGCCTAATGCAGATACATAATGCAGAGTGGAGGGAGAGAGGAGGTCAAAAGACAGAGAAGAATTTTTATGTTTAAATTTTTCTTGTCTTGCCATAAAGTATGCATTTTATTTCACAATGACACCAGTGTGGCAGTGCAGCCCGGGCAGAGCAAGCATCTAAAAAGAGCATAGAACAATCAACGAGAGTCAGTAACATAAGAAGCAACTGCGACTGATGAAAGAAAGCAGGTGAGCAATACCCTGAGATGCACACAGACATTTCAAGCAGGAAAGAAATCTTAAATGTGAATCTGAGATACTGTCTTTCCATAGGTAGGGGCTTATGAGAAAGTGATATCTTATTAAATTGACCCCATTTGTACCCATGGGCTGGTGAAGCCTGGGAACTTTCAGTTACTGAGATAACAATTCAGAACAAATACAAGCCATAAATGCATACATAATAAAAATGTGAGTAAAATAAAAATCAGCTCATCTTTCATGTACTTCACCATTTTCGACTTATCAGAATCAGGACTGTGAATGATGAAGGTGATGAAGATGTCAAAGGCAATGGCAAATGCAAATGAGAAAATTAAATCTTACACAGAATACAAAGACAAATAAATAATTGGAATAAAAAATGTTTCCTCTTCCAATAAGTTATGCACATCTCCTCTTGCAGTACATGGTCCAGCAGATCATTAGAGTATATTACAAGAGATACAACTTTGCATTTATTTACTCTTCTCTAGATGAGGTTTTCTTTGTGAGACCAGAAGAACGCAAAGCTCCATCCAGCTACTGGAAATCCCTGAGTCAATATCCGAGTGCACTTTATAAGATGAATGGCTGAGAACAGATTTCAAATATTGGCAGAAGAAATCACACTCTTAGAAATTAAGTAGAGTTGTCACTAAACAAGAGCATGAGAGAACTGAATACGACACAGTTTTGATACCAGTGAAGCAGCCTCTAATAAGGAAATAGCCTCAGGTTGGCGGTTCCTATGATAGTATTCCTCAGCTATAGGCACTGCAGCTGCTACTGAACACTCTAAAAATGTTGCCAGCCTTGTTCTCACGTGCCTCCAACAATCAATGCACAAGTTTTTACTAAGTGCTTTTTCTGTGCCTGGGATTAATTCAATTCCGTGACAACATAAAAAAGTGAATGACCCCATTCCTGCCATCTGGAAACTTTTGGTCAGGGGTAGAAGTTAATACACATGATTAATAAGCAAACTACAAAAGATGTTTAATAGCAAAGCACTAATGCATTGATTATAGAATTTACCAGTAAACATTACAAAATTACTTACACTTTTGGTTCTGCTATTACTGTGTAATTTGGGGCAATTCTTATTGTATCTCATGCTCAGTGACCTCAGCAGTTAAATGAGGAAATTTGATTGCATGCTCTCCTAGGTGCCTTCCTTTCCAAGATTTTACAGTTTATGAAGATGTAGACTGTACCAAAAGAAACAAGTTTTTTTTGTTTAATTATATTGAACTTTTAGTTTTGCTCAGATTATGAACCACATATGAAGATGAATACTTGAAAAAATACTACTTTAAGACAAGTTGGAGAACATAAATTATATACCCATCTCAATTTCACAACCCAATTAGTGTATTACAAACAAGGATAATTTCTGCAGTAAGCAAATTTGTTTAACATTGATCAATCATTTTTAAATCATATAATCGTATGTAAGCATGTTTGTCCCATGCCATATTATGTATATTTAAATATATGTAAACATGTACATGCATATGCCATATAAACATATATGTATACATTGTTTAAATAATGCAGATAGTAATTATGCAAACACTGAGAAGCTCTTCTATTGGTCTAAGGACAGACATAAATCAACTCGAGATGAAAGAATCAAGGTAAAGCCATGAACTGATATCTCACAAAAAATGATATACAAATCACCAACATACCCATGAAGACAATCAACATAATTAGTTATCAACAGCAGTCCCCAACATTTTTGTCACCAAGGAAAGGTTTTGTGGAAGACAATTTTTCCATGTATGGCAGGGAAGTGGGGGGATGGTTCAGGCTGTAATGAGAACGATGGGGAGTGGCAGATGAAGCTTCACTTGCTCTCCTGCCACTCACCTCCTGCTGTGCGGCCCAGGTCCTAACAGGTGGCAGACCGACACTGGTCCTCGGTCCGGGGGTTGGGGACCTCTGGTCATCAGGGAGTGCCAATGAAAATAACAATGAGATACTATCTCACACCCACTAGAATGGATTAAAAAATAAGACTGACAATATCAAGTGTTGGTTAGGATGTGAAGCAATTGGTGGTCTTGTAAAATGAAGCAACCACTTCTGAAAATAGTTTAACCATTTCTTATAAATTTAAGTATATATTTACAACATAGCCTAGCAGTTTCACTCCTGGGTATTTACACAAAACTGAAAAATACATGTCAACACTAGGAATGCTCATAGAAGTTTTATTTGTGAATTAAAAATCAAAAACAAAATAACATCCATCAACTAGTTAATTGATAAATACATTTTATTATATTAATTTAAGGAGTATACTATTCACCAAAATAAAAGAACAAACTGCTGATAAATACCTAACCATGGGTGAATCCATGAAACAATATGCTGAGTGAAAGAAGTGAGACAAAAATATAAATACCGTGTGATTCCCTGTATTGAAGATCTACAACAGTCAAAACAAATCCATAGTGATAGAAATCCTGTGGCATGGGTAAGAAGTGGTGCATAGACTGCCTGCAAAGGACCATGAAGGAATTTTCCATAACATGATTAGAGTAGTAACAATGTATGTATTTGTTTATAAAATTATCAAACTGTACATTTAAATGTTTGCATTTTCACAGTATGATTAAATAGACTATAATGTTTTACTAAAATCATGTAATGTGATAAATACCCCTACAAGGCAATCATATTATGATACATAAATGTATCAAAGCAACATGTTGTACACCTTAAATTTACACAGTTATATTTCAAATATATTCAATTAAAAAAATACCATTTTAGGGGCTTCCTTGGTGGTGCAGTGGTTGGGAGTCTGCCTGTCGATGCAGGGGACACGGGTTCCTGCCCCGGTCTGGGAGGATCCCGTGTTCTGCAGAGCAGCTGTGCCCGTGTGCCATGGCTGCTGGGCCTGCGCGTCCGGAGCCTGTGCTCTGTGGTGGGAGAGGCCACAGCAGTGAGAGGCCCATGTACAAACAAAACAAAACAAAACAAAACAAAAAATTTTAAAAAAAGTTAAAGTGTTTGAGAACATGAAAAAAAAAAGTTTGCATTTTATTAGATGGAAATTTGATCACAATAAAATGGATACTTTAAAAAAATCAGTTTCTCTTGCATTCTAGTTTTGACTTTGGATAAAAGAAACAGCAATTCGCATTCGTTTGCCAGCCTAGCAAAAAATGAGAATCAATTACGTTTCTTTGATAGTTCTTTGAATACTGTTACCAAAGCCCCATCTTGGGTCTGGGACAGAATCTATATTTGGTAGATTAATGGGATAGTAATGATACTGAACCAGCTATGACAGGTATGAAAAATAAATTGATAGCCCTTTTTGAATTTGTTTTTCACTACAAATAATATTGATATAATAAGTGAAGAAATATTAAATGTTAAAGAGAAAAGTTATAATAGTCTTAAATTTAAATAATACTTAGTAAATACCAATTACAAGTGTATTTTAGATTTAATATTCACCCATATTTTATATGGAAAAATACTGAAAATAAATTTCCAAAATTGTCCTCTATTTTAACAGGTATAAACAAATGTCATGCTTGATCTAATTATAAACAAAGAAAAAATGCTTCCCTAAATTTTAATGATCCCAAAATTCAAGCAGATTATAATAAAGGAAAACACATCCACATTGATCAAGTAGTATTGGTGTAGCCTTGACAAAGTTGCACAGAATGCTTTAGCAACCTATAAATGATGTACTGGACCACAACTCACACACATGCACAAACACCCACAGAAGCACATACATACACATATTCCATGATATACCCAGACCTGTAAAACCTCTTTAACTGAGAGCTTGAGGTTAAAGAGGTGGCTCACTGCATTACTAATTGTAGAATTTGACTCTTTCTCTAGGTGACTTTATACAATATTCCTCATTTACCAGCCTGTAGGATTTAATTGATAGGAACCTATGTCCTGATCATGGGGTGAAAAATTATATTGAAAATTTAATAAACCAACACTAAGCAAGAGAGTGTGTTATTGGCTAAAAAATAGACAAATAGATCAATGGTACAGTATATAGAACATGGAAATAGAGCCACATAAATATAGTCAACTGATATTTGACAAAGGAGTAAAGGTAATACAATGGAGCAAAGATAGTCTTTTCAACAAATCGTACTGAATAACTGGACACTCAGATTCAAAAAAAATGAATCTAGACATATATTGTATACTTTTCACAATAATTAACTAATTAACTCAAAATGGACGATAGACCAAAATGTAAACCAAGAACTGTAAAGCTCCAAGAGATAGCATAGGTGAAAACCTAGATGACCTTGGAAATGACCTTTTAGATACAGTACCAAAGTCATGATCCATGAAAGAAAAAATTGATAAGCTGGAGTTCCTTAAAATTAGAAACTTGTACTCTGCAAAAGACATCAAGAAAATAAGAAGACAAGCCACAGACTGGGAAAAAATGTTTGTAAAAGACACATCTGTTAAGGAAATGTTACTCAAAATTGACAAATAACTCAAAAAAACTCAAGAATAAGAAAACAACACAATTTAAAAATGAACCAAAGTGCTTAACTGACTTCTCACCAAAGATAAACAGATGGCAAATAAACACATGAAAAGATGCTTCACATTATATGTCCTTAGGGCAATTCTCATGAAAACAGCAATGAGATACCACTACATATCTAACAGAACAGCAAAATTTTGGAACCCTGACAACTCCAAATGAGGGACAGGATGTGGAGCAACAGGAACTCTCATTCATTGCTGATGGGAATGCAAAATGATATACTCATTTTTTTTTTTGCTTTATAACAAATTAAATCAGTTATACATATACATATGTTCCCATTTCCCCTCCCTTTTGCGTCTCCCTCCCACCCTCCATATCCCACCCCTCCAGGCGGTCACAAAGCACCGAGCTGATCTCCCTGTGCTGTGCGGCTGCTTCCCACTAGCTATCTACCTTATGTTTGGTAGTGTATATATGTCCATGCCGCTCTTTCACTTTGTCACAGCTTACCCTTCCCCCTCCCCATATCCTCAAGTCCATTCTCTAGTAGGTCTGTGTCTTTATTCCTGTCTTACCCCTATGTTCTTCATGACATTTTTTTTTCCTTAAATACCATATATATGTGTCAGCATACAGTATTTGTCTTTCTCTTTCTGACTTACTTCACTCTGTATGACAGACTCTAGGTCCATCCACCTCATTACAAATAGCTCAATTTCATTTCTTTTTATGGCTGAGTAATATTCCATTGTATATATGTGCCACATCTTCTTTACCAATTCATCTGATGATGGACACTTAGGTTGTTTCCATCTCTGGGCTATTGTGAATAGGGCTGCTATGAACATTTTGGTACATGTCTCTTTTTGAATTATGGTTTTCTCAGGGTATATGCCCAGTAGTGGGATTGCTGGGTCATATGGTAGTTCTATTTGTAGTTTTTTAAGGAACCTCCATAACGTTCTCCATAGTGGCTGTACCAATTCACATTCCCACCAGCAGTGCAAGAGTGTTCCCTTTTTTCCACACCCTCTCCAGCATTTATTGTTTCTAGATTTTTTGATGATGGCCATTCTGACCAGTGTGAGATGATATCTCATTGTAGTTTTGATTTGCATTTCTCTAATGAGTAAAGGTGTTGAGCATCCTTTCATGTGTTTGCTGGCAGTCTGTATATCTTCTGTGGAGAAATGTCTATTTAGGTCTTCTGCCCATTTTTGGATTGGGTTGTTTGTTTTTTTGTTATTGAGCTGCATGAGCTGCTTATAAATTTTGGAGATTAATCCTTTGTCAGTTGCTTCATTTGCAAATATTTTCTCCCATTCTGATGGTTGTCTTTTGGTCTTGTTCATGGTCTCCTTTGCTGTGCAAAAGCTTTTAATTTTCATTAGGTCCCATGTGTTTATTTTTGTCTTTATTTCCATTTCTCTAGGAGGTGGGTCAAAAAGGATCTTGCTGTGATTTATGTCATAGAGTGTTCTGCCTATGGTTTCCTCTAAGAGTTTGATAGTTTCTGGCCTTACATTTAGGTCTTTAATCCATTTTGAGCTTATTTTTGTGTATGGTGTTAGGGAGTGATCTAATCTCATACTTTTACATGTCCCTATCCAGTTTTCCCAGCACCACTTATTGAAGAGACTGTCCTTTCTCCACTGTACATTCCTGCCTCCTTTATCAAAGATAAGTTGACCATATGTGCATGGGTTTATCTCTGGGCTTTCTATCCTGTTCCATTGATCTATCTTTCTGTTTTTGTGCCAGTACCATACTGTCTTGATTACTGTAGCTTTGTAGTATAGTCTGAAGTCAGGGAGTCTGATTCCTCCAGCTCCATTTTTCGTTCTCAAGATTGCTTTGGCTATTCGGGGTCTTTTGTGTTTCCATACAAATTGTGAAATTTTTTGCTCTAGTTCTGTGAAAAATGCCAGTGGTAGTTTGATAGGGATTGCATTGAATCTGTAGATTGCTTTGGGTAGTAGAGTCATTTTCACAATGTTGATTCTTCCAATCCAAGAACATGGTACATCTCTCCATCTATTTGTATCATCTTGAATTTCTTTCATCAGTGTCTTATAATTTTCTGCATACAGGTCTTTTGTCTCCTTAGGTAGGTTTATTCCTAGATATTTTATTCTTTTTGTTGCAATGGTAAATGGGAGTGTTTTCTTGATTTCATTTTCAGATTTTTCATCATTAGTGTACAGGAATGCCAGAGATATCTGTGCATTAATTTTGTATCCTGCAACTTTACCAAATTCATTGATTAGCTCTAGTAGTTTTCTGGTAGCATCTTTAGGATTCTCTATGTATAGTATCATGTCATCTGCAAACAGTGACAGCTTTACTTCTTCTTTTCCGATTTGGATTCCTTTTATTTCCTTTTCTTCTCTGATTGCTGTGGCTAAAACTTCCAAAACTATGTTGAATAAGAGTGGTGAGAGTGGGCAACCTTGTCTTGTTCCTGATCTTAGTGGAAATGGTTTCAGTTTTTCACCATTGAGGACGATGCTGGCTGTGGGTTTGTCATATATGGCCTTTATTATGTTGAGGAAAGTTCCCTCTATGCCTACTTTCTGCAGGGTTTTTATCATAAATCGGTGTTGAATTTTGTCGAAAGCTTTCTCTGCATCTATTGAGATGATCATATGTTTTTTCTGCTTCAATTTGTTAATGTGGTGTATCACATTGATTGATTTGCGTATATTGAAGAATCCTTGCATTCCTGGAATAAACCCCACTTGATCATGGTGTATGATCCTTTTAATGTGCTGTTGGATTCTGTTTGCTAGTATTTTCTTGAGGATTTTTGCATCTATGTTCATCAGTGATATTGGCCTGTAGTTTTCTTTCTTTGTGACATCCTTGTCTGGTTTTGGTATCAAGGTGATGGTGGCCTCGTAGAATGAGTTTGGGAGTGTTCGCCCCTCTGCTATATTTTGGAAGAGTTTGAGAAGGATAGGTGTTAGCTCTTCTCTAAAGGCTTAATAGAATTCACCTGTGAAGCCATCTGGTCCTGGGCTTTTGTGTGTTGGAAGATTTTTTATCACAGTTTCAATTTCAGTGCTTGTGATTGGTCTGTTCATATTTTCTATTTCTTCCTGATTCAGTCTTGGCAGGTTGTGCATTTCTAAGAATTTGTCCATTTCTTCCAGGTTGTCCATTTTATTGGCATAGAGTTGCTTGTAGTAATCTCTCATGATCTTTTGTATTTCTGCAGTGTCAGTTGTTACTTCTCCTTTTGCATTTCTAATTCTATTGATTTGAGTCTTCTCCCTTTTTTTCTTGATGATT
Source organism: Mesoplodon mirus (assembly GCF_964341445.2). NCBI lineage: Eukaryota > Metazoa > Chordata > Mammalia > Artiodactyla > Ziphiidae > Mesoplodon > Mesoplodon mirus. The sequence continues at coordinate 30,689,728 of NC_138993.1, forward strand.
CTGGCTAATGGTTTATCAATTTTGTTTATCTTCTCAAAGAACCAGCTTTTAGTTTTATTGATCTTTGCTATCGTTTCCTTCATTTCTTTTTCATTTATTTCTGATCTGATTTTTATGATTTCTTTCCTTCTGCTAACTTTGGGATGTTTTTGTTCTTCTTTCTCTAATTGCTTTAGGTGCAGGGTCAGGTTGTTTACTCGAGATGTTTCCTGTTTCTTAAGGTGGGATTGTATTGCTATAAACTTCCCTCTTAGAACTGCTTTTGCTGCATCCCATAGGTTTTGGGTCATCGTGTCTCCATTGTCATTTGTTTCTAGGTATTTTTTAATTTCCCCTTTGATTTCTTCAGTGATCACTTTGTTATTAAGTAGTGTATTGTTTAGCCTCCATGTGTTTGTATTTTTTACAGCTCTTTTCCTGTAATTGATATCTAGTCTCATAGCATTGTGGTCAGAAAAGATACTTGATACAATTTCAATTTTCTTAAATTTACCAAGGCTTGATTTGTGACCCAAGATATGATCTATCCTGGAGAATGTTCCATGAGCACTTGAGAAAAATGTGTATTCTGTTGTTTTTGGATGGAATGTCCTATAAATATCAATTAAGTCCATCTTGTTTAATGTATCATTTAAAGCTTGTGTTTCCTTATTTATTTTCATTTTGGATGATCTGTCCATTGGTGAAAGTGGGGTGTTAAAGTCCCCTACTATGATTGTGTTACTGTCGATTTCTCCTTTTACGGCTGTTAGTATTTGCCTTATGTATTGAGGTGCTCCTATGTTTGGTGCATAAATATTTACAATTGTTATATCTTCTTCTTGGATCGATCCCTTGATCATTATGTAGTGTCCTTCTTTGTCTCTTCTAGTAGTCTTTACTTTAAAGTCTATTTTGTCTGATATGAGAATTGCTACTCCAGCTTTCTTTTGGTTTCCATTTGCATGGAATATCTTTTTCCATCCCCTTACTTTCAGTCTGTATGTGTCTCTAGGTCTGAAGTGGGTCTCTTGTAGACAGCATATATATGGGTCTTGTTTTTGTATCCATTCAGCCACTCTGTGTCTTTTGGTGGGAGCATTTAGTCCATTTACATTTAAGGTAATTATCGATATGTATGTTCCTATTCCCATTTTCTTAATTGTTTTCAGTTCGTTATTGTAGGTCTTTTCCTTCTGTTGTGTTTCTTGCCTAGAGAAGTTCCTTTAGCATTTGTTGTAAAGCTGGTTTGGTGGTGCTGAACTCTCTCAGCTTTTGCTTGTCTGTGAACGTTTTAATTTCTCCATCAAATCTGAATGAGATCCTTGCTGGGTAGAGTAATCTTGGTTGCAGGTTTTTCTCTTTCATCACTTTAATTATGTCCTGCCACTCCCTTCTGGCTTGTAGAGTTTCTGCTGAGAGATCAGCTGTTATCCTGATGGGGATTCCCTTGTGTGTTATTTGTTGTTTTTGCCTTGCTGCTTTTAATATGATTTCTTTGTTTTTAAGTTTTGACAGTTTGATTAATATGTGTCTTGGCGTATTTCTCCTTGGATTTATCCTGTATGGGACTCTCTGTGCCTCCTGGACTTGATTAACTATTTCCTTTCCCATATTAGGGAAGTTTTCAACTATAATCTCTTCAAATATTTTCTCAGTCCCTTTCTTTTTCTCTTCTTCTTCTGGGACCCCTATAATTCTAATGTTGGTGCATTTAATGTTGTCCTAGAGGTCTCTGAGACTGTCCTCTGTTCTTTTCATTCTTTTTTCTTTATTTTGCTCTGCAGCAGTTATTTCCACTATTTTATCTTCCACCTCACTTATCCGTTCTTCTGCCTCAGTTATTCTGCTATTGATCCCATCTAGAGTATTTTTCATTTCATTTATTGTGTTTTTAATTGATGCTTGATTCATCTTTAGTTCTTCTAGGTCCTTGTTAACTGTTTCTTGCATTTTGTCTATTCTATTTCCAAGATTTTGGATCTGGGAAATAGAATCTTGGATCATCTTTACCATCATTTTTCTGAATTCTTTTTCAGGTAGACTGCCTATTACCTCTTCATTTGTTAGGTCTGGTGGGTTTTTATCTTGCTCCTTCACCTGCTGTGTGTTTTTCTGTCTTCTCATTTTGCTTATGTTACTGTGTTTGGGATCTCCTTTTTGCAGGCTGCGGGTTCATAGTTCCCATTGTTTTTGGTGTCTGTCCACAATGGCTAAGGTTGGTTTAGTGGGTTGTGTAGGCTTCCTGGTGAAGGGGACTAGTGCCTGTGTTCTGGTGGATGAGGCTGGATCTTGTCTTTCTTGTGGGCAGGTCCACTTCTGGTGGTGTGTTTTGGGGTGTCTGTGGACTTTTTATGATTTTAGGCCACCTCTCTGCTAATGGGTGACGTTGTGTTCCTGTCTTGCTAGTTGTTTGGCATAGGGTGTCCAGCACTGTAGCTTGCTGGTCGTTGAGTGAAGCTGGGTGCTGGTGTTGAGATGGAGATCTCTGGAAGATTTTCGCCGTTTGATATTATGTGGACTTGGGAGGTCTCTTGTGGACCAGTGTCCTGAAGTTGGCTCTCCCATCTCAGAGGCACAGCACTGAATCCTGGCTCCTCAATTTGGGATGATTTGTTGTCTATTCATGTATTCCACAGATGCAGGGTACATCAAGTTGATTGTGGAGCTTTAATCCACTGCTTCTGAGGCTTCTGGGAGAGGTTTCCCTTTCTCTTCTTTGTTCTCACAGCTCCTGGGTCTCAGCTTTGGATTTGGCCCCGCCTCTGCGTGTAGGTCACCGGAGGGTGTCTTTTCTTTGCTCAGACAGGACAGGGTTAAAGGAGCAGCCTCTTCGGGGACTCTGGCTCACTCAGGCCGGGCAGGAGGGAGGGGCACGGAGTGCGGGGCGAGCCTGCAACGGCAGAGTTCGGCGTGACGTTGTACCAGCCTGAGGCGCACCGTGTGTTCTCCCAGGGAAGCCGCCCCTGGATCCTGGGACCCCGGCAGTGGTGGGCTGCACAGGCTCCCGGAAGGGCGGTGTGGACAGTGACCTGTGTTCGCACACAGGCTTCTTGGTGGTGGCAGCAGCAGCCCCAGCGTCCCGTGCCCGTCACTGGGCTCCACGCTTTCAGTCGTGACTCACGCCCGTCTGTGGAGCCCCTTTAAGCAGCTCTCTTAATCCCCTCTCCTCGCGCACCAGGAAACCAAGAGGGAAGAAAAACTCTCTTGCCTCTTCGGCAGCTCCAGAGTTTTCCCGGACTCCCTCCCGGCTAGCTGTGGCTCATTAACCCCCTTCAGGCTGAGTTCTCGCCGCCAGCCCCAGTCCTCTCCCTGCGCTGTGACCGAAGCCCGAGCCTCAGTTTCCAGCGCCGCCCGCCACGGCGGGCGAGCAGACAAGCCTCTTGGGCTGGTGAGTGCCGCTCGGCACTGATCCTCTGTGCAGGAATCTCTCCACTTTGCCCTACCCAGGTATGTGGGTAGTTTCTTGCCTTTTGGGAGGTCTGGGGTCTTCTGCCAGCATTCAGTAGGTGTTCTGTAGGAGTTGTTCCACGTGTAGCTGTATTTCTGGTGTATCCATGGGGAGGAAGGTGATCTCCGCGTCTTACTCTTCCGCCATCTTACCCGGAAGTCTGATATAGTCACTTTTTGAAGACAGTTTGGAAGACAATTTTTACAAAACTAAATATTCCCTTACCATAAGATCCACCCATCACATGCCTTGGCATTTACTCAGAAGAGTTCACAACTTATATCCACAAAAAAACCTGCATATGGATGTTTATAGCAGTTTAGTCTTACTTGCCCAAACTTAGAAGCAACTGAGATGCCCTTCAGTAGGTGAATGGATAAGTAAACTGTGATCCATCAGACAATGGAATATTATCCAGCACTAAAAAGAAATGAGCTATCAAGCCATGAAAAGACATGGAGGGAACTTGAATGCATATCATTAAGGGAAAGAAGCCAATCTGAAAAATTTACATAGTGTATGACTTCTACTATATGATATTCTGGAAAAGGCAAATCTATGGAGATAACAAAAAAATGTAGTGGTTCTTAGAGGTTGAGGTGGGGGAAAGTAAGAATAAGTGGAGCACAGAGGATTTTTAAGGCAGTGAAAACACTTTGTGTGAGACTATAATGATAGATTCATGTCACTATACATTTGTCTAAACCCAGAGAAAGTACTACACCAAGTGTGAACACTAATATGAATGCTGGACTTTGGGTGATTATGCTGTGTCAGTGTAAGTTCATTAATTGTAACAAGTGTACCACTCTGGTGGCGAATGTTGATAATGGGAGAGGCTATATGTGTTTAGAGTGTTTGGGAAAACTCTGTATCTTCTCAATTTTGCTGTGAATCTAAAACTACTCTAAAAAATAGTATTTAAAAAAAATTGAGTATTTAGAAATGTAAAATATTATAATGACATTATAGTTTTTCCATCAGTGACATTTAGATTCTATATTTTGTTAGAAAACTATAAATATCATGGAAAAGTGGTATTGCAGTGTCTTTCAATGTGTTTTCTATAAGATTTTTCAGAAGCTAGTAATCTAAACAGTCCTAACACTGCATGTTGTTTCAGCTGGAAATGTTAATCACATTTCTATACCTCGGGAATGAAGAATACAAAGGCCACAACATTTCTGCTATAAAGATGATTTATTAATGTTGAATATTCTCCTTTTCATTACTATGCATTTATTTGGGAAAGCAATACTTGTAGGGGAAGAGGAGCCATATGATAACTATTAACTTTCAAACAAACAAACAAAAAAAGGGCCTGCTTCACTGATCCATGTCATTAGCAAAGTCTTGGAGGCTCATAACAAGCACATCAGTTGAACAATACAGACCTCCATCTCCAAGTTATCCACACACAGGTTCATACACTCACTCTCACACATATAATGTTCACACAAACAACACACAGGCTTAACAGAAACAATACGCATGCAACACACATTTACACAACATACACACACACACAATAGACCATTATAATCTACACATCCATGGCAAGTAGCAAGTATTCAGGAATATTAACTTAAAAAATAAACTGATTGAAGGGAAAAATGAAAAAGCAAATAAAGCTACAGAGAGTTACAGATTTTGCAAACTTTGTCCTGCTCCCCACAAAGTTAGTCTTTTTAAATCAAAATATATTGTCAGACTGAATAACAGACAAGTTCCTTTTCAAAAGAAAATAAATAATGGGCATACATACAATGAACATTTAATCATGTTTCTTGTATCCCCAGGCTCATCATAGTAAATGGGACACAATGAATTCAAGTAGTACTTGTTACATGAACAGACCAATGAATACGTATACTGATTAGATGAAATAATAAAAACGTTTGGATCATTTTGTGGAGCTGAGCAGAAGGATAGTATAAATGTTATTTCTAGGTGGTAGAGTATCCATGCACATGCAGCTTAGTTATATTGCCAAATTTTCCCCCAATAGTTGTTTTCATCTACTTAACTGAAAATGTCTGTTGATTATTTTTATTCTTCTGTATCTCTCGGATTTGCTACTTATTTCCTCTGTCTCTATCTTAGTCAAAAGTCTTATTATTTCATACCTTGAATAGGTTGTTCAGAATTTGCTCCCACCCTGCAGATTCTCTCAATTCTAAACCATCATCCTGCATAAAAATGCCAGTCTAGTCTTTTTAAGGCAAGGATTTGGGCAATTTACTACCCTGTTTGAACATCATCAAGTTTCCAACCCCTGTATCAACAGAATAATTTCCAGACTCCATATCTTTGTATTCAGGTTCCCTACAGAGGTGGCAGCTCACTTTATTTCAACTTGTATACTTCTTTATCTCTCTTGATTCCCCTAATCAAGTCTACATAGTATCACTGTGACACACATTGCATTTTTCCACTTTGACATTCCTGCTCACATTGATCCAGTTTTTAAAGTCCATCCTGCTCCTCATCTTGCAGACCCCAGCACCTCTATCATGTTTATGTGATGAAGATGAAGACTTCTCTGACGGCATCAGGAAATCATTCTTCTATTTTTCTGAGTAACCAGAGCACTAATTATCTCTACCACATTTCCTAAAATATAGTTTGTGATATAACACTAATTCTATGAGATAATAAATGTTAATAACAAATGTCTAATAACTTTTGGAAATCCTGATATAAATATACTATAAAAAATTCTTATCAACATTTCTCCAAGCCATGTTAGATGGAATGCAGCATTGATTGTAGAACTCATGTTGTACAAAGCATCTAATGGTACTGGCATTCCACCAAACTAATTGTGGAAAAACATTTGTTTATGACAGTTTTATAAGATATATTTCTAGCTTGAATTATCCTTTTGTTTTTTCCATATAGACATTTTAATTTTGTAGCTGAACATATTTCCTTATCTGATTTCTAGATTTTTAGGTTTTCATTACTGTATTAACCTTATTCCTGGAACCATATTACTTTTTAATTTCCCTCTACGCCATATTTGCTACATACTTCCAATTTTTTAAACCTAAGTATATTTCTTAAAATACTCCAAGCTACTTATTAATTTTCTTTTGTTGCTATAACTAACACAAACGGGGTTGCTTAAAAGAGCACATATTTATTATCTTACCATTCTGGAGGTCAGAATGTGTCTCACTGAAGTAATATCAAGGTGTTAGAAGTGCAGTGTTCCCTTCTGAAAGCTGTGGGAAGAATCCATTTTTGTGTTTTATCTAGATTTGAAAGGCTGTTCCTGCCCTCACTCTTTGCAAATACCTCTTCCATTTTCAGAATCAGCGATGGTCAGAGAGAGACCTCACTCTGACTTTGATTCTCCGGCCTCCCTCACTTGTAATGTAATTCACATTACAAGGGCTCTCATGATTACATTACATTAGACTCACTGGATAATCCAATATAATTTCCCCTTCTCAAGGTCCGCTGATTACCAACCTTAATTCCATCTGCAGCCTTAATTCCCCTTTTCCTTGTAACACAATGTATTCATAGTTCCTGGATATAAGAATGTGAATATCTCTGTGGGGTCATTAATTTGCCTACAGCAGATACTTTAAACTGTTTTGAGCTAAAGTATGACAACCAATGTATAAAATAAGTAAAATGTATAAAATAGTGAATAAGTAAAAAGTAGGTAATCAATAATTGAGATGTTCTTTGGGGTACATAATTAATCTTCTTACATGGATTATAAGTGGTTTGGCAGTTTGCCTTAACTTTTCCTGTTTCCCCTCAGTGCCTGAAACAGATTTTTATCTACAGCTGATTCGCAGTAAAATTAATTAAATAAATGCAACTTACATTATTCTATTTCCACAATTCCATAGGCCAACATGCACACATATTTACAAACTACAATATTACATATTATTATTTCCAGCTATTTAAAATGCTTTTATAAATGCCATAAAATATTTATTCTATGTAAAATACTACATATTCTCTTATCTGTTTAATATAATTTTCAGATCCACCTGAGGTAAATGCTTTATTCTATCTAGCACTCATGAATTAAAGACTGATTCATATACAAAAGCTGAAATCCTAAAATATATGGAAAATGAGAGCAAAAATAGTTGTTAAAAAAAAGAGAACATTCTCAATGATGTTAGTGTGACTTTGGAAGAATGTATAAAATATAAACAGCATTAATATATAGTATATAATAAATAAAAGTGCCACTTTTTTTTTGCTTTTGGAACTTATTTCAATGATTTAGAAACTTGATTTTAATTAAAGTAGCAGGATTAGACTATCTTAGATCTTTCCTATTGTTTTCCAACCCTTTATACCAATTTGAGTAAAGGACAATAAAATCCTAGTCATGATCTAGGATTTATATTTGCTGCTGTTATTTAGAAAATGTATAATACTAATAATAAAAAATTGAGTGAAGTCCAGTATGTTCTGTGTTTACAACTGATTGGGAAACTCTATAGCAGGAATTAAGATTGGGAGGATGTGAAATAATCACTTTAGAGCAATGGTTTTCAAAGCTGGCTGTCATTCATATCTCCAAGGACATTAAAAAATTTCAATGCCCTTCATTGTCACCCCTCAAAAAAGATTAAATCCAACTACCTATTTTAGAGATCTGACAATCAAAGAGTTGCACAGTCAGTTGAGAAAGGGGAAAAAAATAAAATTCTAATGATTAAGCTTAAAAAAAAATCCCACTGCCCAGGTCACACTTTAGACCAATGAAATCAAAATCAGATTCCAGGTCATACCCCAGATCAATGAAATCAAAGTCAGATTGTAATGCATGGGCACAGTGAGTTTCAAGAATTAATGGTCTTACCTTAGGGGTTGATTTCCAGCAACAAGTAACAATCTATGAAATTTCCACTTACTAATTTATTCTCTAAATTTATCTCAGCAAGATCGCTAAACTTTTAAAATCCTGAACTTGTAACGATCCCCATGGGTAAAAGAGATTCACTTTTACAGCACTCATCATTTATTTTTTTATTCCTCATCTTTACTTCAGAATCATGCTGGAAGACTTAATCTCAAAATTCAACAATTGATTTTACATAGTCTTATAATTTTAGCAAGCTAATTAGAAGTTCTTAATTTATCTATTGGGGATTGATACCTATATATATTGGGGATTGATACCTAATTCCAAAATCCAAGGAAAAGAATGAGTGGAGGTTTTAGTTACAGGTGGTAAAATTTATAATACTTAATGTTTGTTGAGAGCTCACTTCACACATAACACAATTTACAAGGTAGGAACTATTACTATTTTTTTCATTTTCTTTATTTATATAGTGGGTGAGTAAACTGAGGAAAAGAAAGTGTAAGACTTGGTATAGTCCACACAGCTTCTAGATCTAAAAATTGGGATTAGGAACTAAGTCAATTGAAATCCAGAATGTGTGTTCTTACCTACTATATCACAGAAAAACTTAAAATATTATAATATAACCAAGAATTTCTGAGCAGTAATGACAACCCTTTCAGGGAGCAGTTTGCCTAGATGTTGTTCTCTTTCCACAAAAGACTTAAAAGGAAGCCTTTCACTAGACCAGCAGAGAAATACAATATTCCCCAAACATTAAGAGGCAGCTGCAGGAAGCATTTTGTAAATATATGGTACTTGTATAATTAAGGTTTAAGTAGAGAATTAGCTTACAGTCACATAAATACAGTTAGAAAACCTGAAACTTCCCAAGCTGAATTCATAGTACCTCTTTTTCTCTTCAAACCCATCTCCTCCATTTTTTTTTTTGTCCAGTGCATAGCAACTAGAAAATTTGTTGTTCCATTTATCTTTTAGAAAACATTCTCCACAAATTCTTTATTTTCATCCAGGCTTCCCACAACCCACACTTTAGATATCTCCCCCTGCTTTCAATCCAACTACTTGTTTTAAAAGTTTGTCCATTTTCACCTTCAACGTTGTGATAGCCGCCTGCTTGCCCTATCAGTATAGCCCCTTTTGCATTGTCCTGACAGATGACCTCATCTAAAATGGAAATATAGACATGTCTTTTTTTTTTTGCTTAAAATATTTCAATAAATTTCATGTTAAAATACTAAAATTATCTTCAAGATAAAATCTAATATCCTTACATATAGTTCTAAATATGTTTTTATAATCTAACCCTGCCTATTTAGTCTCATTTCTAGTTTTAATCCTAATGTACTTCTTTATCTCTAAACATTCATGTATATGACTCCCTTTATTAGGGAATCTTAGAAAATCTTTTATTCTCCTGGATATATCATATATATATATATATATATATATATATATATATATATATATATATATATTTAAATTCATCCAAGTATTACTTTTTTAATAGTTTCTTATTCAAATCTCCAGCTACAATATAAACAACATTTTTTCTACATGACAGCAAATTCCAAAAGTCAACTGTCAACTAAATGTGATACAAAGGAAAAAGATATTGTACACAAATGGAAATTAAAAAAAAAAGATGGAGTATCAATACTTATATAAAACAAGATAAACTTTAAAACAAAAACTGCAGCAATAAACAAAGAAGGACATTACATAATGATGAAAGAATTAAGCCAAGAATAGGATATAACACTTAGGAACATCTAAATATATAAAGTAAGTTTTAACAGACATTAAAGGAAAACTAAACAGTAACACGTTAGAGAAGGGGACTTTAACACCCAATTTACATCTATGAAGAGATCATCCAAACAGAAAATCAATAAGAAAACATTGGCCTTAAACAATGTATTATGCCAAATGAACTTAATAGATATATACAAACAATACATTCAAAAACAGTAGAATACACATTCTTTTCAAATGTATGTGGAACATTCTCCAAGATAGATCACATGCTAATCAATAAAACAATTCTCAATAAACTTAAGAAGATCAAAATTATATTGAACATCTTTACTGACCACAGTGGTAGGAAACTAGAAATCAATTACAAGAAGAAAAATGGAAAAAAAAAAAACATGTGGAGGCTAAACCACATGCTGTTAAACAGCCAATGTGTCAACAAAAAAATCAAAGAGCAAATAAAAATTACCTCAAGACAAATGAAAACAGAAACACAGCATTACAAAATCTATGAGATATATAGCAAAAGCAGTTCTAAGGGGGAAGCTTATAGTGATACAGACCTACCTCAGGAAACAAGAAATGTCTAAAATAAGCAATTTTACATTACATCTACAGGAACTAGAAAAGAAAAACAAAGTCCAAAGTTAGTAAAAGAAAGAAATAATAAAGATCATAGAGGAAAAAAATAAAGAATAAATAAAGGAGAAAAGATCAATAAAATTAAGAGCTTGTTCTTTGAAAAGATCAACAAATTGATAAACTTTTAGCTAGACTCAGGAAAATAAGACAGGGTCCAAAATATAAAATCAAGAATGAAAGTGGAGAAGCTACAACCAATAGCACAGAAATGTAATACAAAGGATCATAAAAGATCACTATGAACAATTAAACACCAAAAGATTGGACAGTTTAGAAAAATTGATAAATTCCTAGAAAAAAATTTGCAAGACTGAATCAGAAATAAATAGAAACTCTGAACAGGCTGATTACTAGTAGTGAAATTGAATCAGTAACAAAAAAAAAAAAAAACCAACAAATAAAACTCAGGACCAGATGGCTTCACAGGTGAATTCTACCAAACATTTAAAGAAGAGATAATACCTACCTTCCTCAAACTATTCTGAAAATATTGAAGAAGATTACTCCCAAATTTGTTCTACAAGGCCAGCACTACCCTGACACCAAAAGTGGATCAAGACAAAAAAATATATATATAGGGCAATATCCCTAATGAACATATACATGAAAATCCTTAACAAAATACTAGTAAACTAAATTCAGCAATATATTAACAGGACCATACACCATGATCAAATGGGATTTATCACAGGGATGCAAGAATGTTTCAATATTCACACATTAATCAACATAATACAGCATACTAACAAGAGGAAAGGTAAAAATCATATAATCATCTCAGTAGATGCAGAAATAGCATTTGAAAAAATCCAACATTTATTTATGATTAACACTCTCAACTAAGTGGGCATAAAGGGAATACACTTCTACTAATAAAGGCCATATATGACACACACACAGCTATCATTATCCTCTATGGAGAAATGCTGAAAGCTTTTCCTCTAAGATCAGGAGCAAGGCAAGTATGCCCACTCTCGTCACTTTTATTTACATAGTACTGGAAGACATAGCCACAGCTTCAGAAAAGAAATAGAAACAAAAGTTATCCAAATTGGAAAGGAAGAAGTAAAACTATCTCTATTCTCAGATGACAGCATATATAGCAAACCATAAAGACTCCACCAAAAAGTATTAGAACTAGTATATAAATTCAGTAATTTCAGAATATAAGATACAGAAATCTATTGCATTTCTATACACTAATTACAAGCTATCAGAAAGGTAAATGAAGAAAATAATCCCATTTACAATTGAAGCAAAAAAGAATAAAATACCCAGGAATAAATTTAACCAAGAAGGTGAAAGACCTCTACTCTGAACACTGTAAGATGTTGATGAAAGAAATTGAAGAAAACACAAATAAATTGAAATATATACAGTGCTCATGGATTGGAAGAATTAATATTATTAAAATGTCTATGTTACCCAAAGCAATATACAGGTCCAATTCAATCCATATCAAAATACCAATGATATTTTTCACAGAACTAGAGGAAATACTTCTAAAATTTGAATGGATACACAAAAGACCCTGAAGAGCCAAAGGAGTTTTAAGAAAGAATAACATAACTGTAGGTGTCACACTCCCTGATTTTAAACTATACTACAAAGTTTTAATAATCAAAAAAGTACGGTACTGGCACAAAAACAGACACATAGATCAATGGAACAGAATAGAAAGCCCAGAAATAAACTCATGCTTATATAGTCAATCAATGAATAAAGAGGCAAGATTATAAAGTGGGGAAAAGACAGTCTCTTCAACTAACAGTGATGGAAAAACTGGACAGATACATGCAAAAAAATGAAACTGGACCACTTTCTTATATCATATACAGAAATAAATTCAGAATGGATTAAAAACTTAAATGTAAGACCTGAAACCATGAAACTCCTATAAGAAAACATAGACAATAAACCCTTGATATTTGTCTAGGCAATATCTTATTGGATCTGCCTCCTCAGGCAAGGGCAACAAAAGTAAACAACAACAACAATGACAACAAAAATAAATGGGACTACATCCACTAAAACCCTTTTGCACAGTAAAGGAAACCATCAACAACAACAAAAAAGCAAAGTACTTAATGGGAAAATATATTTGTAAATGATATATCTGAAAAAGTCTTAATATCTAAAATATATTAAAAATCTCAAGCAACTCAATAACAACAACAAAAAAAATCAATCAGATTAAAAAATGAGTCAAGGACCTGAATAGACATTTTTCCAAAGAAAACATAGAGATGACCAACAGATTCATTAAAAGGGTCTCAATATCACTAATTATCAGGGAAATGAAAATCAATACCACAATGAGATAATACCTCTCACTTGTCAGAATGTCATCAAAGTAACGTCAAATAGCAAGTGTTAGCCAGGTTGTGGAGAAAAAGGAATGCTTGTACACGATTGATGGGAATCTGTATTTGTGCAGTCACTATGGAAAATGTTAGTGGTTCCTCAAAAATTAAAAATATAACTATGATACTAATCCAGCAATTCCATTCCTGGGTGCCTATATGAAGAAAATGAAAACACTAATTCAAAGAGATATATGCATCCCTATGATCATTGCAGTGCTATTTACAATAGGCTAAGACATGGAAGAAACCCAAAGGTCCATCAGCAGATGAATGGATAATGATGATGTGGTATTTGTACACAATGGAATATTACTCAGCCATAAAAAAGGATAAAATAATGCCATTTGTAACAATATGGATGGTAAGTAAGTTATAGCAAGGGAAGTAAGTCAGATAGAGAAAGACAAATTCTGTACAATTTCAATTATATGTGGAATGTAAAAAACAGAATAAATGAACAAACAAAACAAAACAAAACAGGCTTATAGATGCAGGGAACAAAGTGGTGGTTGTCAGATGGGAGCAGATTGGGAGAATGGACAAAATAGGTGAAGAAGGTTAAGAGGTACAAACCTCCACTCCTTATAGAAGAAATAAGTCATGGATATGTAATACACAGCATAAGGTGTATAGTCAACAATATTATAATAACTTTGAGTAGAGACAGATGGTTACTAGACTTATTGTGGGGATCATTTTGTAACATATATAAATTTCAAACCACCATGTTATACACCTGAAACCAATATTGTATGTCTACCATACTTTAATGAAAGTGAATGTTCATAAAAATGAATAAAAAATAAAAGTCAATTGCCAGATATGGTAACATTCAGAGAATAAGCAGTTAGGATTAGTTAACAAAGACCTGAATGGTGCCAGTGCTTTTATCATAAGGTTAAGGAGATTTTAAAAATCTTAGTTAGAAAATGGTCTATTCCAAATTTAATCATGTCCTATCTCCATATTTGTTCATTTTTTCCTTAAATTTCCTTGAACGAAGTAGATATAAATATGAAATTTTCCTCTCCCTTCAGCAGTGTTGTGTTCAATCACATCATGTCACTTTAATACAATGTTTAGACTATGGTAATGCATTTACCCTTTTCCTATGGTAGTAGCATTGATAAATCAGATGTGGGCCTAGATATTGACTATATCTTTTATAATTTACCAGTCAAATTTTACAAAGTAGAAACAAGAACAAAGTAAGAAAAACACTTGGAAAGATGATGTAGAGATGATATAGTTATAACATGCAATTTGGTAAGTGATTCAAAAGCAATTATATTTATTATAAACTTATATGAAGGTAATGATTATTACACATAAGCATACAGCCATGATATGGTGTAAGCTAGAAGCCAGATCATGCAGTTACAGTGTTTACCATTGTTATTCAATAAAATTTACAATAAAATTTACTTACATCATTTAGTGTATATTCTACTCCATTGTAATGAAGAATATTAGTAAGCAGTTTGCAAAAAAAAAATGATTTATAATATTCAATCAATTTTTTTCTCTTCTCGTTACAGCTCCAACGTGAGGAATCACCATCAGAAAATAAATTTTAATCATTACTGAATAAGCAACAAGAACTTTGAATTAGTAAATAACTGTGTTTCTTTTGACCAGGGTATAGTATATCCTAATAAGAACTATAGTTTTCTAACTTCATGCTGTGAACATGACTCTACTTGACTCCTCCCTACCCTCCATACATATTCAACTCCTACAAAATTGAGAGATTTATTGTTTTTCTTCATTCCAGCTTTGATCAGAAATGTATTCTAAGGCAGATCAATCATTTTTATTGAAATAAACATAAAACTTAAAGTGTCTCTAATTATTATATGTTACTATAAAGTGAGAGGACCTCTGGGTTATGGTGACAGAGCTCAGAAGACTTTACAGGAAAGTAGAGGAAGCTGAGAATGGGCTTCTATTATATCTTCTTCCACAGATTGCTTTCAAGGAGTGTCACCAGTTTGTCCAAATCTCCAGATAAAGGAATTTACTGAACCCAGATTGTTGCTTATATACAAGGCTATATCAATTGACAGGTAGGATTTTTCAGCAAGAATTTGAAAGTGATGCTAAGAAGTGGAGTAGTATTACTATGGTTCTCGCTGATCCTTCTGTTTTGGAGCATGACTAACGCCAAGGGCTGAATTATAAGGAGGAAGTTTTACTTCCTAAGCAAAAATCCCAACAAAGGGCCTGAAACCTAGTTATTAGTTTGAAAGCAACTAATATTTCAATTACTTAGCTTGAGCCAACATGAGGGATTACAGCGTAGCCTAAAGAATACTTGACATATAAACATCAGAGAGCTGAGCTGTAGTCACATGGATACATTTATCCATATGTGCCGTAAAGAATCTTAAGGCTTATAAATTAGCAGGGTTGTTAGTATATTAAGGGAAAAAGAAAAAGAAAGATGAAAGTTTAAAAAAAGAATAAAATGGAAAATTAGGTGGGAAAGAAGGTAGGAATTGAGGGAGAAAATGCTAGAAAGAGAAATATGTTAAAAGACGTTCAACATAGGAAAAGGATGAGGAGGATGGATAAAATGTGATATATGAGATCCCAATACAGCTAGTAGTGTTGAGAGATTATTAAAAAGCTTCATTCATTCATCCAATTGTACAAAGTAATGGCACAGACATGGTCACTTCTGTCAAGGAGTCATTGTTGGAGAGAGAATTGAAAGAAATAATGCTAAAAGTGATCAGTTGTGTTTTATGAGTCTACAATGGAAAAAGCACACACAAGGAAGACAAAACTATTCGGAATCAGGGAAATGCGTATTCACTCAGGTTCTGAATGAAAGACAATATCTTCAACATGGCAATGTCCTAAGAACAGGGATGCATGGTGAAAACAAAAGTCTAAAAATATATTATTTGACAACCAAACTTACGTGAAAGAAGCAGTGCTGAAGGCTAAGAGTGAGAAATTTCCCTAACTCTTAGAGTTCATCAAAGAATTAACAGCTTGATTCCTTCTTCAAAACATATGAACCATATTCTTGCAGTCTTAAAATAACTGAAATTCATAAAAATACATAAATCACAATTATGGCATAATCAAACAGGTTTAACTACAATAAGCTAACAATTTTTGAGACCGGCAGTTTCTCATTAAACTGGAGCTATAATTTGGGTAACAGAACAGAGGCAGAATGAAGATACTGTGCCACTATTTGAGTAATTGCTTTTGTTACTAATGGAAAAGAACTGCACCCTGTTATCCTGAAGTAACATTACAGTATGTGGCAGCCTCTAACTAAATCAAAGAGGAATAGTTAGAGGATATACAACTATATGATATATAGACTTTTGGAACACCATTGTATCTGAGGAAGCCAATAAATAATATTTTGAAAGGTAAGGATACATATAATTACTTAACTGAAAAGATAAAGTAACCAGTTCTCATAGTGCTACACCTAAACTTTCAAGCATGCATCTATAAATATGAGGCAATATCTAGTTGTTTATGCAGGTGTCAGAGTTTCCTAAAGGATAGGCTGTAGTTATTAATAAATCATAGCCTAAGAGAAGGGTATAATGAAATATCTAGGTTAAGAAGTTGTATAGCCATAGGAAGAACTCTCACCTGCTTTGGAAAGTAAATAGCTCTGGGGAGCAATACATGGCCAAAGGAATTCACAAGTTTCCTTACCCAGTGCATAATTTTAGCATTTAACCTTGTTTAGGTTGATCTATTCAGGTTGTGTGTGTCTTTTATTTATATTATACTGTGAGCTTAGCAAGAGTAAGAGCTATGTCTTCTCCACTTTGCCATCTATTCCTCACATTACTTAGTGTCTACCAGGTGCTCAAGTAATATTATTGAGACTTAAGCCTTACCGATGCTACTTGACCTCACATGCTTCATTTAGTAAATCATAACATTCTGCTTTTGCTTTGTTTCCTTCTTCTTTTCTCAAAATTTTCTTCCAATTACTTTCAAGACTATCAGGTGGTTTGGTTGACACTGTATGCCTATTTTAGTAGTTTATATGCAAGTACTTATGTATAAAGGACTGACCACCATGCTTTGGTTGATGAAAACTTAACCACAGGAGTTTAAAATCTAAAAGATACTGTGACCTAGTTACGTTGATGACTCTCAAAAGTTAGTAGATTTGGAAAGATGTATCTGTCAAAGGCAAGGGAGGCATTCCAGGTAATATCATATCAAAACACATAAATGAATTAAAGAATTGAATCTATTTCATGAACAGTGGATTCAGGCTGAATATACACTCAGTAGACAAATTTGGAAAGGCAGAAGGTTCTCACCTTTGAAAGAACTTTGGTGTGAGACAAACCATCACATTCCAGTTCTGCAGTTTATAAACTAGGCAAATATGGGTTGCATTAATTTTCTGTGAGTGTGTGAAAGGGATCTCATCAAGAATATCACAGTTTGTTGTAAAGATTAAATAGGATTATGGTTGTAGGGTATGTGTATTATAGTTCCTCGTACCTAAGACTAAATAAAAATGAGCTTCATTAATCATTACGAAATATAGATATAGTGAACATTTTTCTGAGCAGGGCTGATGTATATTAAGAAACTTTCCTTACTCAGTACATATTTCAAAATGAAACTAGTTTGACAGTGATAGAGATACTACAAGTAAGGACACCATGAGTAGGGTAGCATTAATGAAATTGATAGTTAGCAGACAGTCTGGGAAAAAAACTATCTAAAACTGGCAACAGATTCAGGGTTCTACACAGGAGACAACTGTGGCCTATGAGTGTGGAAACCTTGGTTCTCATTCTGACTCCCTGCATCTAGCTGCATATCTGCTGTATATTTACTCACCTGTGATAAGCAATAGAATAATAAATCTCCCATTTCCTTTGCAGTTTTAATATTAAACATCCATGATTAGATTAGATAGATAATGGCAGTGTCAGATGAAAGAGAGCATCAAAATTTCAAACTTTAGTGAGAGGTAGAAAAGTAGCATTAAAAATATGCAATTTGGGGCTTCCCTGGTGGCGCAGTGGTTGAGAGTCTGCCTGCCGATGCAGGGGACACGGGTTCATGTACCGGTCCGGGAGGATCCCACATGCCATGGAGCGGCTGGGCCCATGAGCCATGGCCGCTGAGCCTGCGCATCCGGAGCCCGTGCTCCGCAACTGGAGAGGCCACAACAGTGAGAAGCCTGAGTACCGCAAAAAAAAAAAAAAAAAAAAAAAAAAAATTGCAATTTGGAGAGCAAGAAAAGGCACTGATTTGGAGGGAAGAGTCTTGATTTTTTCTCATGTTTATCTGTAGATTGTGATTTTGATTTGTTGGCATAAAACTCAAGTGAAGATGTTTAGGAGGCATTTGGGAATATGCGCTTGACACTTCAGAGAGAAGATATATGACAGGAGCTGATTTGGAAGTCCTCTGCATAAAGGTGACAGTCGGGGCTTTGATAGTGAATGATATCACAGAGTGTAAAACTTTTTCAGAAGGGATACAAATCAGTCCAAGGACAGAGCTTTTGCCATGACTCAAGTACAGGTAGTGTCAAAGGAAGAAGAATCAGAAAAGTTGGTAGACTTTTCAGTGAAGAACTTAACAAATGTGTGTCAAAGAGGAGTTTCAAAGGGGGAAATATGTAGTTCTTCATATCTATATTTACTAAGCTTTACTGAGTGATGATAATAAACATACAGAGGTAGTATTAATAAGCCAATTATGACTAAGAAGAAGAATGTGTATCAGAGGATTAGGCATCACTTTTTCTATCCTAGCTTGGAAATGACAGACCCATGATTCAAACTTAGATATTTCCAATGCCAGGGGCCATGTGCTCTTAGTTATTACTTTAATGATATCAAGGAAGATAAAGCCTCAGAAAAGACTGTTGTATTTGATATGTGAAAGGTGTTGTGTATCTTTCTAAGAAGAGAAGTCAGATTTCAAGGAACTAAGTTTGGAAGGTACAGTAATGAGCTGGAGACAAAAGAGAAAATCTACTTCATCAAGAGAAGGAATAAAGTAATAAACTAATATTTTATAACTAGTAAAGAAAAAATTTAAAGGATAGCAACTTGAGACAGTAACAAAAGGAAAGGAAAACATACCACCGTTATAGGGTAATCTGACCTAATGTTTGGAAAGAGAAAAGAACAAGTAGAAAGGACAAAATTATATTAAAATTATATTATTTTATAATAAGAACTCTACTATGGATTTAAAGTTTTTTGAGGTTTAGATCTTGGCTATGTCCTTAACTAGGTTTTAGAGCTTAGGAAATTTACTTATTTATCTAAGCCTGAGTTTCTTCATTGGTAAAATATATATAATAAAAATACCTAAGGATTAAATGAATAGAGAATATGCAATTGTTTTTTCCTCTGCCTATAATGTCCTTCCTGCAGATATCTACATGGCTAACTCCTTTACTTCCTTCAAGTTTAAACAGAAATTTCCCTCTCAGTGAGGCCTTCCCTGGACTCTTATCTAAAATTTCAAATTTCCTCATACACTTTACATTACATATTTCCCTTCCTGCTTTAATTTTCTTTTAGTGCCTGCAATTAGGTAATCTACTGTTTTTACATAACATGTTCTTTGTCTTTACACCCCACTCAAATGCATGTTTCATGAAGGCATTGATTTATTTATGCTTTGTTCAGCACACTTCACAAGCTTTGAATAAATATTTATCAACTGAATGAATGAATGAATGAAGATGGATATCAAAATCAACAGCTAAATCTCCTAGCAGGCTCTTCCTCAGGTAGAAGAATTGACAGATAATCTAAACAAGACTTTGTCCTCTGAAAATTGCATCAGAATCTCTCCTGAATATGACACTGGGGTTGTGCCATCAGCCAGCTCATTTCTCATTTCCCCTGTAGATGTTTCGGTCTAGTTAGGACTCATTGTCTGTTCTTATAAAACAAGTGCTTCAATCATCCTTAATTCCCAAGTACACCTTTCTCTTTCTCTACAACTTTGCCACATTCAGCTTTATTCTCATACCCAGTTGTATTTCTTAGAATTCCAAATGAATTAGGACCATGAAATCCCTTTGCGTCTGTTTTCTGGGTAGCCTCTCAATCAAGAAGTGGTGAAGGGTTTTGTATTTTTTGAATAACTCCTATCTTTTATGAGCCCTATGCACATTTCTACCATTTATTTTTATATTTTGTGGATCTGGCATATTTCTACATCAAAGCAGTTCAGATAGACTTTAGAAAACAAAACAAAGCAACATCTTTGGATGCAAAGAGAAAAAATATGAATCGTGACTATAATTTCAGAGATCAAAGGCTTATGTTAATCACAATTTCTAACTTTGATATAATTCCAATAAATTGCTAAGCCATTCTTTATTAAAACACACTTGAGGTCTTATGGCAAAGTTCCTTAAAATTATGAGAGAAAATTAAATTCTTGTTAGTGACACTAAAATGGGTATTTTATTTGCTTTAGTAAGAGTTAGGATGAGTAAGTAACTCTTAAAAATTTACTTTCTATTTCAAGAGATGAAAAGCACAATCAAGTTTAAGGTAATGAGTGTCAATATTATCAGTTGTATATTTTTTTAATTACTGAGAAAACTATCACATTTATTGCAGATCATAAAATTTGCTTACTGTTATGAGGTCATTTGCTTCATTGTCCAGCTGGCTGGCTATACAAGATTCGTCTACAGTTCATTAGAATTGTATATAACACTCTTATGAGTCCTTTATCTTCCCCATTATCCTTTTTCTATTTTTTCTTTCATTTTTGTTGTTCTCTAAAAGCCAGCATTACTTTAGTGGCATAGTTTCTCCCAAACAGATTCTATTTATAATTAATTAATATGGTTTTCAAACATCACATATTCTATAACAGATAACTCCCATTACTGTTGACTGATTTAATTTCACTTCACTTCCTTTTTTTAAACATATTTCATTGTGATTCATTGGATATTTCAAATATCCAAGCTCCTTCAACTGTCATTCAAAGTCAATTTAATATATCTACTTTCTAATCTCATTGCATTTAGCATGTACTTATTATTTACTATACCATATGAATTGAGTTACAAGTTCTATCCATTCTCTAAAACTAATTGTAATTGTACTTCTTTTATAAATAATTAACTAAATGCCCCAACTTGTGTCCTACCTATGCAAAAAGACTATGGCAATTCTGTTGGTGCTATTTCATGCTTCCCTACAACATTTTTTTTCTATTGTGTAGCCTTTACTTATGATATTTGTATAGCCAGTTTCTTGGTCCTCTGAAATCACTGCCTTATATTAAAAGCATCTCCTGCCTCTGTTTAGCATTTTTGATAAGTAAGATTACTGACACATCATGTAACTCTTTTTAAAAAACTTTCTAGCTGAAATATACCTGGTCTTGGATTGGGCAACAAATAGGGAGGACATCCCAACAATGCAGAAAAGGAGTATTGAAATCCTGGCACCTAATTTTAGATCTGGACAAAGACAAGTGTGGAAATGTGTTCTCATCTGGAAGAAACATGGACCATGGGGAGAAGCTGCAAAACCTAAAACCTGCTTAGACCCTTCTGAAATGTGTTGTGAAGTTGAAGTGATTTGTACTCCTTTTGATCACATTACAAAGACAGACCCCAATAATGATTTTATCTTTTGTTGTTTGTATAATACTTTATAACCCTGAGCAGATCAGGGTGGCCAGAATGTAGAAGTAGCTGTTTCCAGTAATATGTCAGTTAAATTTGTTTATATTCTTATAATTCTTATTAAAGAGTTATCACTGAAAAATCTGCTAATTTACCTAATTAGAATAATTAATTGAAGAGTGAGAATGTATTGAAATGGTCACTGTATTAAAATTTTAAGTGTCAGATATATTAATGTATGTCATAAATATTTATTGAGCATGTACTATGTGTCAAACTGTCAAGACATTGGGGATGCAAAAGAGAAAATCACTGACTAGATCATTGTGCTTGCTAGGCTTGCACGCTAGTGAAAGAAGACAGAAAATAGAACAAAGACAAGCTGAAAAAAATCAGTTAATGATGAATTGCATGTAAATAATTAAAATAGGATACAGTTCTGTCAAGTAACAGGGTGGCTTTTTTAGACTGGGTAGGCAGAAAACGTTTTGCTAAAGAGGTAACATTTCAGCCAAGATCTGAATAACAAAACCATGTTGGCAAAGATCAAAACTTGTTTGGAGAGTATTGCAGACAGTGGGACCAGCTTTAACAAAGGCCCCCAGGCATGAGCAAATTTGGCATAAGTGAGAAACAGAAAGAAAGTCAGTCTAGTTGGGAGGGAAGAGTAGTGTGAGATAAAATACTTGAGAAAAGTGGAAGCAATTCATGCATGACTTTGTAAGTCATGAGAGGAAATGGAATTTGATTTTCCAATTGGAAATGTAGAAAGTGACATGATATGGTTGGATGGATGTTGTTCAGATAATGTATATGTTCATTTATTCAATAAACATTTATTAAGTATATTCTACGTACACTGTTCTAGATACAAGGGATATATCAGTGAAGAAAATGTGCAATGACATCAGCCCTCTTTGAATTTGTTTTATATTGAGGAATACAGACAGTAAACGATACAGATAAATAAATTATACAGTATGCCAAGAGATTATAAGTGTGAGGGAGAAAAAAAATCATAGCAGGGAGGAGGGATTAAGAAATGCTATAAGAGAGGACAGGTAGGTTAGACTTTTAAATAGGGAGCCATTGCAGGCAAGACTGAAAATTTGAACAAAGACTTGAGATTAAAGGAAGGGGTTTGAGACTCTGTCATTTTACTACATTATTTTTATAGTTCAAAAAAATGTCAACTGAAGTTAGTGCTTTTTGTATTTTCACCTTGGATTACCATGTTTGTCTCATACTTGTAGCTTGAAAGTTGCCCTTTAACCTCTGTACTTATCGTTTCTATACAATATTCAAATTTTATTTTGTTGACACTAAAGAAAAAAAAAGTTCTGGATTGAAATAGATTTTAGGTAATGTTCCAGACAAACATCTTTCTGCATTTTGTTGTTTGTTTAGTTCGTTTTGCCATTACATCTCACTATTATTCTTCAACTTACAGTAATTCAAAGAGACATAATTTTCAAATAGCTGGAACAAAGTTGGATGGCTTATTTTATGTATCAGCTTGGCTATACCATGGAACCTAGATATTTGGTTAAACACTATTCTAGCTGTTTCTCTGAAGATAATTTTTCTAAGGATTTTTAGGAGACTGGCTAAAACAGGCTGAAGAGGGTCATTTGACAGAAATTGTAGATTCAGAGGTTCCTGAGAGCAGTCCTACGGGTTGGAGGAGAGATGAGGTAACACGTACAGAAAAAGGACCAGAAGAAAATAAAATAAAAACAAATGGCAAACAGCCAAATAACTGTGCCTCCCTGGTAGATTTTTAAAAATTTGGTGAAGGTATTATAATGAGATGATTTTTTCATGTTATATGGATAAGTTCAACTTGGTAAGAAGCCATTATCACCAGTTTTACTGTCAATCAGTATTTAGAAATAAAACAGAGTTGCTAAAAATTTGTTTTTATCTTAGAAGGGCTGTGTTACAATTAATCTAATGATGTAGTCTCCCATACTAAGAAACTTAATAGGCCTGTAATCATGACTCACCCATAACTATCCCTTGGCAGAAATTCCAAAGAATGGTGTAGAAAAAGCAAGACACAATCTACATGCATGTTTGAACCTCAGAATTGCTGAGGGAAGCTGAACAATGGGACTAACGGGTGTCGATATCTGAGGGCAAAATTTGTCAGATCTAAGCATATGTTTCTAGGCTAGAAGTTTATTTTGAGAAACTCTTAGAAGGAATAGAGCATTAACAACTCAGCAGAAACTTTGACCCTGTAGGGACATTGTGCTTGTTAGCTAGAGTGCCCCCCGAATCCTGGATTTAAAAACATAGCTCTGGTTTTTAATAATTGTGCCTTATCTGCAAAACCATGATATCCCAGGAATCCTAGTACTCCAGTCTTATAAATAATATCTTCTAGACATTACTTCTTGCACCCAGATGCAACATAAACATTCTTTGTCACACCAAGGGACCTAAGTTTTAAAGCTAAACATATGGACATGGAAACCTAAGACTTGTTGGAGAAAATGTACATTCATTTGCATGCCTGTACAAGTACTATCCTTATCTAGTTCTTAGTATCTTTCTCAAATGACTATATCTTAACTGTTGTTTTATTGTTAATGTATAGGCTTAATGAATGAAATTGACTAGCAAAAATATTGATAATTGCAATTATGCATTTAGGTTGTGATTGCTAAAATATCTATCTGAATAATCCAGAGCTGGGTAAATATCTTAACCTGTTGGTTAGGTTAGGATACTCTTTTCCAAACTTTCCTACCCACTCAGGATAAGCCTATTTTCCCTCCCCTCCAAAAATCAACCATTTGTCTTTCCCTTTTCCTTTCTCTCTTCTTTCATGTTTCTTGTTGCTACTATTCATTTTGCCTAGAATTGTTTTCTTATTATTTTATGTCTCTTTCAATTCAGAATAACTCCTTGAAGGCTCTGCTTTTTATGCTTTGTGTCAGCCACAATGACCTAACATCACTTTACATCCATATCTATACAACCTAAGTAGAATTGGAATTGACCATCAGATTCTGTGTATTCAATTCATGGCAGCCTGTGACAAATGCTCTACAAATAAAGTGGCTTGTATTTCTAGAGTTCTGCCAATCACATTAGCCACAAATGAATCTTCCAGACACAGTTATTTCTAAAGCAGTTCATGAAGAGGCATAGACTAGATCTTGATGATTATACATGGATATAAGCTCTCATTGTGAGATGGAAACATACTCTATGAATCATTATTATCCACGATAGTAAGAATAGCACTACCATCCAATGATACAATAATAATAATGGCTCTG
Organism: Mesoplodon mirus; assembly: GCF_964341445.2. NCBI lineage: Eukaryota > Metazoa > Chordata > Mammalia > Artiodactyla > Ziphiidae > Mesoplodon > Mesoplodon mirus. The sequence goes on from NC_138993.1 coordinate 30,714,692, forward strand.
ATTTATTATTTGTAACTTAAAGTGACTCATTCAATTCTCAGAATAGCTAATAAATACTTTCAAAATATGTGTTAATTTGGCCTACTGATAAAAACTGCTGTATAAATGTACAATAATCAAATAACAGTAGCAATACTGTGTTCACAAGTTAATTAATAATGAACTACTATGAAAAAACTGACTTCAATCTTATGTTTTAAAATTAGGATTAGAGATTTGGGGGTTTTAAAATAATTCATGTAAGAAAGTGCAAAACTAAAAATTAGTTTTTATACTCAAGTGCAATGAATAAAAAATTGTATTTTCACACTTTGGAATTGGGGATTTAACTGCAACTTAAAATGGCATTAATATGATAACGATATGCTAAAAAGAATCTTTCACTCCTTGTTTCCTCTAGCCTAAGTGTATATGATTTTCCTTACCTTTTCTCTCCAGGTTGTCTAGGCAGTAACCTCAACATCTTTTAAGGATGCAGTGATACTGTAATTACTATATTGTTCTAAACATATTGCAACCTGAGACAAGCCCAATCTGATATACATTCTTTGAGTCTTTGGCAGAATCAAAGATGAACAAGACACTGTCAAGAAGCTTACCATCCGGAGGAAAAGAGAGAAAGAGGAGTGTAAAAGCCCTGGGAAACACAGTACAATTGAATTCTTTCTATCAATGAGGACCTCATTTATAATTCCCTGTAACGTTAGGTAATATCTCTTTGCCTTTCTTCTCAAGTCCTTTACACCCTCAATATGCTCTGGAGCCCTCACTTTCCAGACATAGGCCCCTTGTCCTCTGCTTTTCTCCCTCTTCTTTCCATTCCTTAATTCCTTAAGTTGATCCAGCTGCTTCCTTAGGAACCCATAGTATTTCTTCAGGAAGTAAAAGTGCAGAGAAAATTACTGGACAAATACAGACTTGTCTTTGGCTGATGGAATGAAGAAAAATGCAGGAAACTCTTATAAAAATGATACTGCTCTGTCATTCATGAATCACTTAAATATAATTGTCAAGAGTGAGAATTCTAGGGGTTGGAGTGCCTGGATCCAAAGAGCTGCCATACAAGTTACTGTTTGAATGACCTTAGACAAATGTCCTAATATTTCTTTTGGTAAATATATAATATATAGGGCTTCCCTGGTGATGCAGTGGTTGAGAGGCCTCCTGCCGATGCAGGGGACATGGGTTCGTGCCCCGGTCCAGGAGGATCCCACGTGCCGCGGAGCAGCTGGGCCCGTGAGCCATGGCCGCTGAGCCTGCGCGTCCGGAGCCTGTGCTCCACAATGGGAGAGGCCACAACAGTGAGAGGCCCATGTACCACAAAAATAATAATTATTATTATTAAATTATATATATATATGTATGTACATATATATATGCTATATATTATAAAAATTATGTATTATCAATGACTATAATAATTGAATAAATGAATGAATATATGAATACAATAAATATAATAAGAATGTAATGGTATAGAATGCATGTCATTACATGACATAAAATGATGAACCTAACAATAATACCTAACTCATAGGACTGTTGTACAATTTAGATAAGTAATTATAGATTATTATATCCCTATTACCTTGTCAATCACATGGTAATTGCTCAATAAAAATTAGCTATTATTTATTATTATTGTTATCCACACCTGGCTTCTGAATTTATTTTCTAACAGGCTAACAAAAGACTATTAAAAATCATTTGTTTTCATAAATAACAATGAATTTGATGGCAACACAACACTTACACTAATCACTTTACTCAAATTAGGCAACTTTTCTGTTCGCTTCTGTTCTTTAAATATATATAATTATATTTGGTAGTGAAAATCTTATTTTTATGATGAAATATATAAAATATTATTTCTGTAAATTAGAAAGTCAAAAAATAAATATACTTTTAACTCTGACTACATATAAGAGTAAAGAAGGAGTTTTTAAAAAATATGGATGACCAAACCTTATCACCAGATATTCTGACTCAGGTCTATGGTCAACATGAGCATTTGCATTTTTCTTTAACCCTCCCTAGGTATTTCCAGTGTACAGCCAGAGTTAAGAAAACCCACAATATATGTGATTATATCATAGACTCTAAGTTCTGAAAGTGATTTTAGAGATTATCTAATTCAAATATGTCTACAACACAGACTGACTCAGCATATGTTCGAGCACCTCCAACTGATGCAGCCCATTCTGCGAATAGCTCTGGAAGGTGGGAAAAAAAATTATTGACTTTCCACCTGCTGGTCTTTCAAATATTTAAAACAATTAACCATTCTACTATGCCTACCAGACTTAATTTTCACAAGGCTAAGCATCCCAAACTCTTTCTAGAAACACTTACCCAGATAGCCCTTTTCTTTGTTCATCTGGGCATTCAAAACTGAACAATGAGCAAGGTATTACTATCATCCTATGTATTCTTTGTCTGCTAAATCAGTCTGGGATATATTAACTTTAAGGTCCCTACAACCATATTTTATAATTCATACATCCTGATGCTAAGTAGCATAGCTACTATATTAATTTTCTATTACTGCATATAAAATTACTCTTAAAACAAAGCTGGTAAAAACAATGTATGTTATGAAAGACATTATTATAAAATGACAACATATTATTGTATCACATAATTTCTAAAGGTGAGAGATCTAGTAGGGGAATTAAGCTTAATTTTTTTTTTAAAACATCTTTATTGGAGTATAATTGCTTTACAATGGTGTGTTAGTTTCTGCTTTATAACAAAGTGAATCAGCTATACATATGCATACATCACCATATATCCTCCCTCTGGTGTCTCCCTCCCACACTACCTACCCCACCCTTCTAGGTGGTCACAAAACACCAAGCTTATCTCCCTGTATTATGCAACTGCTTCCCACTAGCTATCTATTTTACATTTGGTAGTATATATAAGTCCATGTCACTCTCTCACTTCGTCCCAGTTTACCCTTCCCCCTCCCCATGTCCTCAAGTCCATTCTCTACGTCTGTGTCTTTATTCCTGTCTTGCTCCTAGGTTCATCAGAACCTTCTTTTTTGTTTTTTTCTTGGATTCCATAAATATGTGTTAGCGCATGGTATTTGTTTTTCTCTTTCTGACTTACTTCACTCTGTATGACAGTCTGTAGGTCCATCCACCTCACTATAAATAACTGAATTTCATTTTTTTTTATGACTGAGTAATATTCCATTGTATATATGTGCCACATCTTTATCCATTCATCTGTCAGTGGACACTTAGGTTGCTTCCATGTCCTGGCTACTGTAAATAGAGCTACAATGAATATTGTGGTACATGACTCTTTTTTTTTTTTTTTTTTTTTGCGGTACGCAGGCCTCTCACTGTTGTGGCCTCTCCCGTTGCGGAGCACAGGCTCCGGATGCGCAGGCTCCACGACCATGGCTCGCGGGCTCAGCGGCCATGGCTCACGAGCCCAGCCGCCCTGCAGCATTCAGGATCCTCCCAGACCGGGGCATGAACCCGCATCCCCTGCATCGGCAGGTAGACTCTCAACCACTGCGCCACCAGGGAAGCCCACATGACTCTTTTTGAATTATGATTTTCTCAGGGTATATGCCCAGTAGTGGGATTGCTGGGTTATATGGTAGTTCTATTTTTAGTTTTTTAAGGAACCTCCGTACTGTTCTCCATAGTGGCTATATCAATTTACATTCTCACCAACAGTGCAAGAGGGTTCCCTTTTCTCCACACCCTTTCCAGCATTTATTATTTGTAGAATTTTTTGATCATAGCCATTCTAACTGGTGTGAGTTGATACCTCATTGGAGTTTTGATTTGCATTTCTCTAATGATTAGTGATGTTGAGCATTCTTTCATATGTTTGTTGGCAATCTGTATATCTTCTTTGGAGAAATGTCTCTTTAGGCCTTCTGCCCATTTTTGGATTGGGATGTTTGGTTTTTTGATATTGAGCTGCATGAGCTGCTTGTAAATTTTGGAGATTAATCCTTTGTCAGTTGCTTCATTTGCAAATAATTTCTCCCATTCTGAGGGTTTCCTTTTTGTCTTTTTTATGGTTTCCTTTGTTTTGCAAAAGCTTTGAAGTTTCATTAGGTCCCATTTGTTTATTTTTGTTTTTATTTCCATTCCTCTAGGAGGAGAGTCAAAAAGGATCTTGTGATTTATGTCATAGAGTGTTCTGCCTATGATTTCCTCTAAGAGTTTTCTAGTGTCTGGCAATACATTAGGTCTTTAATCCATTTTGAGTTTATTTTTCTGTGTGGTGTCAGGGAGTGTTCTAATTTCATTCTTTTAATTATAGCTGTCCAGTTTTCCCAGCACCACTTATTGAAGAGGATGTCTTTACCGCATTGTATATTCTTGCCTCCTTTATCAAAGATAAGGTGACCATATGTCCATGGGTTTATCCCTGGGCTTTCAATCCTGTTCCATTGATCTACATTTCTGTTTTTGTGCCAGTACCATACTGTCTTGATTACTGTAGCTTTGTAGTATAGTCTGAAGTCCTGGAGCCTGATTCCTCCAGCTCCATTTTTCTTTCTCAAGGTTGCTTTGGCTATTCGGGTTCTTATGTGTTTCCATACAAGTTGTGAAACTTTTTATTCTAGTTCTGTGAAAAATGCCAGTGGTAGTTTGATAAGGATTGCATTGAATCTGTAGAGTGCTTTGGGTAGTATAGTCATTTGCACAATGTTGATTCTTCCAATCCAAGAATGTGGTATATCTATTCATCTGTTTGTATCATCTTTAATTTCTTTCATCAGTGTCTTATAGTTTTCTGCATTAAGGATTTTTTGTCTCCTTAGGTAGGTTTATTCCTAGGTATTTTATTATTTTTGTTTCAGTGGTAAATGGTAGTGTTTCCTTAATTTCTCTTTTAGATATTTCATGATTAGTGAATAGGAATGAAAGAGATTGCTGTACATTAATTTTGTATCCTGCAACTTTACCAAATTCATTGATTAGCCCTAGCAGTTTTCTGGTAGCATTTTTAGGATTCTCTGTGTATAGTAATAAAGTCATCTGCAAACAGTGACAGCTTTACTTCTTCTTTTCCTATTTGGATACCTTTTATTTCTTTTTCTCCTCTGACTATTCTGGCTAAAACTTCCAAAACTATGTTGAATAATAGTGGTGAGAGTGGATGACCCTGTCTTCTTCCTGATCTTAGTGGAAATGGTTTCAGTTTTCAACATTGTAAATGAAGTTGGCTGTGGGTTTGTCACATATGGCCTTTATTATGTTGAGGTAAATTCCTTCTATACCTATTCTGGAGGGTTTTTATCATAAATGGGTATTAAGTTTTGTCCAAAGATTTTTCTGCATCTATTGAGATGATCATATGGTTCTTCTTCAATTTGTTAAATATGGTTTATCACATTGATTGATGTGTGTATATTGAGGAATCCTTGCATTCCTGGGATAAATCCCACTTCATCATGGTGTATGATCCTTTTAATGTGCTGTTGGATTCTGTTTGCTAGTATTTTGTTGAGGATTTTTACATCCAAATTCATCCATGCTATTGGCCTGTAGTTTTCTTTCCTTGTGACATCATTGTCTCATTTTGGTATCAGGGTGATGCTGGCCTCTTAGTATAAGTTTGGGAGTGTTCCTCCCTCTGCTATATTTTGGAAGAAGGATAGGTGTTAGCTCTTCTCTGAATGTTTGCTAGAATTCTCCTGTGAAGCCATCTAGTCCTGGGCTTCTGTTTGCTGGAATATTTTTAATCACAGTCTCAATTTCAGTGCTTGTAGTTGGTCTGTTTATATTTTCTATTTCTTCCTGATTCAGTCTCGGAAGGTTGTGCTTTTCTAAGAATTGGTGCATTTCTTCCAGGTTGCCCATTTTATTGGCATATAGTTGTTTGTAGTAATCTCTTATGATCCTTTTTATTTCTGCAATGTCAGTTGTTACTTCTCCTTTTTCGTTTCTAATTCTAATGATTTGAGTCTTCTCCTTTTTTTTCTTGATGAGTCTGGCTAATGGTTTATCAATTTTGTTTATCTTCTCAAAGAAGTGGCTTTTAGTTTTATTGATCTTTGCTATTGTTTCCTTCATTTCTTTTTCGTTTATTTCTGATTTGATCTTTATAACTTCTTTCCTTCTGTTCACTTTGTTGTTTTTTTTTTTTTTTCTTCTTCTTTCTCTAAATGCTTTAGGTGCAAGGTTAGGTTGTTTGTTTTTGATGTTTCTTGTTTCTTGAGGTAGGGTTGTATTGTTAGAATATTCCCTGTTAGGACAGCTTTTGCTGCATCCCATAGGTTTTGGGTCATCGTGTTTTCACTGTCTTTTGTTTCTAGGTATTTTTTTGATTTCCACTTTGATTTCTTCAATGATCTGTTGGTTGTTAAGCAAGGTATTGTTTAACCTCCATGTGTTTGTATTTTTTACAGATTTTTTTCCTGTAATTGATATCTAGTCTCATAGTGTTGTGTTCGGAAAAGATACTTGATATGATTTCAATTTTCTTAAATTTACCAAGGCTTGATTTTTGATCCAAGGCATGATCTATCCTGGAGAATGTTCCATGAGCACTTGAGAAGAATGTGTATTCTGTTCTTTTTGGATGGAATGTCCTATAAATATCAACTAAGTCCATTTTTGTTTAATGTATAATTTAAAGCTTGTGTTTCTGAATTTATTTTCATTTTGGATGATCTGTCCTTTGGTAAATGTGGGGTATTAAAGTCCCCTCCTATGATTGTGTTACTGTCAATTTCCCCTTTTATGGCCGTTATCATTTGCTTTATGTATTGAGGTGCTCCTATGTTGGGTGCATAAATATTACAATTGTTTTATCTTCTTCTTGGATTCATCCCTTGATCATTGTTTAGTTTCCTTCTTTTTCTCTTTTAATAGCCTTTATTTTAAAGTCTATTTTGTCTGATGCGAGAATTGCTACTCCAGCTTTCTTTTGATTTCTATTTTCATGGAATATCTTTTCTGATCCCCTCACTTTTAGTCTGTATGTGTCCCTAGGTCTGAAGTGGATCTCTTGTAGGCAGCATATATACTGGTTTATTTTTGTATCCATTCAGCTAGTATATCTTTTGGTTGGAGCACTTCATCCATTTACATTTAAGGTAATTATTGTTATGTATGTTCCTATTACCATATTCTTAATTGTTTTGGATTTGTTATTGTAGGTCTTTTCCTTCTCTTGTGTTACCTGCCTAGAGAAGTTCCTTTTGCATTTGTTTTAAAGCTGGTTTGGTGGTGTTGAATTCTGTTAGCTTTTGCTCATCTGTAAAGGTTTTAATTTCTCTATCAAATCTGAACCAGATCCTTGCTTGGTATAGTAATCTGGGTGTAGGTTTTTCCTTTTCATCACTTTAAATATGTCCTGTCACTCCCTTCTAGCTTGCAGAATTTCTGCTGAAAGATCAGCTGTTAACCTTATGGGTAATCCCTTGTATGTTATTTGTTGTTTCTCCTTTGCTACTTTTAATATTTTTTCTTTGTATTTAATTTTTGATAGTTTGATTAATATATGTCTTGATGTGTTTCTCTTTGGATTTATCCTGTATGGGACTCCCTGTGATTCTTGGGTTTGATTAACTATTTCCTTTTCCATATTAGGGAAGTTTTCAACTATAATCTCTTCAAATATTTTCTCAGTCTCTTTCTTTTTCTCTTCTTCTTCTGGGACCCCTATAATTAGAATGTTGGTGTGTTTAATATTGTCTCAGAGATCTCTACGACTGTCCTCAATTGTTTTCATTCTTTATTCTGCCCTGCAGTAATTATTTCCACTATTTTATCTTCCAGGTTACTTCTCCTTTCTTCTGCCTCAGTTATTCTGCTATTGATTCCTTTTAGAGAATTTTTAATTTCAGTTATTTTGTTGTTCATCATTGTTTGTTTGCTTTTTAGTTCTTCCAGGTCCTTGTTAAACGTTTCTTGTATTGTCTCCATTCTATTTCCAAAATTTGGGATCACGTTTACTGTCATTACTCTGAATTCTTTTTTCAAGTAGACTGCATATGTCCTCTTCATTCGTTTGATCTGTTGGATTTTTACCTCACTCCTTTGTCTGCTGTGTGTTTCTCTGTCTTCTCATTTTGTTTAAGTTATTGTTTTGGGGCTCTCCTTTTTGTAGGCTGCAGTTTCATAGTTCCTGTTGTTTTTGGTGTCTGCCCCCAGTGTCTATGGTTGGTTCAGTTGGTTGTGTAGGCTTCTTGGTGGAGGGGACTAGGGCCTGTGTTTTGCTGGATGAGACTGGGTCTTTTCTTTCTGGCGGGCAGCATCCTGTGGTGTGTTTGTGGGTGCCTGTGACTTTATTATAAATTTAGGCACCCTCTCTGCTAATGGGTGGGATTGTGTTCCTGTCTTGATAGTTGTTTGCCGTAGGGTGTTCAGCATTGTAGCTTGCTTGTCTTTGTGGGGAGCTGGGTCTTAGCATTGAGATAGGAATCTCTTGGAGAGCTTTCACCATTTGATATTATGTGGAGCTGGGAGGTCTCTGGTGGACCAATGTCCTGAACTTGGCTCTCCCACCTCAGAGGCACAGGCCTGATACTCAGGCAGAACACCAAGACCCTGTCAGTCACACGTCCAAGTACATGGGGAGTTTCTTGCCTTTTGGGAAATCTGAGGTCTTCTGCCAGTGTTCAGCAGTGTTCTGTAAGAGTTGTTCCACATGTAGATGTATTTCTGACATATTTGTGGGAAGGAAGGTGATCTCCACGTCTTACTCCTCCACCATCCTGAAGGTCAAGCTTAACTTCTTGAATGAATTTAAGCTTGAATGAATAACAAATTTATGCATGTCATTTTCAAATCACCACAGTAATGACCCTGAATTGATACAATTGCTCCTTTTGTGCACAACTAAAGCACTTTGTTATTATTTATATCTATTTCTACAAAGTTATTGAAACCTTTTTTCATTCACATCCTAACTTATTCCTTTTTCTTCACAACATTATGTTACTTGCATATTTGATAATCACACATTGTAATACATATTTATCCAAGCTATAAATGAATCTCTTGAGACAGATCTAAGCATGGCACTGTGACATAGTAGTAAACCAGTCATCTAAGAGGACACTAATTCCTATAGTGCAAGATGCACTTTCATTTAGAAGTTTACATACTTAATCACATTTTTTTCACCTCCAAAATGATATGATGTGGCACTCTGGTGAAGTATTGCTCAGATCTACAAATAATATGTTTACTAGGTTTTCCCCCAGCTCTTATTCAGAAATATCATAAAAGAATGAGGCTGGGCTTACTCTTTTTCCTTAATAAATAGATCATTACTTTTTGTCATAGGAACATCTGTGGCCATCAATTCTGAAACATACCTTCCTCTCTGATCAGTTTCAAATTTCTGGCACCTCTCCCATTTTCCATGACTTCTCAGCACCTTCAAACTAGCTTGTGCATTACTTTGCAATTATCTTTACAAACTGAAACATAACATGTGAAGGATAACCAATCCACTTAAAGCCAATGAGTTTATTTTTTAAATTATTATGTGTCTGCATATTTTTAGCAGTTTCTTAACTTTTTCCCACATTTATAAGACTATTTCTGGTTTTCTAATCATCATCAAGTAATGAATTTTCAAGTGACAGCCAAACTAGCACAGACCTTGAAACAAGTAAAAATGACAGTATTTTGCTTTCCACCATAATAATAATAATAATATTGTTTTCTGCTATAACATTATATTGTCAGAACACCAAATCAAATAGGAAATCTTATCAAACTGATAATAAGGAACTTTTTTATCTAGAAAAATATTATAAAAAGTATAACTTTTATCTTCCAGAAGTTAAGGCTTTCTAGGTGTTTTAAGGGTAAGATAGTCAACACAAAATCCAGTCTGATTTGAAAAATCTGGAAGATTCAACTTTTCTTGAGTTAGGCTCTAATTTCCCAAAGGAAAGCTTGAAGTCTAGCTTCCAAGAGAAAGCTTCCAACAAAGATTTTATAAATATCTCCTTATTGCAATATATTCACATCTTCTCACCATCCACACACACATAACTAAGGGCATCATTCTATAGGTTGTTTTAAAGCCTTTTGACATCTTTCTCTTAGGGTTCATCTTATGTTATTTTTATTTTTATAACTTGTTGTTATACTAATATATGAAGCACTAGACAATTCAGTTTTATTAACCTTCTCTGGAACTAGATATTCTTGTTATCCTCATGCCAGAATACAGCTCTAAATCATTCTCAGCAATATTCAGCATCAATGCACACACACACACACAAAAAAAACAACTAAGCAATCAACCAGACAAACAAAACCAAGATCACATGAATCCAACAAAATAAGAAGCATGAAAAAAAGTAGGAATTTAAACTTTAGCTATACTCTCATACCCAAAATTCTGTAACATAATCTAAGATAGAAAAAGAATTCATATTATATTGTTGATTGAGGCAGATCTGAGACACTCAGTGAAGACATGAAATTTTCTCTGACAACTTTTTTTTTTTTTTTTTTTTTTTTTTTTTTTTTTTTGCAGTACACGGGCCTCTCACTGCTGTGGCCTCTCCTGTTGTGGAGAACAGGCTCCGGACGCTCAGGCTCAGCAGCCATGGCTCACGGGCCCAGCCGCTCCACAGCATGTGGGATCTTCCCGGACCAGGGAACAAACCCATCCATGTCCCCTGCATCGGCAGGCGGACTCTCAACCGCTGTGCCACCAGGGAAGCCCTCTGACAATTTTTAATTACTGCAATTAAGTATTTCAAGTACTACTTCATTAATTAAAAAATAGTTGATATACAATAACAAAATTTGAAAAACACTATTTCCTTGATTTTGAGAGGTTCTTATTATTGTTCCTGTCTTCCCCAAATATCTTTTTCTCAATCTGATTGTCTATTTTTCTAACAACTTTGAGTAGAGTGAGTGCTGTTCTTGGATCAGGCACAATGGTTTAGAAAATCCCCAAGCAAGCAACCATAATAAATAGAAAAATACTTATTAAAATTGCCCAGGAAATAGTTTTAAGACACAGACAAAAAACTCTAATGGATATCATAAATGGCTAATGATAATGCAACACTGACTATTTCAATGGAGACATAATATTTCCTGGGAATAAAATGTATGTATTTCCTAAAATATCTGTTGGGAATTATATTCATAATAGCAGCCACAAAAAAAAAAAAGACAAAAAAAGTAAACAAAACAAAACAAGAAAAGTGGGATTTAACCTGTGAGTAAAATTTCCTGAAAAGAAATGAGTTGTGAATTGTCTTTAATAGTGTGTATTGAAGTTCAGAATATGAAAAATAATTTAATCTGTTATTTTTATGTTTAAGGATTCAAATTTGAATATAGAGTTATAGGTACAGGAAGGGTTCATTTGTTTGAGAAACTCTTGATACTGGATGAACTGTCCCTCTCAAGTGCTCTTATATAACATCCTATGGTTATTTATACCTACTCTCACTGTAACATTATTTTCATACTAATTTCTCTCTCCTCATTAAGGGTTCTTGAGCACAGAGAAGGTAGTGTTCAGGAATAGCCATCCATGAAAATATTTATCAAGTGAATGAGTGATGAAAATAAACTTTACTACACAAAACAACTAATGTATAAAGAATAATTACTTAGTGCATGGGATAGATTATTGGATACTTTATTTCCAATAAAGGCATTATCAATTTATCTTCAGTAGCTGGTTAAGAGGTAATTTTCATGATGCTGTCAAAAGTGTGAGCAATATGACATGCAGGTAAAACTGAAGTTGATATTTTGAGAAAATGTAGACAAAAAATGGTCAAATGAAAACTGAAAAAAAAAACAGGATATGTTTTTCATAAAGAAGCAAATGACGTACTTAAATATTATGTAGACAGTTAGTAAAATTATGTTATTAGTAGCTCTGTTAATTTAAGCCATGTTATTATCAGCTCTGAGGATACTATATATCCAGGTCATATCCAGAAACCACGTCCCCCCAAGGATCATCTAGGCAAAGAGGAAAGGCCCCAGCCAAGAAGTATTTGGGTAAAAGCTTGGATGTTAGACTAAACATCAACATAGAACCTTTGTCCTTGTGACCTGACAAAGATTTCTGGGGGCAAGATAGGTAGTAGGTCTGTGGTCTAGTACCACATCATCTTCATAAGGAATATGGAGATGACATCTCTTTCTTAAATATAAAAAAAAAATGGCCTCTATTCCTTCTTCCTATAGCCCCAATCGAAGGATAAAAACAGAATTCCATGATATATTCTCAGGCAGTGGTTTTCAACCAGTGGTGATATTTGCCCCACTAAAGGAACATTTGGCAGTATTTGGAGACATTTTTGATTATCAAAACTGGGGTGATGCAGGTAGAGGCCAAAAATGCTGCTCAATATTTTACTATGCATAGGGAAGGTCCCTACTCCCAACAACAGAGTATCTGGTCCAAAATGTCAATAATACTATGGTTAAGAAAACTTGTTCAAAGGTCTGACTATAGCCAATTATGTAAATTACATAATGTATAACATATATTCAAATAAGCCTACAAATAATAATATAGATATTTCTTTATCTGAATATAGAATATAGCTGCTTACTTTATCTAAGTGGTTTTACTGAAACTAGCTTAGTCTATTGCTCTATGAAGACATGGCTTTAAAGGTGGTGTCACTACACCTACAGCTGCATACTTGTTAAATTGTCATCCTGCCAATGCCTTCTTTTGAAAAGAAAACAAAGATCTGTTTTTGGCTTTTGGTTCTCTGCCAACAATATAATCTTGATTAAACTAGCAGCTTCTTTTAAAAATAAGGCTGAGTGTTTCTATGCAGTTGAGAGTGAATCACCTTAGGGATTAGTCATCAAAAAAAATACATATTATAAGCTCTTTAAAGTTAAAGAATAGTGTTAAATATTTGGCAGCTTGCCGTCCCACCCACCTTGTTGTTAGTGAAGATAGAAAGATGTTTTAAAAACAGGAGGCAATAAACGCCACCTGCTTTTAAAGTACAGGGTTCCTGACATTTGCATTTCTGTTTGTATTTAAAGTCTGATATTCACATTGAATTATGTTGGTATTTGAAAACAGACTGACTTTTTAAAAATTTATTAGTTTTATTTATTTATTCTTGGCTACCTTGGGTCTTCATTGCTGCACGCGGGCTTTCTCTAGTTGTGGCGAGCGGGGGCTCTTCTTCATTGTGGTGCACGGGTTTCTCATTGGGATGGCTTCTCTTGTTGCAGAGCACAGGCTCTAGGCACGTGGGCTTCAATAGTTGTGGCACGCAGGCTCAGTAGTTGTGGCACATGGGCTTAGTTGCTCCACAACACATGGGATCTTCCCGGACCAGGGCTTGAACCCGTGTCCCCTGCATTAGCAGGCGGATTCTCAACAACTGAGCCATTAGGGAAGCCCAAAACAGACTGACTTTAGTGTATCAACTTCAAAAATTTAAAGAAATAGGATATTACTCATATTTTCATGTCTAGTAAATACCTGCAAAATTAAACACCTAAATGTTAAAACTGGTTATCATGGAATGACAGAATTATAGCTGAGTTTTAAACATGACATTTTCAATAATTAATAAATGTGTTACTATAATAAATTAGCAGGAGTCATTCTTTAAAAAGCTTAATGTATCCCATAAACCCAGATCATAATGATAATTTATAAAATGAAAATGGATTACAATACATGTTTTCAATCTGCTTTATTCTCTTGAAAAATACAAGGAATATTTGTTCCTCTCATTCTCCACTCCCCATACTGCCTCACACTCCTACCATATATACACAAAGTCAAGTTTTAAATGTTTTATGGCTACATTCCATTTATAGATATAACAATTTACTGTATTGAATGGGTCCCCTATTATTGGACATTTTTGTTGTTCCCAAAATTTAGCTCATATATAAAGCTTCAAAGAACATCCTGATATATCTATATCTACATCTGTATCTACACAATTTGTATGTTTCCTTGATAATTTCCTTAGGATAAATTCCTAAAGTACACAGCCAAGTCAAAGGAAGGCACTTTTTTTTTTTTTTTTTGTGGTATGCGGACCTCTCACTGTTGTGGCCTTTCCCGTTGCAGAGCACAGGCTCCGGACGTGCAGGCTCAGTGGCCATGGCTCATGGGCCTAGCCACTCTGCGCCATGTGGGATCTTCCCAGACAGGGGCACGAACCCGTGTCCCCTGTACTGGCAGGTGGACTCTCAACCACTGCGCCACCAGGGAAGCCCCAGGAAGACACTTTTACAAGTCTTCTGGTACATAGTGACAAATTTCCCTCCTGAAATATTTACTCTTACTGAAATTTATTTAGTTAATTAATTTATTTATTTTTACTGTTACTGAAATTTAAATTCCTATGTTCAACCTAAGAGGAGGCCCACTTTTTCTTATCACTAAAATAATACATACGATTTTCATATTTTACCTAGCTGATCACATGCTACATTACTACATACTTAAAGTTTTTTATTCAAGTGAAAAATAAAATGTTGTGTATATCTCCCACTGTAGTGTATAAATTCAATGAGAGTAAGACTATGGCTTTCAGAAGATATAACCTTGACTGCTATGTCATCCTCCAGGTTCCTCTCGTTTACTCAAGAGTGCTTTCTTTTATCCCATTCTCCTGTTTTTGTATAGGATCTTAAGTGACATTCGTATTGTAGAATATTACTTACAGATTCCAATGAATAGATGCAGTCTATGACATAAAATATCTAGAGACATGGTTGTACTGTAAATAATACAAAAAAAAAGACACTATGCTCTGATATCAAAAATGTGCCTTTCATTTGGGAAGAGGTGAAATATAACTGGCATTTATCTGAATAGATAATCAATGAAAAGTCAAATAAAATTTACCAAAACAAAAAGACTAGAAGAAATAAATATGAGTACACATTTCTAACAATAAATTCAAATATACTCCTACATTAAAAGAAGGCAGCAATTTTTTTACAAATGAAAATTTTCATTCCTTCATCTCTAAATATAGAGCAACAGTAGATAAATATGTAATATTTATCAGTGCTCTACCTTTCCAGCATGATCCCATTAATTATGTAATATGTGGATCCTCTATTAGGCTAATTTACCTAATAGACTATGGCACTTTCACTGTTAGGCAGTTGTTTAAATATTGTTTCAAACACACAACTATTTTCTAACACAGGTTATCAAACTTTTATCATTTTATCCATATCAGCAGTTTTCTAAGGTTTAAAAAATCTCTAAGAATATTAAGCACTCATTATTTTCAATAAGGCTATGTGGATCTATAGCTGTATCAATTGAACCAGGCATAATCATCATCATCATATTTATAATCTGCTTTATAATTAATAAAGTGATTTCATAGATTTTAATTCATTAGATCATCAAAATATCCCTGGGAGACAAGTTTCTTGCTCTATTATAGTTTTCCTTACACAGATAGGGAAACTAAGGCTGAAGTTCACATGGTCATTATTGCTGAATTTAGCAACATATAGTATTTCCCATTTAAATCCCATTCCATCCAGTTTACTTCTGTTTACTTCCAGTTTACATCTGTACATGTAAAAAGTATTCAGTATTACACATTTCTGTTACTGTTTCTACTTTACACAACCAATTACATGTGTGAGATAAACTAATCAATGTGACAAATGTTTTTAGTGTTTTAACATGAGAATTGGCCCTACCATCTTTTCCCACCATTATTTTTCCTTCTAACATTATCTATAGAACTAGAATGATTAGGGATGATATAAGCCATCTAATACACTCAGCAGTCTTGTCATATTCATTTGACATGAAATTGATCTAGTGAGTTGATGGTCACTCCTTTCCCCAGAGCCACTGTGAACAGAGAATCCACTCTTTCATGGTTGACATCAATATGATTAATGGCATCAATATGATTCATCATGTCATCAATATGATGTAAACAATAAACTAGTTCAGTCAATTAAACAAACAAAAGTGTCAATCTACTTTTTTTATCAGCTAAACCAAACAACCAATTGAGTGACACTATTAACTTTTCAACCAATTGCTTTGAAATCATACAGGATACAGCTTAATTTGAGCTTACTTTACTTGAGAACCTTATATACACATATAATATAAAGACATTTTTCAGTATAAACATTTTGGTACAAAATATTTTATTTATATACACCTATAAATCTAATTTTAATCATTTTAATCATATATTTCATATTTCTAGTGACATTTCTTTATCTCAGTAACTTAATATTCTTGTTCACAAAACTAATATGTATGTGTGATGTGTGTGTGTATGTGTGTATATATATATATATATATATATATATATATATATATATATATATGGAGAGAGAGAGAAAGAAAGAGAGAGGAGAGGCATGTAAATAGTATTTTATATTTGAGGTAGAATGTAGATCAGATACCTACCACATGTACTTTCTAATATAATTATTTTAAATGTTAGTATAGTCTATTAAACATGTAAATATTTTTTCTAAAATGATGAGTCAGTATCTTTGTCAGGGTTTTAGTTGCTTCTGAGACCATGGGCAATCCCTTAGGGCAAGAAACTTAAAGACAGAATACACACATGAAGTGTCAATCATAGAAGAGAAACTTAGATTTTATGGTAAAGCCGTGTCATAGCTTCTCACAAGTATTTCATCTGCAAACATTCATGTAGGTTCTACATTTTTTCCCTGTTCATTCACTTCAGGAATGCAAGAAAACTCATCTGAATGAAATTCAGGAAAAAAAAAACGATAAAACAAGTGTTATTGAAATCAAGGAATTCTAATTAGGGAAAGGGTAAAGATGGTATTAAAATCATTTGGATATGCACAACAACAGGACCATTTTTATAATATAAAAAAGCAATATTATGTACATTTTAGGTAACCAGCCATTTTACATGTGTTGCCATCTATTTATTTGCATTATCAGTATATCTGACTTACCCTTATCAGTCCAATGCATTCATTTCCAAATTTATTGTTTTAAATTACCAGTATCATCCAATAATTCTGATGCTCTTTGTGATAAACTTTCTTTTCTGCAGACAGGTCAAATGATGGTTCACACAGAGTTACCCACCAACCCACCCCAGCCCACCATCTGTGGCTCTGTATTACATTTTCTGTTGATTCCTTTACAGGGAAGAGTTGCACTAGGGTGAGCTATATCTTACATGCTCTTCAATTGCTTTGCTGTAAACCCCTCTGTTCCTGGAATGAGTACCACAAGAGATTTGTCAAAAAGATAACCAAAAACAGGAAGAGTAAGTGTGAGAGACAATGTCGCTTTCCCAGTAGTGTAAATATATGTTACTTCAAACACCTCTTGTTATTACCTTTAGACTTCATCTCCATTTATTTAAAAGAAGCAACTTAACCTTTAGATTATTCTGACATTGTTTTAAATATACCCAGCTGTGTCCAGAAAGGTCCTGTTTCTTTCAACATATACTTCAGGGGCTAAAAGAACTGGTTTCAATATTTAAACTAAGATTACTCAACACACCTATTTGTCACATTTTCAGTGCTTCTCTCTGATGAAATATGTTATTGACAAATGCCAGCTACTCTATAATTTGCTTTGCTACACAGTGAGCACAAAAATATACTAAATAGTGAATAATCTATATTAAACATTTTTGTATTTCCTTGTTGACTACAAAAGTTGTGTATAGAAGAAGAATATCATGTTATCTGTTAAAATTGTACCCAGTCAATGGTAATTCCATCACCCAGCTGACAACTACACACAGAATCAACAATCTTGGTAATATCCATGATTGAATTTTTTTGTGAGCATGTGTTAATATTTCTACAAACAGTTCCGAATGATCTAATTTTTTTGTTTTTTTTTTTAATGAAGAAAAAGCTAATTTTGTGCAGCAGAGTAGAAATCATTGAAGTTTATATCTAACTGATTATGCTGTGTTGAAAAAGCTTCTAAAGTAGAGCTGCAGGCTTTTTGTCCTTTCTTAAGTAAAATTATAAGTACAAAGGCATTCAAAATGTAAGGGGTATCTGTCAAAGCAGAAGATTCAAGCAATGGTACATATCGGTTATTAGCACTATAATGTTGATTACATATAGGCTTGTAGTTTATGTAAAAAAATGTGATTTGCATGAAGTTTAGGAGTGATTAGGACTGTCAGATAGTAGTTATGTCTCCTCACCCATAATGCAATGTTTTCTATTTGCTTCCTACTGTCACTCATCTGAATGTAGAACAAGAATGCTCATGGTGAAATTCTGAAAACCCACACATAACATGCATGGCTAACTTTATGTGTCAGTTCTGCTTTTCTTGTAAAGCCGTGCATCACTCAACATCTGAAAATTTTTTTATTTATTTTTATTTATTTATTATTATTTTTTTTTTGCGGTACATGGGCCTCTCACCTCTGTGGCCTCTCTCATTGTGGAACACAGGCTCTGGACATGCAGGCTCAGCGGCCATGGCTCACAGGCCCAGCCACTCCGTGGCATGTGGGATTCTCCCACCCCGGGGCATGAACCCGTGTCCCCTGCATTGGCAGGCAGACTCTCAACCACTGCGCCAAAAGGGAAGCCCAACATCTGAAAATTTGATTCAGATTTTATTCTGACTCTCATGACTAGAGTCATGGTACTAGTGTTAAAGACAAATAGGAAGAGTGTTAAAATTTAAAAACAAATGTAGTAGGGAATTCAGAAAAACATTTTCATTAAATTGTTATTTTTCTTTTGAAATTCAGGGAAAACTGATTTTTTCAAGAAGACTCAACAGAAAGTTAACAAGGCCCATGAAATGCTAAATCACTGGATTGTGCTATTAATTTAAAAGATTTTCAGCAAGGCATACCAGATAAGTAATCAGATACATACTTTACACCTAAAATTAGAATGTGTTTGATGACCTCATCAAAATAGCATAATGTGGAAACCATACATATAGTCAGTATAACTCTTGATATAGTTTGTGTTCCTAGAAGTTAATTTGCTTGAAAAGTGAGTGTTGATCTTTGGATAATTCTTTTTAAAGTATGCTGAAGACCAGAGAAATTAATATTATACTTTAATGCACTGCCATGATAAATTTTGAAGAAAATATATTGATAATTTTAATATGTTTGGAAATAGATGAGTTTAAGATGTACAATGATTTCTAAGATTATTTGTGCAATGATCTTTTTCCTGCTATAGCTTTTTTTAAAGAATGTACTTTTATTTGAAAAAGCAACTTTCTTGACTCACATTGGTCAATAAAGTACAGGTGTCATGATAGGTGCTTCAATGGAACACCATGAGAAATCAGAAAAAAGTGACATTTTTATATTTAAAGAAGTTGAGCAATGTGATGGATAGTTTGGTTTTTCAGCACATCCTGTGAGGTAAGCATTTCTCCAATAATTCAAAAAATTTCACCCCTGAGAGTACTCCCTGATTTTACTTCTTTTTCTTTTCTGGTTTCGATTTCCTCCATTATGAGATACACTGAAACATTAAAGGTAAAAAAAGCACTATTATACATTTCTCAAAACCTATAGAATGTACCACACAAGAGTAAATACTCATGTAAACTATGATTTTCAGTTAATAATAATGACTCAATGTTAGTTCATCAATTGTAACAAGTAAACTACACTAATAATTAATAATGGGGACAAGCATTAATAATAGTGGTGATTGTACACAGGAAAAGAGGAAGTATATGAGAACTCTCTGTCCTTACTGTTAAATTTTTATTTAAATCTAAAACTGACCCCCAAAACAAAATTTATTATTTAAAAAAAAATACAATATTCCAGTTTGAGAAAATATATTTTGAATTTTATTATCACTATGCATTACTACAAAATATTTTTGTAATGTGTTACCATTCATTTTTCACTTATTTTTGCATTTTTTAATAAGTGAGAGAGTGAAAAAACACATTAATTTTATTTGGGTTCCTAAATATTCTATTCTTAGTTTTTAATGGATTATACAATTTTTTAATATAAAAAGCTGTTCTTTGATTAACTTTTAAGAGCAGTATTTTGAAAAATTAGGAAGATAATCTCAAGAAAAGTTTTGTATTCATTTTTTTTTTTTTTTTTTTTGTGGTACATGGGCCTCTCACTGTTGTGGCCTCTCCCATTGTGGAGCACAGGCTCCAGATGCGCAGGCTCAGCAGCCATGGCTCACGGGCCCAGCCACTCTGCGGCATGTGGGATCTTCCCAGACCAGGGCACAAACCCGTGTCCCCTGCATTGGCAGGAGGACTCTTAACCACTGTGCCACCAGGGAAGCCCTTGTATTCATTTTTTAAAAAGGTATTTCTTCAAATACATGCCTAGATGCTAGTATATAGTTTCTACATTGCTATACATATGCAAATATAGTGTTAAGTAGAATGGATGCTGGTGTTTACAGAATGTTTGAATCTATTTGATCAACAAAGTGAATGAAAGTGAGAAGTCAATATAATCATTATAGAAGACCACGTCTATGGACAAGGGTAGTGATGGATATTGCCTCAGATCCTCTCATTTGTGCTATGGCTTCTGGTCTCTTCTATGCCTATCTGGCTCTGCAGCCCAGGCTGGCTTGCCTTTGTCCATTGCTTCCTTATATCTGAAGTGTTCTTAAACAGCTCACACTGCTTCAATAAGAATGTAGTAACTGCATTTCTGTTGCTTTTGTTGCTATTTTTCCATTTCTCCTTCTAATTTTATGTGGTTTATCTATGAAATGCAGAGACTGTGGAATACTCCAACTCTTTTATGTAACTATACTGAAACTTGCTCTCTAGACTAGAGATATGCAAACTCTTGGTTGATCATCAAAATCATTTAAACAGTTTTGAAGAAATATAGATACATATGCCTCATCCAAGGATAAATGAATCAATTATTTCCAGAGGTGGAGCCTAGAAACTCCTATTTTAATAAATACCTATATATGACTACAATTAGAAACCATTGCCTGGGAGTATAATTAGCCACAGTATGAGATTATTGTGAATGTGTGTGTGTTTGTATGATTACTACCTTAAAACTCCATCTCATTAGGCCAGTGCTCGATCTTCTATGCTTATTTCTTCTCTTCTAATATAAATATTTTCAGGGCAAATAATTGTTTTCATAATCAGATGATCTAGGCTTTGTCTTTTTGCTATATATACTATAGCTCATTATTAATATTTGTTATTGCTACCTGTCCAAATATACATAATGGTGAAAGTACAAAACAATCCTTTTGGTCATGTCTACTAATCCTTATGGGGCACACAATACAAGCAGAGAAGTTTGACCTGAGAGGTCCTAGAAAGGTTCTTTGACTCAAGGCAACTCATCCTCTTAAACTCAAGTTTAATGTTCATCATGTTACTTTAAATATATTGGCTAATTTTTACATTTAACATAGGTTTGTATATTGGCAAATATTTATTTTTTTAATTTAATTAACTGGCAAGAGTAATGCAAACACAAAGTTTCAGTTTTTTTTTTTTTTCAGGGGCTAACTTGTCAACTTCTCATAGAGTCTGAACGGATTGAATAGTCATTGGGTTGAAGCAACGAAAAAACATTTGCTTACCTAGTTTTTAAGAAAAAAGCATTGATTTTTATTAAGATTGATGAAATGTTAGAAACCTATAAACACACCAGATAAATATTTTATTTTTTTTTGTTAGAACCCTTCTGCACTTCTCAATTAACAATCATATACTAATTGTAGCTTTCACATTTAAGAAGAATGTTCAATCATAAGCAGAAACTGAGCACTAAGAGGAAAAAAGAAATAAAAAGAAAAAGCAAGTGCAGCAATCCAATAAATAATGGGCCACAAAACCCATAGGTACCATGCTTTATGGCCATGAGGTCAACAACCCCAAACTCTCTATTCGGATGAATAGAAAAAGCCAGTCACAGACTGTTTCCCAAAGTGATCCCAAGCAGTGTGCATAAGAGCAATAGCTATAAAATGGAGTCCCAACAGTCTTATTCAAACATGCAAATTAACAGCATTGAAAAGCAACGTACAGTAATCAGGTCCCATTTAGTCTTGTAACATCATCTAGGACACAATAGCTATCTGTGTATCCTGTAGACAGTTTGTATTGGTAATAGACACCACATGAGTAATTAAGCACTTTAAACAAGTCAACCATTTAAGCTGTCCTACAAGTTAGGAGTGAAAAGCAAAGCTGAAACAAAGAGCAATAACAAGGGGCCATTAACCTTGAAAACGCTGGTCCAACCAAAAGCATATGTTCTCCCAAATGAGAGCAGATTGTAGGTCTCACCTGCACTTCAGATGTTTGCTTCATTAGTGTTCTACACACTTAAATAACTTAGATCCCAAACATGTTTTTTTGTAACTAGAAATAGGAATTGCGGTGATCATTTTCTAATTCATTTTGTATTTTTAAAATCTTTAAAGATCTATTTAACAACTAGTTAAAAATAGTCATCTACTTATTGCTTCCAAACTTGCTCCATTTTTCTAACTCCATGATTAACTTCAAGACTTATAAGTTGATGTACCCTGGCACTTTGTACCCACATGTCATAAGGCTAGTGTTTGGGGAGTCTGTGATTCTCAGTGTAATCATACACATAAGTTTTGGATAATCAGATTTAATCTGTTTTAACTTCTGGAGTATGTACTGGGATAGAGTGGTGGAAATAATTTTCCAGGCACTACAAAAGATCACATTTAAAGTGTCTGCAGTAGTCATGTGCTCCTTTCCAAGAGAGTAGATTGTAGAACCCAATTTTCTAAATTATCCCTGATGTTAAAATGATGTACTCTTGAATGCAATGGAACTAAATGAAGGACAGTTGCTTCACTATTTGAAGATCATTATTCTATTAATCCTCAGCCTTTACTCCTCAAGGTTAAATAATTTAAATCCCTTTAGTCTTTCTACATAATTCTGTTTTTAAAGTGCTTTATCATTTTTGTGTATGTTCTCTGAACTCTTTGTAATTTATTCATATCTTGCAGCTGCATGGGTATTTTAGTATGGCCTTTGCCCCACAGCAATCCTGCCAGGTCACTATGGTCAATGTTCCCTCTAATTTTTTCTAACTGTGTATAGGCTGGATGACAAGGGAGCTACTGAGAGGGTAGGGTCAGGTCAGGGTGTCAGTGGGGTTACTGACTCACCTGGATTTAATAGCTGGGACAAGAAAGTGGACCAACAGAACCTCCTGAGGCTTCAGACCTGCTATAAATGATGCATGAGACTTTCTTACTGTCACTTCTGAGTTACCCTCAAGGGAGTGAAACTTTACCAACTGTTGTGTGGGTGTTCAACTTAAAGAAAGTAGTGACCCACAGATGTCAACCACCACAAAAGCTCTTTAACTTATCCTTAACCTCACTATTAAACATTCAGCCTCCTTCTAGGCAGCCAGGAATTTAGCTTTGAAGATATGACTTGTAATACATAATAGTTGGGGACTTTTCAGGTGTCTTCCTAGGGAAACAAGAGAATGCTCATTAATTTTAATTCCTCTAATGCCCTCTTCAGTGGTTTGATGAGTCAGGCTCAAAGTAATAGGAGTCATTTTTATATTATTTACTCAACTCCTTTGAACTTCAAGATCTATTATCTTCTCCCTGTCAATATGTCCAAAGCTGTTAAGCAGATGTTATTAAAGCAAAGAGTCCAGTTTTTATCTGATTATAGATAGCCTAATGTTATCCCATATTAAGGCAAAGAAGGAAGCAGGATAGAGGCAAGATTATCAAAACAGACAAATTACAGAAAAAAAAATGAGGGTGGGTATGAGGGAATGAAGAAGTGTAGCAACATTCCAATGAGACAGAAGCCAAGATAGCAGGTAAGAGATAATCTGTGCCTAATTAAGCCTTGGAAGTTGAGGGAAAGTACTCATACAGAAAACAAGTTTTTGGAAAAAAGGGCTCAGAGTAAGAAGAGGGTAGATATGTGGATTGAAGTGTTTGGAAGGACTGGAAATTAGACTGAATACCATTGTATGAAACAAGAGATATTATGCCACTAACCAAAAATATTAAGAAGCAAGATGTTAGAACTAATTAAGGATATTTTGATACCATGTCCCTAACATTTCAGTGGGATCAATTAGAAATTTTGCAAAAATTGACCATTCCTCTGAAATGAGAAAAATTATGGTCACATAGTTCCTGGGCAACCAGTGTAGAACTTTGGTAATAATCCAATGAAACTGCATGTTATTGCTAAATTGTAACTATTAATGTAGCCAGAGAAAATCTTGCAGATTCCCTTTTAAAATATCAGCTAAAATTATACAATGTATATTTATTTCTTTTATCCAAACCCCATATGCTCAATAATATTGTCATATTAGCTAAGATATGATGAATGTAATGGAAAATGAATGAAGTAGAATTGTACATGAAGAGATAAAATGATCCAGTAACAAGGGATTGTATGAGAGTCAGAGGTACTTCCCATCACTGGGAAATAAAAGTCAAAATAATTGTGTAACAGCAACTCTAAAGGCCTTGCTCAGCATTAGATTAAAATTTGCTATCCCACTAGACTCATTTTATAAGATAATTAAATTAGATTCTAAACAATTGATCTAGACATTGTTGCATGAGAGGAACTGCACATTCTCTTTTCTTTTGTTTCCAATTATTTTTAATGCATAATTTTATTTTTCTACATTATATCTATTTTCATTATAAACAAAAAATCTAATCATACCTGTATCTTTCTACTAATGGAAGGGAAAAAGAAACTTTAGAATGAGAGTTTTTTCTTTTAACAAAACAATTTCTATCATCTTACCCAACACAGGACATCTTAATTAGAGTTGATGGCAACATTAGTTTTACACTGAAAGCTGTGCTAAATGCTATGATCCCTAATAGTCCATAAAGATTATTGAGCAGCATGTTAGTTCCTAATAAAACCAAGATGATTTGATAAAATTAAAGCAAAACGTCAATGCAATACAGGCTAATATTCATTCTATAATAAAAATATTAAAATTCTAAACACTAGTAAATTAAGACATTTTATATAATTTCTTCATGTTGGTACCTATGCTTTTCATGAAATATTTATCTTTCTCTTCTCCTCAAGTCCTTTAAATGCAGTGGAACTTTACTAGATTTCATGAGAGAAAGAATAGTTTATTTCACTGATATTATTTGATCAAGATATGTAGAGCTGCAACTTTTTTTTTTTTTCAAAAGTAAGGGTTTTGAGTTTAAGCAAATAGTCTCCAGCATGGGAAAATAGAATGTTTCTCTTTAAAAAGAATAGAGAGGGGTTAGGTTGAAGTTCTGGTCCAGATGAATTATTATCCTCAGTTCATTCAAGATTCAAGCAAACTGCTCAAGGGATGATTTCAAGCAAACTGGGAGCAAAATAGCTTTTGTGATTTAATATAGTTTATCTAGGGAAAACATAGTGAGCATGGTTATATGAATCAGTTTCATCTGATACTCATTATTTAAAAATTCTATTAATTCATTTATTTATTCATATTTGCCAAGTGTGTCATGTCCTTTCACAATCCTTCCTGGGGTTCCAGCTCTCTTGTGAGATTATCATTGGATCTCTATAGACCACTAGCATAGTGATTACAACTATTGTTATTGTTATTATTATTTCCTCATTTGAGTGTCATATTTGTCCTTGAGCCTATAGGAAGTAGCACATAGGTTTGTTGAATAAAAAAAAGGAATAATTAACAGAAGCAATCAAAGGAAGGAATAAATTGAAATCAATTTTTTTGTGAAATATAGTATAATATTTCAATACAGTTATATAGTTATTCATTTATACTCAGTGCAATTCTTTGAAATCTTGTTGGTTTGCTATTAAGAGATAATTTTGAGAATCTGCTGTCCAAACAAACTATCGCCTGCTTTTTACCACATGCCCACAACATATAACTGATTATCAGATATCTCACTAGAATAATGAAGGCTATCCAACATTTCAAATTTTTAACGCAGTTGAAAAATCTCAAGAATATGAAATACAAGACAGAGGTGTTGAGTTTAGCCCTGTTCATTGATTGGAAGGCAATAAGAGCATATTCACTTTTAATTCTAAATATAACACTAGGACACCTAGAAATATATAATTAAAATAAATGTTATACACAAATAAGTAAGAATTTTCATTGTGAAATTTAATATACGAGAAATGTTCTCATTTAAGTGATTCATGATCATCACAATTATCTTTTATCCATTTTGGAATAAAAAACAATCATAGAAGACAAATTCTGATAAATGCCACATTTTCTAGTAAAACAACACAATGCACACTCGCACTGGGCACCTAGAATAAAGATGAGAATAAATAAAATATGTTCAATGGATGAACAAATGTGACCTTTGGGGTTTAACAAATATAGAAAACATGGACAGCCATGCAATTTCCCTAGTAAAATCCTTATGGCAACTGTTCCTCACCCACTTTCCACACACTTGGCCATAAATGTGGATCTATTTTTTCTCTGGGGTTTTCTGTGTGCTGCAAGCAACATTTTATTTTCTCTTTATTAAATTAATTAATTCTGTTCTTATATTCCTCCTGCTTTAACATCTACTTTCCTCTGCATTACCTATCATCTTCCAAGATTATTTGATTAAATAGTGATAGTGACATATTATACCTTTCTTTTTTACATGCTTATGTAAATTTAGAAAATCAAGCAAGCAGATATTCAAATAAATAAATGAAATAATTTTGATTTTTTGCTGATTGCAAGCTCATGAGCAATTCATCCATACAAATACCAGCCAGGCATGTTTAGGTGTGTTTGTTTGGTTTTGGTTGGTAAACATCCTTTTATCAATATTTGTTGATATATTCGCCTTCCCTGGAGTAGCTCTTCCAAACTTTTTGTCTTCACAAGAGCTCATCCACATTCATTGACTTCTCACTTCTCTCCCTTAAACTTAATCCTTCCTCCCAGAAATGGAAGGAATTTCAAGAAAGAAAATGTGCATAGCTATTTGTACCCATTGCTAGTTCACCTAATTTAATTGTCAATGTTTAGTTAAAGATAAATGTACATAAAAATGAAAATTTTGTTTAATGCTGAATGGATGAGTGTCAAAATTCATATTCATATGTACCCCGGGCAGAAGACAAATATCATCATCAAGCAGTATCATCATTATACAGAGACTGAAGAATAAATTTGATGTTATACAAAATATAACAATTATTAACATTGTAGTAGTTGATTACTTTTTTAAAAAAAATTGATATAATGGAGAAACAATCATTTCTCAGATTTATTAGCTGCTAGATTGACTCTGTCTTTCCTACACTGAATGTTTACAATGCCAAACATGTGCTTTCCTTCACCGGAGGTCAGTTGTGAAACATTATATTTCTGGTTTACTCAGCAGAGGCAGGACACCGCTCATGGTAATATTATCACCAAAGCAGTAAAATGTCCTTTCTCTTTCATAGTATCTGATTTAAGGAAAGTTTATTTTCTTTAATGTTTGTAATACACAGCAATTCCTATATAGAAAAATTATATCATCCAATTAGTATACTAGCTTCAAAAAGAATCCCATGTCCTTCCGAAAGTTATTGAGCTAATGTGCTCATTCCTAATATTTGTGCAGGTTATCAGCCTATTTTCATACTTTCAATTCCTTTTAAGTTTATTACTAATAATTTTGGAAATAGAACTATCAGTATTTGAAGTCATAATTAATTATTGCAACATTTTACTGCTTTTAAATATACATCTAGACTTCAATTCCCTGGTTTAATTTCAATATATATTGCACTCTGGAAGTTTTTTTACTGTATCACAAATCTATATGTGAAATGGATATCCAGAAATTACAATAAGTTTGAACGATGGCTGACTTTGTTTTAATCACCAGCATTGTAACTAGTTAAATGATGAGGAGTACTTATCATAGCATATCACTTTCTCAGTGATCCCACACAGGATCGGGCAAGTAGGTGGGCAAAGCCTGATATCAAACTCAAAGAATCATATTTGCTCATCAATATTTCTAATGTCTCTATCTCACTAATATTTTCGTCCCTGGACAATGAAAAAAAAAAACATTCACTTCCGAGGCTGTGCTTTGAAGGAAACAGCAGAAAAATCATGCAGTAGAACAGCAACTTCCCCTACCCTACTGTATTCTCCTCACCCAGAATATTTCCTTATCATCACTCTTCCTCTATTCTTTTGCTTTCATCTAACAGAAAGGATTCATTCCCTTTTTACTTACTAAAGTGTCGTAAAAGCCGTTCTCTCCTCTGTGTATACGTGTGTGTAAATATTGTTCTATTTTTTGTACCATTACCCTTATCCTTTCAGCTAAATAATTTTATTTCTTTCTAAATGAAAATAAGCTCAAATCTCCCTTTAGAGCATAAATAACTTTTTTTGAAACTAATACTCTTTTAAGTCTCCACTCCTTTTCTTCTGCCTTTGTCAAAGTTTTTCCTAAAAATAGTTTTTATCTGCTATCTGCAGTTCATCATCATCTACTTACTTTTGAGTATCTTGGAATTAGTTTCTCTCTAAAAGTTTGCTAAGTCTATTTTAACAAATTACCTGTACAGGTACATATTTATAATATTATATAAATTATTATCACACTGCCACTTTTAGTTCAATCTTCTGATTTTTTTCCTTTCAGCTTGCCACCCCCATAATCCATTCCACCATTCACTCTATATATTCATTTGAATTATTTTTCTATGATCATATAATACTCTCTCCCCCATCTCTGTTTCTCTGTCCTCTCTCTCACATACCTACATATTCACATGCACACATATACAATTAAACACATCTATACATATATTCAATGTTTTATTTAGTGAATGTTCCCTTTAAAAATCATTATCATAATACCTATACATTTCATTATCTTGCTTTTCTCAGAGGAAAAAAAAAATCATAAATTTCCCTATATCTATATATATAATTCACTCCTGTTAATACCTATATAGGATGTTATGATTTATATATACCCTGATTCATTTAACCTCTCCTCTACAGAGGGGTGGTTCACATGATTTCCTTTTCTTTTTCTGACACTACCAATCATGCTGCATTAAACATTATTATACATATATCCTTAAGGTTTGATTTTTTATTCTAAGTGATATCAAAGTATTTAACCACTCATGTGGTGGGAGCAGCACCATAACAATAGATACTAATGGTAAGGAACACACTTGTGTGAAACAACTTCATTTCTATGAATAGATTGGCATGAATAGAATTGTTGGGTCAAAGGGAAAGCACATTTGTAATTCTGGTAAATGTTTCCAAATCGCTTTCCATAAAGATATCAATAATTCATATTTCTTTCAAGAAGCAAAGTTAGTACTTTTTAATCAACATTTATTCTCTGAGTGATATCAGTTTTTATACATATTTTTTTAGTCTGATATGTATCGTCATTACATTGTTACCTTAATTTGCATTCTCATTACTACTAATGAGTTTGAACTTTTCTATTTCCCTCCTTCTCTCTTTCCCCTCCGTTCTCTCTGTACTTTCTCTTCTGTTTTTTGACAACATGAACTTGCTTTTCTGAGAAAAATGTTTTCATATTTTTCCCATTATAGTATTGGGATGTTTGATTTATCATCTTCTCATAATATCATACAAGTTTTGAGCAATACTACTCTTAGTCTCTGCCTTTAATTAGTTTTTCCAAATCAATTAAGCATCTATTGTCTCTCCTTGGAGTATTTTGCCATACAATTTTAAAAAAATATTTTATAATTGATTAATTCTAGATTTTAAAAATAAGTTTTCAGTTTCTTACTGTATTAATCTGTATGAGCTGCTATAGCAAAATGCCATAAACAACAGACATTTATTTCTCTCAGTTCTGGAGCCTGGGATTTCCTACATCAAATTGCCTGCAGATTTAGTTAGTGGTGAAAGCCCTCTTCCTGGCTTGCAGATGACCATCTCCTCTTTGTGTCTTCATGGCAGAGACAGAAAGAGAGATAGAGCTCTAGCCTCTTCTTCGTCTTATAAGGACATTAATCCCATCATGGGGCCCCATACTCACAACCTCATCTAAACCCAATTACCTCCCAAAGTTCCCACCTCCAAATAGCATTATATTCGGGGTTAGGGAGCTTCAACATATAAATTTGAAGGAGACAAATATGTTCAGTTCATAACATTCTGCCCCTTGTCCCCCACAATGCATGTCTTTTTCACATGCAAAATATATTCATACCATCACAACAGCCCCCAAATCCTAACACATTCTAGGATCAATTTAAAGTCTACAGTCTAAAGTTTCATCTAAATATTATTGAAATCAGATATAGGTGAGACTCGAGGTGCAATTCATCCTGAGGCAAAATTCCTCTCTAGTTGGGAACCTGTGAAACCAGACAAATTATGTGTTTCCAAAATATAATGGTAGACAGACACAGAATGCACATTTCCATTTCAAAACACAGACATCAGAAGAAAGGTGTGATGGGCCCCAAGCAAGTCCAAAAACTAGCAAGGCAAATATCTGTAGATAGTGAGGCTTGAAAATAATCTTCCTTGATTCAATGTTTTGCCTTCCTGACTCACTGAAGTGGTAGTCCCACCTCTGCTGGACAGTGGTTACGTTCCTGCAAATATGAGGGGTGGCTCTGCCACATGGAGTGTGAGGGGGTAGGGAGAGTAAAAAGGGTGTTGTACCCCAGCTTCTTTTGAGTGGCTTCACCCCCACCCCCAAAGCTCTGGCTGAGCCTGCCTTCAAGGCTTGGGGGTGATTGCTGCCTGGTCTGTTGAAACAGAGGGGATGATTCCCCATTTGAAACCAAGGAGGCAGTTCTAATGATTCCCAAATTGCCTTCCTGGGTCATTCTTCCCATGTCTTGAAAACCAGTGTATGTTTGCAGCCAAACAGTTTTATGGACTGGTCCTACAGGGTCAAATAAATCTGACAGTCTTCCTTCATTCCATCCAGTTTCCATCCTATTCAATTATCACTGGTCATGTTTCTGCTGGTGTGGCTGACTACATCCATGTTTCACACCAACATGAATCTCTTTATCAAATGACCCTTAAGCCACACTTTTGGTGTTCTTTTCCAAACACTCTCATTTTTTGCTGTATGGATAGGCTGAGAATTTTCCAAATCTTTAAGTTCCACTTCCTTTTTATTTAACAATGTTTTCATTCATTTCTTAATCTCTTCTCACATTTTACTAAAAGTAGCCATGAGAAAGCAAGTCACCCCATCAACACTTTGCTTAGAAATCTCCTCAGTTAAATATCCAATTTCATCTCTTGCAAGTTCTACCTTCTATAAAGCACTAGAACAGGAACACAATCTAGCCAAGTTCTTCAACCTTTATAACAAAGATTACCTTTTTTGCCTTTTCTCCACTGTCCAATAACAAGTTCCTCATTTTCATGTGAGATCTCACCAGAATGGTCTTTGCCATCTATATTTGTATAAATTTATTTTTATGTTATTTAGATTTTTCTCTAAGAAGTTCTTTCCCCCTAGCTCTCTTCTTTTCATCCTGAGTTCTCACTAGACTGCATGGCAATCTTGATTTTTTCTTTCATGCATCTCAAAACTCTTCTAGCCTCTACTCACTTCCAAAGCCACTTCCATATTTTTAGGTATTTGTTACCTCAGCACCCCACTTATCAGTACCAATTTCCTTCTTACTATGCTTGGGCTTCTATAATAAAATATGATAAGTGGCTTAAAATTTCTCATTGTTCTGGAGCCAAGGGTTCTAAGATCAAGGTACCAGCTGATTTAGTACCTGGTGTGGACTCTCTTCATGGTTTGCAGATGGCCACCTTCTTCATCTGGTGGAAAAAGTAAGCGCTCTGGTCTCTTTCTCTTCTTACAATATAAAGACATTAATTCCACCAAGGAGGCCCGACCCTTATAGCCTAATCTAAACCTAATTACTCCCAAATCCCCCACCTCCAAGTATCATCACATTAGAGGGTTAGAGCTTCAACATTTGGATATTGGGGTAGGGGGGCAGACACAAACGTTAAGTACATAAAACCTACCTTGGTTGAGAATTTCTCTCCAAACTTTTAATTTCATATAGTCTTCTACAATTATTTCTATAAATTTATTATGGTTTCAATTTACAGTCTGTTTACTAGTGAATTTAGTATCTTATGTGAGATAGATGCCAAACTTTCTTTTCCAGAATGATAGTCAATTGTCATCATCATTTATTGAATAAATCATGCTTTATTTTCCATTCAACTGAAATACTGTTTTTTATTATTTATTAAAATCTCACATTTTCTGTAATATATTTGTAAACTCCCTATTTCTTTAAGCTACATATTTTTTTACTGTTTGATAACAAGGTAAATTTTATTAGAATGGCTCTATACTGTTTTATGATGTGTAGTAAAGCAATCTCCCATTTTCCTTTTTCATATATCTGCTGGAATTGTCATAAGATTAAACATTTCTTAGTCATACTGATATTTCCATCATATTAAAACATCACCTCCCAAAACAGGCATTTCTTTTCATTTGTTAAGATTTTGTTTTCAATACTATATATGATTGTGTATTATCATATAGATCCTTCATATTTCTTATTAAACTCATCCTTATATATTTCACATGTTTTTTTGTGACTAAGAATGGACTAAAATAAAACACCAATTTTACAATTTGCCTTGTATCCATGTCTACTTCAAAATCGTCTATTGTTAAGTGTAGCAATTTTTTTAATGGTGCCTTTTGAGTTTTCTAGGTATATGATCATGACATCCACAATTAAAACAACAAAAATGTTGTATCTATTCTTCCACAATGTTTATACTGTCTTTCATTTCCTTATCTTTTTGAATTTGATTTTTATCAAAATCAAATTGGAATATGACTTATATCAAATGAAATTCGAATAATTTCATAATGACACCATTAAAATTTCATTGAAATGTAATAACAATAATGCCTATCTCTGTTTTTCTCCTTATATTTAATTAATATGGTTTTAGTAGTTTTTCCATTTGCAATAATGCTTACTGTATTTTTTTGTAAACAGGCTTAATAATACTTAAGGAGTTTCTTTAAACAGGCTTAATAATACTTAAGGAGTTTCTTTCTCATATTCCCTTGCATCTAGAAACCACATAGGTGACTTGAAATCTACCAGTCAGAATCATCTTCATGAGAATGAGATTCAGAAGTAGTTAATGGAGTAATGAGTTCTTATAGGGAGACTGATGTTAAAAGCACAGTGGTACTCAGTTTGGTCAATGGGGGCAGAAGTGAATCTGCAACACAGTCCTGCAAATCATAGATGCTTAGAGGTGGTGACAATGTAGTTTTCAAGTAGAAAGACTACTCAGTGGTTGACATATTCCTTGGTTATATAACTTTGCTCTCTGGCTCTCTAGCATTTCCCGAGATGTATTAACTACTCCTTATTCTTTAATAAGATTATTTCCTGTTTAAACTGGCTAGAAAGTGTTTTCTTGCTCACACCTCACAGTTCTGTGCAACACAGTAATTGCTAACAAGACAGGATGCAAAGAACCCAGAAGTAAATGAGAGTGTAGAATTGAGTTTTTCAACTGGTTTGGATTGGAGGCATAAGGATACAATTTATACTTGCTATGTTCTGAATGTGTCCCCCTAGTATTCATATGTTGAAATCCTAATACCCAATATGATGCTATTAAAAGGCAGGGGCTTTGGGGAGGGATTAGTTCATGAGGGTGGAGACCTTATGAATGGTATTAATGCCCTTATAAAAGTGACCCTAGAGAGATCCCTAAACTCTTCTGCTATGTGAAGATGGTCTGCAATCCAGAAGACCCTCACCTGACCATGCTGTCACCCCAGAGTCAGACTTCCAGCCTCAAAAGCTGAGATAAATCAATTTCTATTTTTTATAAGATACTCAGCCTGTGGTGTTTTGTTTTAGCAGCCCAAACAGACTGAATAGTACTAATGTGGGTACTTAGAAGTCCTTGACTACGGTGGCCACCTGGGACATTTTCACTTTGCTTATCGAAATCAAGGTTTTGACTGACTGAATGGCTGTTAGCACAGACCATTGAGAAAGATACAAGAAATATATATAGAACGCTTAGTTGACCAAATGTTTCAAATAGTGCTGAGGCACTTAAAGGACATATTAAGCTCAGAGTTTAAAATTCTTGGTTTCTGCAAGGCCAGACTTCCTTAAAATAATATCTTTACATCATTTAATTGTAGGGATTATATAGCTGAAAATCAAATCCATGGTAGGAAACTCTGGATTGCTGATTTGGGGTGGTTGAATTCAGAATTTCATGAGGCCACTATGTGAAAATTAAGGGTTTACTGTGGAAAAGTGGAGCATAAACCTGGAATGTGGTTAAGTGAGAGAATGTGGATGACTCAAAAAATCCCCGAATCCTTTGGACTTCCTCTCCTTTCATATCTCGTGAGGCTGCTTTGTCTTCTTTAAATCTCTGTAATGACTTTCCCTGAGGTAGGTATCTTGCAAGGGAAAGTTGCTTATCACATGTCATTTTCTCTATTATACTCTCTTTAGATCTCAGGGGCCAATTATACTATCAAACCCAGAACAAGACTTTTATGTCAAATAGATTTGTAAGCATTCCCTTATTTATATCTACCTTGATCTTGGAAATATACATAGTGATGAATATTTCATACACAATGATGAATACCATGAGTGCAGAACCAGGGAGCGAGAAATACAACTGTAGATTGTTCTAAACGTTTCACTATGTATACACTTACCGGAGTCTCTGGATTCAATAAATGATCTTGAGGAGCTACGAATGCTTCTAATTTCTGCTGACCTTGAATACCAGCACACATTATCAATGGTGTTCTCAATTAAATGAAGGTTAGATGCCCAGAAGAATGCTAAACACTTAGGAATGGGAATGTTGGAGTGGATTATTTTTGCATAACTTATTTAGTCATCTCCTATCCATCAGCTTGAAAATGCCTGTAGGATAGTCCCTTCACTAAGACATTGAACATACATCTGTGAGAAGTGTACCCACAAACTTGAGAGTTTCTATAAGGATGGTCCTCTGTGGGCATTGGATACAAGTTGAAGACCCAACCCCTGAACAAAACTCTCTCATTATAATGTGGATTTTGAGATTCTGTGGCAACAGAGACCAGTAGCAATACTTAATTGCCAGAAGAAATAAGAATATTGTTAATGGAATAGGTATCATGGTTAAGGACAAAACTAAAGTAGTTTAGCCCTGAGAAATGTTTCGTTGTCACTGATCAATGTACAGTCCCTAGTACAGAAATAGATGGACAGTCCATTAAGGTCCTACCTGAGTTGTATTTGTTTTTTAAGTTAAACAACAACAACAAAAAAAACCCAAACAAACAAAACCAAAAAAAAAAACCTTCAGAGTTCTAAAATGACTACGATGCAAAAGAAGTTTCCCTCACCAAGACACTCTAATTCCACACTTCTTCTCCTCTCTACACCCCTCACCTCACGCCTTCAATGAAATGAAAAGACAGTTGCACTTTTTCAACATATTTCCTCTCCCTTCCCCTAAGCAATTCTTAGATTTTGCTGATGAGGTTTATTATTTTCTGTTATAGAATAGTATTAGAATTCCTCCTGTAATATTTCATTTCTATGTCAAGAATCCTTATGTCACACTTATAGAACATATTCTTAGGTAAGTATAATCAATTTAAGGTGTGTCTTCTACTTGACTTTTTGTTTTGTTATAGCTTATAATTTTGAGGCAAGAGTTAAATTTATCTGATAAAAAATGTCTCAAGGGAGCAATTGGGATTGGAATGATAATTATTCAGGTGTCTTTCAAAATGGTTTGTTTGAAGAACTAGTGCCTTCTTTAAACAAACCACTTAATTATTAAATGAGAAAAATCAGCTTTCATAAAAAATTAATAAGTTTTAAATCTATTATAAAAACATGTTATCAATACCTTCAGACCCCTTTTTTAAGAAGGATTAACTTTGTGATAGCCCTCTGTTTTGCTGCCGGGGCCATAATAAAGTATGTGTTTGCTTTATTTTTTAATTTTTTCCCAGGATTGTCAATTCTGGGAAATCAGGAATTTCCTGGTTGTTTGCATGTAAAGCATCAATTGATAAGTTTCTTTCATCTTTGATTTCATGTTGCTGGAAAGTTTGACCAAGCTTGCCGGCTAATTTGTCCTTAGTTGCAAGTATTACAGGCAAACTCATACTTTGCCTACTTAAAAGATAATTCTTCTTCGACACAATGAGAACTCAACAGTGACTCAGAAACAGGAAATTCTCTGGAATCAGGAAACAGAAACTAAAGCTGTTTCATACAGTCCCCACTGGGGGAGTGAAGATTGGACATAGAGTTGTTAGAAATCACAGGAGATGGGGAGACTGGAGAGAAGAAGAAGTTTACTGACGCCTTTCTTTATGTGTGTAAAACATACCAACTATGTCATGTGAACTCCTCCTCCTTAAAAAACAAATGAAAAGAAGTGATTTTGTGTTATTTATGGAAAACAACAAATAGACTGGTGTCTCTTTGTGTTAGTATGTAGAAGTCACAAATGAGGACTCAGTTTGCAGTTGAGTTATAAATGTTTGTCTATATAAATATAACTATGTACTCACCAAATATCATATTTTTATTGATATCTGTTTAATAATATAAGTTTGCTGGCATCCAATAAGTCAAGTCAGCTTTCAAATTTTAGTGATATAAAACACAATATCACTAAAGTAATTAACACTGTTGTAAATTGTAATTTATTTTAAGTACTCATTTTCACCTTAGAGATAATCCTAAATGGACAGTTTCTACTATTACAAAGACTTGTAGAATGCAAAGTATCAAAAAAAAAAAAGCCCTAAAAAATAATTAGGCAAGAAGTATCCACGTATTCTACATTAGGTTGCCTTATTCACCTAATCTAGAATTTGAACAAAATGATCTTGTCATTAACTAATTCTTTGAGGAGATTTTTTGCATAATAGTTAATTTTCCATCACACTACCAGTTAAAGGATGAGGCTATGCAGGCTCAGTGTTCGAAGACTAGAACAGGGGATGGTAATATTTGTTGGAAGAACTTGAATGATGTTGTCTAGAGTTTAGTGAGGAGGACACAGAGACAGGTGTGTGATTCTACATAGAAAAATCTAGATGGGAAAAATAGGCTGGAGCAACCTATGGTACCAGATTAGAGGAAGGGCTGAAACAGCTGTTAGCCAGGCTCCAGATGTTGCGGGATTTTCTATGGGCTGGAGAGGATGCCTGAGGATGTAATAAGGTTAACTTGATGTTCTAACAGGATGCCCAGATATCTGGTTAAACATTATCCATGTGTGTCAATGAGGGTGTCTCCAGAAAAACATTAGCACTTGAAAGAATGGTCTGAGTAAAACAATCCTCCCTAATGTGGGTGGGCATCATCCTGAATAGAATAAAAAGGTGGAGAAAGACAGGATTCTCTCCCTACCTCTGTTTGTCTCTCTCTGTCTGTCTGTCTCTGTTTCTTTTTCTTTCTGTTTTTCTGGAGAATCCTGATTAATACAAGTCATCTTGACAGGACTAAGTCAAGGGTCTTGCTGTCTGGGGTAGCCACCCACCGAAGCTGGATGGTGTAATGTTGGTTAGAGCAGCAAGCAAGAGGCAGATAGTGGATGCCCATTTTTTGCCCCCAAAAATGATACAGGGGGTCCTCCTCAGGATTGGGGGAGAAATAAATTTCCAAATAATCCATAAAATTGTCACTTTAAGTGGGGGAGTGAGCAGCTGATCACTTAAAGTAGAGATTAGCACCAGTCAAGAAAGGGATTAGCCTCTTTGTCTATTCACCCCCTTCCTTTGTCTCAACCAAAGAGATTCCAGAGCCATCAACAAACAGAAGCAGGAGGTGGAGCTCACATGGTGAAAGGCCAGACTGTTTTCCCTTGCACACTGCCAAACTGCAAAATATTGTGTTAGGCTCTTTGGGGGAGTGGGAATTACTTTAAGTTGGCTAAGAAAGTGAAGTTTTGAAATTGGTTCAGATTAGGCTCTCTCATATCTAAATATGAGTGTTTCATACCAAAAAGTGATCTGAAAAGATATGGGACACATGATATATCAGCCAGAAAAACGTTTAAATTTAGTATTATAGAAAATTACTGTTTGAATTCTATTGAACCCAATCCACTCATACAAGCTCAAGTGATTTTCTTTTTTTTCCATTTCTTTTCAAAATACTTAGTTCAGGAAATTGTCACAAATTCATAAAGGTATATTCTCATGACCATGGGATCTGAAAACATGGCTCCAGAGGCCATGAAATGTAAGAAGGAAAAAATGATGCAGGGACAGAATCCTATAAAGGTGTGGATCCTAAGAATCTTTCAGGCATAGTTGTCCTCAGAGCTAGTTAATTTTGTTCTGAAGTAAAAGTGAATACATTGGAATTTCCTATCTGCATTTTTCTGTTTTTGTGTAAGAAGGTCTTTGAGCACAATTATAACATATTTTCTCCAAATAAGTAGCTAAAGGTAATAGAAAAAGGGTGCTCCATTTGGAATTAGAGGAAAGCTAAAAGTCAGTGCTCCTTTTCTCTATAATCTTACTAATTTATATGCAGGCATTTTTGGAATTACCAGCAATAGGAAAATTCGATATCTGAATATAATATAAAAAGTAATATTTTCAGCAATTTGGGGAATTTATGATGCTCCTCATATAAAAGAGACATTTCATTGATTAAATTTGGAAACGAGTTAGATATAGATATATAGGTATAAATACAGATATAGATAAAGATATAAATGCACACGTTAAGTCTGTGCAGTCCTGTGGTGTGTACATATTTTAATTTAGGTGTATAAAAGTTTAATATCTGTACTGTAAAGTAGCTCCTGTATAGTATTAAAGATTGTTACTCTGTAATTTTCTTTTTTTTAATTATTTTACTTTTTTCTCTAAAAAAATAAAATTTTGCTGTGAATCATTGAAAATTATTTTTAAATAAATTAGAGGACAACTTAACATTATACAAATGTGTATTTAGAGTTAGAGAATTTTGAATGCAACATCAATAAAGCCATGGTGTTAGTTTTTCATGATTACAATACGATGAATCTTAATTATTTTGAGCTTTAACTTTAAGTGGATAACAATGACATTCAACTTCAAATATTGGAGAAGATTTATTTAATTGCCTTATTTGGTACATTTTTCTCCCTTTGAATTTTCTTCGCTAATTTCTTGATGACTTCTGTAAAGAAATTCCCTATAACTGAATATTTATATTTTAGAATCAGGAGATAAATGTATACATGGACAATAAATTCTCAAAGAATATCTATTTCGCTGAGCTACTCTAAACTGTTTAGTTACTTATATAATCAATGATTAGGCAGTGGTTCTCAAACGGAATTGCACATTAAAGTCATCTGGGTATTTTTTTTTTAATACATATGTCCAGAAACCATCTTCATGTAAATGGTCTGGAAAGGGACAGGGGAATGAGTGTGTTAAAAACCTCTCCAGGTGTTCCTCACCTGTGACTGCTAAATTAGACTAAAGCTGCAAGATTTGTGGTTACTCTTACTAATAGATCTTGTTCTTTACATCTCACTCTTCTGCATTAAAGAACCCCCCCGCAGCCTCTGGGAACAACTTATTTGTTTTTGTTATGGACTTTAAACTATCCCTCAAAAATGGTTTCCAGAAAACTTGGAAAAGTAGATTTAATGGATATTGAAATAAAGAAAAATAGTGTTACATGAAACACTCTGATTTAGTTATGATGGGCTATGAAGAAGAGATTTTAAGAGTGTTGGAAGTTGTATGGTAATAAAACTGAATGAAGGAAAAAAGGATTGAAGATGAATTATCTGAGATAAGTGAAAATGGCACTAGTGAAGAAATAAATGAATGAGAAAAATATAGTGTTAAGAAAGACGAAATTCCTCCAAAATAATGTATTGGGTCCATATCATATCTCAAATCCTACTTTGTAAAATGTCTTTTAGCTTTCAGTTAAGAGTATGTGGGCCCCTAAGTTTCCTTTATGTGAAGGCTGGATGCTTCTTTACTTTGTGCATTCTCTATATAAGAATCTCATTCCAAGATTCAATCAGAATGAATGTGCATGTAAATACCATCCTCCTTGTTTTTTTTTTTTTGTACCATGTGTTTTACTTATGTAATTTTAGCTAATTATAACCATTTTACTCTGTTTGAAAGCCAAAGTGGGCATGATGTTTAATTCTATGTAATTTGGAAGGAATCAGGAATCATCTGGAAATCACTGGAGAAAAAAAAAAAAGCATGCTTCCAGTAAAGAGATATTAAGAGTAATAAGAAAGATCAAGGGAACTAGAACATTATGTACAAAATGTGCTTGGTTGTGATTACTCGTAAGCAAAAAATGCCAAGGACATGGAAAAATTGCCTGCAGTATGTTTAAACTATGACCTGAATTATGCCTGATAGCCTTGTTTAAAATATAATTGAACAGCCAGTGGGAAAACAGGAAATTGCCCGGATTAGGTGTTGGCTGAGGCTATCAGGAGACTAAATGGATGAAAGTTCAACAAACTACTGAATAAAAAGTACCATAGTTGGTAAATACCTTTCCTTGAGAGAGCAGAATAAATAGTTTCAACTATCATATAAAGGATAAGATGAGGATGCTAATATAAAATATAGATGTTCTCAAATCAGTAAACTCATATGGCTTTAAAGTATTTGTAAGTATTTTCAGTGATACCAAGTATTCAGAGGTTATTTCTTCATATCAAAGAAGTTCATTAAATTTGTCCTCATTAAGGAAAAAAAGTCTATCCAATAAAAAAGATATATATCCCATGAACAAAGTCCACAGGAAAATAACAAAGTTTAAAAAAAAAATTGAGCTTAAAATGTACTGACAGTTGAATAGTTGTTTTTTCATGTATCACACACTCACAAAAATCAATAAAAAATAGACAGCAATAGGAGATCATAGAAGAAAGTGTGAAAATGGCACAGAAACATTAAGAGTTCAGTTTGTCCAATAACCAAAATAAGGAAACGAAATGAAATAAATTTTAGTAGATAATTTTTTTAAAAGATTAAAAGTATTACTAATTCCTAGTGTTGTGTGAGAGAGAAAAAAATTCTTAGGTGTTAATAATGGAAACATTTGTGTGTGTTTTTAGATACCAGTTTGTATTTTGCAATTTAATTTATGTTATTTTTATGAAACTATAATTTTCACTTTTATGTAAATACTACTATAACTTTAATTATGTCTGTCATAGGATAATTTATATACAAGATTTATTCTTCTCACTATCATTTATTTACCTATGTTTTCTTAAACTACTTTTTTGCATATATGTTTTACATAAGGATTATGATGTCTTAAATCTCCTGCCCCATCCAATAAACAAACTCTTTAAAATTCAGGAATGACAATCCTCTAAAATCCTCTAATGTAGAGAAGGATTTTGTCAAAATACTTGCAAGAAACAAATGAGCTCCTACCAAGACAAAAGGAATCAACTGATGGGTGTCAATAGATATTGACAAAAGCATTTGCTAAGAAGAACAGTTCACCCCTGAACCTCTGCTCTCATATATACACACCATATGCAAGTGGGTCTTGACATTCCACAGCTGATGATGTGAGTAACAGATGTGAGAACATAATTGGTTTTCATTCAAAATCATGAGCATGAGCTTGAAATAGACACTTCAGAAGGCTCAATTTGTTAATGACCAGCTCCACTTGGTTGTTTGAACATAGTGAACAAGAAAATTTATGGTATGTAGATCAGAGAGGAAATCTAAGGTAAATTACTTCTAATCACACACCTTGAAAAGTTGTTACATTTATTTAAATCTTTACATCCTGATGAGTCCAACTTTAAGAAATGTGAACATTACCCAATTCTAATAGCTTCACTAGAGTCAGTCTTGGTGAATATTAGAAGTAAGTAGTTTTTTTTTTTTTTTTTTTTTTTTTCCTTTGGCGATCTTCTCTCCACTCTACAGTCTTTTTCTTATTTCTCACAAGTTCTGGACCGTCTTACTCCATAGAATAACAATTGGATAAATTCACCCACACAGTCTAAGTTATTAAGATCACCCTGTGTTACTCTTACTTTTCAGAGGGTGTCATGTTAGAAAAAAAAGGCACAGATTAATTTCAATATATGTGAGTGATTTTCCAATTATACAATTTAGGAACTTCAGGCTAGACATAAAGAAAATATTCTAAAATCAACCCCATATCTCTCCTGATGTTTGTCTACTCCAACCCTGGTAACTCTGTTTTCCAAATCAGTAAATAGTTATCATCACCCTTCCTGCTGTATAAGCCAGCCATCTAAATTGCCCATGACATCTCTCAGATATGTGAAATCAATTCCAAGTTGTATTGATTTTTATTTCCTAAATATGTCTTCCATCCATCTCCACTCTCTCCACATTTGTCAAGGCTACATATTTTTCTTTGGATTAACTGAATAGACAAGTTCAGATGATTTGCAAGAGCAAATGGGTCTCTTCAGCATGACTGGAAATGATGTTTT
Organism: Mesoplodon mirus; assembly: GCF_964341445.2. Classification (NCBI taxonomy): domain Eukaryota; kingdom Metazoa; phylum Chordata; class Mammalia; order Artiodactyla; family Ziphiidae; genus Mesoplodon; species Mesoplodon mirus. The sequence goes on from NC_138993.1 coordinate 30,757,158, forward strand.
GAATGGAAAAAAAAATGCAGGGAGAAGTAAGATGAGCTAGTACTTCAAATTCTGGTAATATAAAGATTTCCCCAGTCTCCTTGGTGGTGTTAAACCCTCAGCATGAGGTTTCCTTTTAAAATGTCGAAGGGGAGAAATATTTCAGGCAATAATCTGATAAATCTAGTAAAACTTTCTATTTTGCGTCCACCTAATTAAAGCATCAACCAATCTTAGTAGAGGATTTTTTTAAATCTAATTAAGTTTGCCTAAAGCCTTCTAAGATAATTTATGATCCACAAAATATTAGCCTGGTAGCATGCAATTTGGCAGCATTTCTAATTGTTTTCCAAAGATCTTTTTTTACCTAAGTGATTAAGAAATGTTTCATTTGGTACACTACCCCCACCCCTGTGGCCAGGTGTAATAATCTCTGAAAATTTCATGGTTTAATCATGTCTTCAGTTAGATAACTCATTTTAAGAATTAGAATTTGAATTACTGAAGACTAATAATACTGAGTACAATATTATACAAGAGTATACTTTTGGAATTTTGCGTGTGTGTGTGTGTGTCTGTGTGTGTGTGTGTTACTTTCTGTTTTGATCCCCATAGTAGCTCTTTAGGATTAATAGGTAAGTTGATAGAGATTATTATAGCTACCAATTTACATATGAAGAAATTAAGTCTTGAGAAATGTCTTGACTTACTTAGGTCTTAGAATATGTCAGGAACATACCACTCAGAGGAAAATAAGGAACTGACTGAGTTCAGACTTGTTAACAAAACTTTATAGAGGCAATTCTTGGAGCTTAATGAATATGTAAAGGCTTTTAAAGTCTCTGAAAACTAAATCAAAATAAATCTCAGCATGAACAGAACAAATCAGAGCAACTTCTTCTTTGCTCATCAGGGTGAATTTTGAAATGTTTTTCTACACATAGTTATTTTTGATCTGTGTATGTGAACGTGTGTGTGTGTGTGTGTGTATGTGTGTTTATGAATGCTAGAACACCCAGGTCTAGTTGAGCAAATTTTAACATCTAATTTAGAAATCTTGAGAATCTCTACTAATTCTTATGATTTAATGTCTACACTTGATACACTTTGGGTCAGTAAATACCATAATCAGTTTCTTGTATAAGTCAAAGAACATAAAACTAGGCAGGGCAAGAGTAGGGCAGCATATCTTGTGAGGGGAGATATTGAGTAGGTCCAAAGGACAACTAAGATCAATTATTTTTAAAATCAATTTAACATGATTCGATAAAATATGTAAAGTTTGTGCCAGGTGCCTCGGGGATGAACAATGAATAAAATATAATTGATTCCTAAAGTAAATTATAATGCACAAGAAAGACTGACATAGATGAAATGGGTTAAATTTTAAAATACAGTTTAAAATTTAATGAAACTTATATGAAATAAAGGGAAATCAATTCTAACTGAGAAAGTCGTTAGTGGTGTAGTGGCATTTGAACTCCACTGAAGGTTGCATATATAAATTTTCCAAGAAAAAAATAGATGACAAATGGATTCTAAATTAGGAGGTTGTGAGTCAATAATTATTTGAGGACCTCTAAACACATTGTGATGGCTTAATTTTAGTATGCATGGGAGAGTTTGGTAAAATATAAGACTGCAAAATAAGTTGGAGACAGATGATAAAGACTTAAATATGATGTGAAGGAATTAAGATTATTTTTCCCCATGGTTAGTGTTGTGACTGCATGCCAACTCTGATTGATTGATAGTGACTTCCAGACCCTGGTATTGAGAGACATTCAGAGCACCAGGGTGAACTTAAAGATGTGTTTAATCAGCAATGTCTTCCATGGGTAAAAGAGGGTGCCAAGTGAAATAAATGCACAACCTAAAAGTTGAGAGTTATATTTTATTTGGCAGACATTCTGAGGACTTCAAGCTTGGGAGACAGGACTCTCAGATTACTCTGAGGGACTGCTCCAAAGAGACACGGGGGGAGCCAGGATATATAGGAGATTTTGCAACAAAGACCAGGTAGCTCGAACACCAAAAGATTACTGTTAATTAAAGAAAACCAGATATTTCAAGTTGAGGAATTTAGTTATTTTCTATGTATGGGAAGATACAAGGGTCTGGCCTCACTGAAATTATTCCTTTGATATGCGCCTCAGCTATCTGGGGTGAGTATCCTGTTCTTTCCCATCCTGAGTCCCCTCAGGGTGTACAGTTGGAAGTGACTGCAGTGACTAGGACTTGGCAGTGGGTAGCCCATTTGTCTCCATCTTGAGTTCCCTCAGGGCTCACCATTTGGGCAGCTATAATGTGATGGCTTGATGGCTGCAACATCTTTTGTTTACTGATATAGCAGGCAATATTTTTCATTCACAAGGGGTTGTGAAGAAATTAGGTAGGGGGCAAGCATACAATAATTTTGTTTGCCTCCCACCACTTGCTTCAACTATGCTATATCAGATCTCCCTTCCAGACTCTTACTAACATCTAGATAAATCTTAGAGCTTTCCAGTAACTTTCCATTATGAAAACTATATAATTGTGTTCTCATTCAGAGTTTTCAAAATCAAATATAATCTAATTCACTTTAATTTTCTATCAAATTCAACATACTTATCTCTTTCTCTTACCTGATGGGCAAGTCACTTTAGGTTGGGTTTTGCCAAGATTGTTCAAACCAGGTAACTTTCCTTGTCCACAATTTATGAACCACAGTAAAGTGACATATATTTTCATAAGCTGACATAATAAATACTGGGGTGATACAGCTTGTCCATGGTTGGCCCTCTCTCTCTCACACCTCTGCTTTCTTTAGAAAGTGTTTATCCCTTCACTTAAATAAGATAAGGGTAAATCAGTCACTTCCCTGCCTCTTTTTCAGGTTGAAATACTTAATGAGCAGCCTTCAAATGGGTTTGGAAACAAACAGACTATTAAGGAGGTGAAGGTATGGCAGTGGGATGTGACACAATGAAAGAAAGCAGCAAACAAAGGGTGTTTTATCGAGCCAGCTGCTGCTCTGAGGAATGAGTTTCATCCCACTGGGTCAGCTCTAGGAGTCAGTGTAAAACCCATACCTCAGACCTATTCAACCCAAAGGGCATTGAAGCTAATATATTTATACACTAACTCCTATCAGTCATTCCCAAGCACTTCTCATGGGGAGGTGTGTTCATTCCCAGGCACTTTTGGCTGCTACGCAAGTGGCAAAGCAAAATCTAAGGCACAGAAAAAGCTCTCAGGAAAGCTAATTAAGGTTCTGGCATTTGGAAATCCAGTGGGTATTCCTGAAGTGGGAATGTAAAGGGGACATGGACAGGGCACCAACAACATCTGCTATATAGTGTCTAAACAAGACATCACAATGTCTATAAGGGGTTCCCGTGGATGCCCTTTTTTTTTGACATGAGGATTGTTGCTGACAAAAAAAAGATAGGAAAGGCAGGAGAAATCTCCCCAGGATCTTATGACTCCTAAAATGTCTCCAGCTTCAATTAGTTCTTTCTTATGAAATACTTCTGTTCACATCAACCTGTGAGGTGATGGGTATAGGGCACTTTGGACCACACCTTATAAGCCCTAACAGCTAATTGAAAGCTTAATTTATAATATTGGAGTACTTAGCATCTATAAAATTATGTATTCAAGTCACAGCCTTTTGTAATCATCCACTATATTTTCACAATTTTTGCTTTTACTGTTTTACCAAAATATGCTTTTCATTCATATTCATTGTCAAGTGCTATGGCTTTGAAAAAATATATTTATTTCTAATAACTTATTTGCAGGGTTTCAAAATGATAAAATTTTTAATTCAAGTATAGTTGATTTACAATGTTTCAGGTGTACAGCAAAGTGATTCAGTTATACATATTTATTTATATATTCTTTTTCAGATGATTTTCCATTATAGGTTATGACAAGATATTGAATATAGTTCCCTGTGCTATAAGGTAGGTCCTTTTTGTTTATCTATTTTATATATAGTAGCGTGTATCTGTTAATCCCAAATTCCTATCTTATCCCTCCCCACCCCTTTCCCCTTTGGTAATTATAAGTTTGTTTTCTATTGACACACAAAATCTTAAGGATAAGAAATACAGATCTAAGAATAAGAAAGGCCAATCTTTAAAAAATTAATTTAAAAAATTCTGATATTTCTAGATGTTTTGCCAAAAGTGACATCAAGAAAAAATATACAGGATGCTACAATAAATTCTGTCTTGTCCTTTTTTTTTAATTGCAGTAATTATAATGCTTATAATTTCTTAGTTATGGAATTTTAAAATTACTCACCCAGAATTATTTTCAATTTAAAAATGGAACGCTATCCAAGAAAAGCCTTAACAACATCAGTGTCACAGCTTACCTAGAGAAATTTTAGCTAAATGTCTTATTTAAGCCCCATCAGGTGGGCATTTTTATATATAACTCACACTTTTCTCCAACTCCTTTTAATTCACTCCCTCACATATGTTTTATGTGATTATCTCCCACACTAAATTATAAGTTTCTTTAAGGACAGCATTTGTCTTTTTTAATGTTAGATTATCAACCTCCCCACAAACACCCCCAAGTCCTACTACTAGTAAAATGTTTTCCCTAAAATCTCTCTCCATACATTACTTTTAGCACAAAAATAAAATCTGAAAGTTTGCAATAGCATTTGCAGGTGGTTTGAACTTCATTTCTTTTTGCCCTTGAAACATTTGAGGAACATACAGTATAACGAGTAGCTAATCATTATTAAATTGATGGGTATTCATTATAATCATTTTAATGTAGACATTACTTGCTATTCTATATGCATGCCATTGTAAGTTAACTTCATTTTGTGCCCTTAAAATGATTAACAGAGAAATACTTTGGTACATACAAATTTCAGCTCCTTTCCCATCAATAATACCCTTAATTGTGAAAATCCAAGAGGGAGGCAATGGTGGTCAAAATAGATGCATTTTCTGGCGCTTGTAACCTGTACTTACAATCCTTAATCTTGAAGGATTCCTCAAAAGGAAGCAGACCTTTCCTTTAACTTAATCTATTTAATTATGTAAATTTCACTTGCCAAATATGGATGGTTGTTCTAGGGTTTTTCAATTCTTTGGAGTGTTAGAAATGAGCTCCTACTTTAGGACATTAACTTTTTTTTTTGCTATCTAATCATTTTGTTTTTAAAAGAATAATTTGTAAAGCAAATGATCACTATTTGAAAACTAAAAAATCATAGGATAATTGGCTAAAACCAGACACTAAGCAGCTTAAATTAAAAAAAAAAATGTTAACAATAATAATGAGAGCCTATATTATTCAACACTTATTTTGTGCTGGGCATTTTAAGTACATGCCATGTAGTCTCTCATTAAATCCTCCAAACAGACTGATAATGAAGATATTATAATTCTGTCCATTTTACAGGTGAAATTAGTCTCTGCAGTTTAGCACCTTAACAAATGTCACTGAGCTGATAAGCAATAGAGTTGAGCTATCAGCCTAGGTGGTCTGATGTGCTCTAAAACAGACCTCTAAATTGTTATAAAGAAAAATAAACATGTTGCTGGAAAACTCTATGCTTAGATTTATATTAGAATTAAGAGAAATGAATCTTACATGTGTTTTTTTGTTTGTTTTTTGTTGTTGTTGTTGTTGTTGTTGTTGTTGTTTTTTGCGGTATGCGGGCCTCTCACTGTGTGGTCTCTCCCGTTGTGGAGCACAGGCTCCGGACGTGCAGGCTCAGTGGCCATGGCTCGTGGGCCCAGCCGCTCCACGGCATGTGGGATCTTCCTGGACTGGGGCATGAACCCATGTTTCCTGCATCTGCAGGTGGACTCTCAACCACTGCGCCACCAGGGAAGCCCCCATGTGTTTATTTTTAACAAATGTTGTCTGTTGTGTCACGAGTATATTATAATTACATGATTAAAAATAACATTGCCCACAACATTTGTTACTCATTATTGACCTAGGATGGTTCTTACTGTTAAATCAGAGATAGTGGCCCTCCATCTATAGGCCCCATTTGGCTCTTGCATTAATTCCATCAAACTGGGACTTCAAGCTCCATGGGGTGAGAGCACCCAGCCTTAAGAATAATTTTCTCACTGATAGGTTGCTGTGGCTACTTGCTGGAGAGTTGGCTAGCTTGCAATTTTGCCACTGCAAAATTGTGGACCCTGGGATAGTACCTTCAAATTTCAAAGGGCAGTAAAAGCATGGGGTTGGTGTATTAAACATCTTCCCATGTCTTCCTCTACATTGTCATCTTAGAATCTACTGGATCTCTTCCTTTTCTTCTCTATGATTATTCCTGTCTTGTTCTCCCTTCCTCACCACTTACAACTCTGGCTCATTTCTCCTCTCCCTACCGTCTACATATCTTCTCTATTTCTCTCCTCCACCCTCTATTATAGTTCAACATAACTTATTACTTTAAGAAGTGGAAGAATGGAACACAGTTTGTTCCATTTCTAGAAAAAGTGCTAAGCATACATTTTAATAAATGTATCTCTTCCCCATGGTTGTTAAAATTCCATGACAGTCTTTGAAGTAGGAAAAAAATCTTAAAATTACCCTCTGTCATGTCAAATATTCATAATATTTTCAAAAATACTTGACATAAAATATTTTACACTTGCTTTTGATATATATTCAAAATTTTAAAAGGTTTCTATAAGCATGAATACAATAAGCGATGCTGATATTGGTGTGATACTCTCTATATGAGATATAGTTATTTAATGCTGTATAAAAAAATCACAGTGTATTTTCAAAAATAACAATTTTTCATGGTTTCAGTAAGTTAGCGATTCTGACAGGACAAGTAGGGACCACTTGTTTCTCCTCCACAATGTTTAGTCCTCAGCTGGCTAATGTGAAGTTTGGGGAGTGTAATCACCTGAGGGCTGGTTTATTCAATATCTGGTAGCCTATACTGATGAGGGATCTCAGGTCTTCTCCAAGCAGACCTCTCCAAGGGTTTCCTCACTGGGGTTGGCCTCTCTGAGCTTCTTCTCCACATGGTACCTGGGGTGGGTGGATAAACATCCTGAGATGTCCCCATTTATGACCCAGCCTCAGAAGACACATAGCACTGGCTCTACCATCTTCTATGGTTGAGGCAGTCACAAGTCCCATCCATATTCAAGGAGAGGGGAAAGACAGTCCATCTCCTGGTGGGAAGTGCAAGGTTTTGGAGGAGCAGGTGGGACCAGAAATATTGCTATGCCATTTTTAGAAAATACAATCTATTTTCTGTTCTCCATTTTACATATGAACTATACATTGCCATATGTTAACAGTGATTTCTTCTCTATGTGGAATATGCCCTTAAATCCAGTGATTATTCCCATGGCATATAATAAATTCCAAAGATGTAACATAACCCTAATTTCTTTCTAGCTTGAAATTGATAATCTGATGATAAGGATGACTCCAATTGATAGTATCTATATAGTGCTTTCCAGTTTGGAAAAAACTATATATATATATATATATATATATATATATATATATATATATATATATATATATATGTAATTTTGCTTAACAAACTTTCCTGTAAGGTAAGTAGAGTACGGTTCTCTGTCTTCAGAAACAGGCTTTAAAAGATTTGCCCAGGTTACAAGTAGATACAAGTAAAAGAACAATGAAGGCAGCCTACTTTCTTTCACAGTGCTAAAGGAGAAAGCATTATTTTAGATCTAAAATGGCTTTTTTCCCCTTTTTTTCAAGACACAATGGCCAGAGGTAAAAGTATAGAAAGTAGCATGTTGCTACTTTCTGTTGAGAGTGTTTCGTATGGTATATGTGTCATCAAAATGAAAAAGTCTTAGTTTTCCCTTCCTGTGTCTGAGTCAGTACTCAAAGAACCGTGAAGTATGGATGCATGTAACTATGTAACTGTCACCTTCCCATACTCTGCACTTTGGTACAAGGCAGAACACCCTGTGCAGGGAAGGCTGGCTCAGTTGATTACTGCTGGACTAGTGGAAACCGAAAGGCTGCACTTGAACTACTTGCTGAGAGAGTGGTACTCTTGGATCACTAATTAACCATAATCATTATTAGGGTAGCTATTGCTTTAAAACTATTTCTAAGCTTCCCATTTATTTTCAGGTTCCCCTGCCCACTTGATTTGTTTTAAATTTCAACAGTCAACTACAGCTTTCTATAGCACTTACTCATGACTGCTCCATCTCTCTACCTCCTCGTTCCATTCAAACAGCTAAATTGGAAGTGTATAGTGCTTGATTTATATTTAGATGCATTTATTAAATTAAGAGTTAAAAGTGAAAAGTCTGCACAGCTTCAGGAAACATTATTGAAAGTCCTTTAAAACCATTATGTAGACTCACTCAAATGGCCGCTACAAATGCACATTATAAAATCAGCTGTTAGTATTTCATTGGAATTTGTACTATTTTCCTTTGTTATTTTCAGTATTTAATGGTAATCATTTAGTATCATAAAGCTAGACATGTTTCTTTATCTGAGAATAATAATGACACGTATAGAGAAATAAGTGAGGAAGGAAGGAAATTTAAAAATGTGGTAGTGGATTGAGGTTTAGGAGTACATCAAAATTAGTTTGCAACAATATTGGGACAAACTGGCTTAAACTACAAGTACGTTTATCATTTTAAGAAAGTAGAAGTCCATATGGAGTGTGGGGTTCAGGGTTAGTAGATATAGTGTCTCAGGGATGACCCAGATTCTTTTTATCTTTCAACTCTGTCACCTTCAACCTCAGCTTCATGCAGGGCTAGTTCTCTCTGTGGAGGTGAAAAGGTTGTTGGTATCTGAAAACTGCTGCACTGCTCACTTCCTTTTACATATTCAACTGGAGAGTGGAAAATAAGAGCAAGGACTGGGAATAGGAAAAAGAGGGAGAAGGAAAAGAAGGGGGTTGGAAGAAGAGAGAAGAAAGAGAGAGAATGGAAGAAGGGAGGGAAAGAGGGAGGGATGGAGGGAGTAAAGACAAGATGGGATGCAAGAGAAGAAACATCCTTTCAAAAATCTCTCTGATGGACCAGTCTCTCAGGGAGGGCACTAGTACTCATGTACTGACTGCCTCAGTGTGAGATTCTAACCCATCACAGGTGACAATCATGGCAAACCATGACTGGAATACAGCATCTTATCAGGACGTTTTCCTGGAGCTGTACACGAAGTCAGCATTTTCTGAATCTCTTGGGGTACCTTGGAGCAGGGTGGATCCCTCAACAAGTTTTAGATTCTTTTAAAAAGAAAGATGAGGAAATAGATATTGCCTATGTAGCCTAGTATCTGTTATGGGTAGGCAGGTATAGAAATCATGCAATAAACTTAGTCACATACAAAAGGGCTTGAACTTTTTTTTTTTCCTAATACACAGTTCCTGTATCATTTATGAATATCTCATTGGAAATAATTCAACTAAATTATAGAATTATAAAATAAGGTATATTAAAGTAAATATATTTTAAGTCACTGAGACAATCATTCTTATTTCTTTTACTTTTATTTGAGAAACTTGTACTGTTGCAATTTACTATTTTCTTTTCCTCCAGGAAGGATTGCAGCTCTTTACAATTATTTCCTCTTTCTATTATATAAGATACAGCTTCAATATTATCATGACATTAATGTATTAATTCATTTAACCTGTACTTGATAACTACCTACTTCAGAGTATAATAAGCTAGGTGTTTGGGAATTATAAGAAGGACGCAGAAAGGGGTTTGGTCCCCAAGCTGTTTATGGTATAAGCAGAGTTAAGATGTGCATAAATAACTCCAGTGCAAGGTAGAAAACAAGTGCCATTAGAGAAGTGCAGTTAAAGGGAAATGGGAAGTGAGGCTCCTTCCCTATATGATTACCCACATGAATTTTCTTTTTTCCTCTCTCTTTTTTTTTTTTTTTTTTGTAATTTAACTTTATTTTCATAGTGGAGTATAGCTGAGTTACAATGTTGTGTTTATTTCTGGTGTACAGCAACTTGATTCACTTACACAGAGACATCTATATATTATTTTTCAGATTCTTACCAGTCTTACATATTCTTTTTTGGTTATTACAGTGTGTTGAGTTGAATTCTATGTGCTATACATTATGTCCTCATGGACACATGAATTTCAAAGCAAATCTTAGTTCCAGATCTTGCAGAAATTATTACTAGCTCTTCTTACTTTATCATTACTTATGTCATTATCAGCAGCTCTGCTCACTCTTATCATATGCTAGTTTTATCTACTTATGAGTCACAATAGAAGGAATTTTACAACAAAGTATTTAATTTGCCCCGAAGGAAGTTATAAGATATTAAGCTCAGATGGTGCCTATGTGCTCAGCCTCAAAAGCAGCCCACATCCTTGCTCTTCCTCTAACACCTGAAGTCAACAATGCAATCTGTTATATGGTAAATTGATCCAATCACTATTCCAGGTCTTAGCCAGTTATATTTGTGTTTTGTTAATCCACAACTGTCCTAAATAGCCCAAAGTTTAGACTAAACTAAGTCAGACTTTTTACTGGGATTATTCCTGAATGATATCCCTATATTCTGCTTTGGACAAGTGTAAGCAATTACTATGCACACACACGGAATGAGATTGTCACAGGGAAAGTATAACAATAAATAGCACCATAGTGACTGAAGGAAGGCATCTTTTGGGCTACTTCAAATTAAGATCTTCATTTTGAACACGAGTTTAATCATTTTATTTGAAGTACTATGAATTCACAGAACAGCAAAAAATAAAAATTAAAAAAATGAGATAAGGGTAAGGGTAAGGGTAAGCTGTGACAAAGCGAAAGAGCGGCATGGACATATATACACTACCAAACGTAAGGTAGATAGCTAGTGGGAAGCAGTCGCATAGCACAGGGAGATCAGCTTGGTGCTCTGTGACCGCCTGGAGGGGTGAGATAGGGAGGGTGGGAGGGAGACGCAAAAGGGAGGGGATATGGGAACATATGTATATATATAACTGATTAAATTTGTTAAATAAAAAAAAATTAAAAAAGGGCAGGACAGTAATATAAGTGACTTAATAATGAAACCTAATATACCCTCATTTATTTTTCACTCCTTGAAGGAGCCATTATTATTCACAATTTATAGATGAAGAAATGGGTTCAGAGAGGTTAAACAAATGACCCACATGAGGCCAAGTGGAACAGTGGATCCTTGACCCTAGACTCTTGTTCTGATCCGTGAGGTTACGTGTCCTTAAAAAAAAAAAAAAATGAGATTTGATCTGCAGTCCCAATTCTACCACTAACTAGCTGTATTAAATGTATAATTGTATTTGTTATCTCTGTCTGAAAGTTTTTATCCCTAAAATGAGAGAGTTAAACCACTCAGTTCTTAAGGGGGATACCCTTTCATGTCTAAATTCTATAGTGAGATATTAGAACTATAAAATATCAAAATAGATCATAAAACTGTGTGAAAATTATGTTCATATTATTTTTATTCCTCTGAATAGAGATTTCCATAGATTAACATAAGTAATTGAGAGTTAGCTGTTTTCAGTATGGAGCTAATTATTTATTTAGGTATGAGGAAGTAATTTTTCAGCCTTTTGAGTGTATCAGATTCTGGGAATGTTTCTTGCACTCTCTCATTTAATTCTCAAGTAATCCTTCAAGGTAGATGTTAGACTCTCATAAAAACTGATGAAAAACAATAAAGCACAGACTTAAAATTATTTGTCCAAGATCATGCAACTAGTAAGTAGTGGAGTTGGAGTATAAATCCAGGTCTCTCTATGCTTGCTTACATAGTCAAATGATTATGTGCAATTTACCTGCCAAGCATGTAATACTTCTTGATGGAGAATGGAAGTTCAAAAATTGTTTCTTTTTTTAGAATCATATATTTATAAACCACAGAAAGTTAAGCCTTCTGCTAAAGGTTGAGTAAAGTTTGAACAGTTTTAGATTGCCAAAACAATTTAAGTAGGGTAGATTTGGACAGTATAGAACAATCAGTCTTTTCCTTCCTTTGTAGTAGTGATAGAAGGAATTTCTCCACTCTAAGCCTCCAGAGAATGCTTTAAAGTATTCTACAAGGTATAATGTGGGAGAATCTGGCTATAGTTTCCATTTATATAAAAAGAGTTTTTATTTTAAAAGCACTTTCACATGCATTATGTAAATATTCAGTAATGAATATTTAATCCAAAGGCATCTGAGCCTCATCTATATTTTTATGGGGCATAATTTATGCAACTTTTAGTCTCCTGATATCTCTGCCCTCTGAAGAACCCCACTTATGACAGCCTATTAAAGACTAGATTTAATAAATATCCAATATTAATACACCTTGCATAAAAAAAAACACTTCGTTCCAAAATACAACTTCTTACAGAGAGTTTTGTTTTTATAGCGTCAGTGGGCTCCACTGTTAGCATAATGGAAACAATACAGGTCAGGACACTTAGAGTAGCTTACTCTGTAGGGCTGAAATTGCTCAGGATGAAAATTAAAACAATAAACTTCAGCCTAGATGTCTTCATTACTAAAGCATTGGGTCATTTACTTTAATAATGTCAATGTACTTTCCCTCTCACATTCTGTTTAATTAAGAAAGGAAGCAATATGCAAGAGCACACCTCATGGTGTCCCATTACCTTGGAGAAATGTTTTCTCTGTTCCTAAAAATAACATGTCCAATTCTTACACCCTCTGTAAGGGATACCTGAAAAGGTATCTCAATGGGAAGACAACATAGGGACACTAGAATAAAACTGACTTTCACCTTCTAAGGAGAATGTACTTGGAATGACAATAAAACAGGTATTGTGTATATTTTATACCTAAAATAGTGTAAAAAATGCATAGTCTCAAATAGTTATATGAAAATAATGTTGTCCAGAAATTCTGACCAGAGAGTGAAGGGAATCTGAAACTAACAGAAAGGGTACATATCCTTTCTGGTAAAATATCAGTTTAGTGTAGTTACCACCGGTGGATGTAACAATTTAGCCTATGTTTTCCTTCCCAGTATTTTGAAACTGTAGTAGAAAGGAAATTAGGCTGTGTTTATCCAACTCCTGGAATGACCCTACAGATTGCCAGTCATTATACACAGTCATTATATACATAATTTTTAAAATAAATAATCCAAAGGGCAGTGCATAATTTATTTTGGTTAGAACAATGGAGGGTTTAAACAGCACATTGTGTAAGCAGGGCTCATTAAGTGTAATCATAAAGTAAGTTTATTTTATCTCCCTTATGTTTATTCAGGGTTGAAGTTTCCCCCCTGCCTCTGGATGATATCACAGACAGGCCCATAACTTTTCCATTCAAACGTAGGTAATAAAGAGTTCTATGATTACGCTAAGTCAATAAACAAGCTGTCCTCCATGGAAAGTACATGGTTCCATCCAATTGACTTTAATCTTTTCCCCCTTCCCTGGCAAGGGTCTGTTCTATGCAGGAAGCCTAAGGCCAACCATGGGGCTTGGTTGATGTCTATACCTACTGCTTCTCTCTCAGATGTTATCCCAACTTGTTGGTCCCTTTTGTTTGGGAGTGGAAAAGCAAGCAAGAGAAGCAAAGGGTGTCAGAAAAGTACTGCACTTCTACTATTATAAGATGGCTTTGTGCTCAGTCGGCCTCACAGTTGTTTAAAGTTGATTCGTGGGGAAAAGAGTCCTCCCTATCACTGATACCATTTTCTTTCAGTCTCTTGATACCTTTGATATGTACTCCAATAACAAAATCCATACCTTTACTGCAGTGTCTGTGAGGTCAGAGATTCCTGTAGCCTTTCTCTGCTAAGCAATAGGTAAAGCTCATTCAGAATTTTTGGTGTTTTGGGCATGAAAGTGGCCAGTGGGAACATGCCTTCATTCTTTGCCTTTCCAATCTATTGTAGTGTCAGCTTCTTGAGAAGCATATGCTTTTTCTCAGCTTGTCCATAGCAGCTTATGGGCCTGTTACACTCCCCATTTCTCAGCTTTGACTCAGACCACTGTCCATTGCATCACCACCCATCTCAAACATCAGGGCCACATATTAAGCTCTTATATTAAGTATTCCCTTGAAGCCCTCATCTCAGCTTGAAAGGACAGTGAAAGCAACACTTATACCTTCCCACTCTGCAGGCGGTTGGGGTGAGTGGGAGACCAAACATCATATTACAGCTCTCTCTAAGGAAATCTTCATCACCCACTGTGCTGCAAATCTCTGCCCTCTGGATAATATTTTCATAACTTCAATTTGAGTGAAAGTTTTAAGAGCCATCTAATTACTTTTCAGACTCCTACTTTAAAGTTTCTGTAGGATACATGCCTTTGGAATTAACTTCTATTGTCTTCATTTCTAAGCCAAAAGTAAGATTGGGAAGAATACCATATATAATCCTGTTCCAGACACTCTAGTACTTTTTTTCTTAAAACTGCTCATACAACACTAAGTGTTCAGAAGTTGCTTGAAAAATGGTGGTATAGATTCTGATTTGGATGCAGACTATTAGGGAGAAGATACTTAGAAACTAATTAGACATTGAAATGATTTAAAAAATTATTTCACTATCTGGCTTTTGGGAGAGAAAGCAAACTATTGACTACAAATTAAATCATTGTTCTAACCTTTGCATTAACAATATCAAGTTAGATCCTTCCCATCAGCAATCCCAAAATCCAACTAAATACATTCATCTTAATTTGTGCTAAAATCTGAAAGAAAAGCTTAGCTTATTTCTACATGTTTTTAGACTTAATATCAAATTGGAAATCAGAAATTAAAAATTTGTTATTGCAGAAACATCTACATGTATAGCTAATTTCACATTTGTGTTCAGATGTTTGGCATGGAATAGGAGCAACATCAGACTTTTGTTTTTTCCCCTTTAAGGTTGACAAAGAGACAGAAAGGCCAAATTCAAGGGAGCACTTCAGTAGTTTACATTATCAGAGAAGAATTATGTGTATGCATTTCTACATAACTTCCTAAGTTCCTGTGAAACTTTGGTCAATATTTGGTATTGATTATTAACTACCTCTTTAACAATCTGCTCAGAGGTTGGGAAAGGTTGTTGATGAGAAGTGATGTAGGAAGTCATATTGCTGAGGAAGGACTTCCCAAAATGGCCAAGGGTGCAGTCTCCAAAAAGAAGTGGAGATAGAACAATCTGAATAGCCTTGTAGAGAAATGAGAGAAGAGTCATGAAAGCACCTGATGGCTTTCAGCCAAAAACTGAAAGAAATACAAAGAAAAACAAAAATGCAACATATCTGTTCTCTTTTATAGAAGAAAAGTACAAAGCTGTCAATGGGCACAGGATTGGTAAATGTAGTACACTTGTCTTATACTATTATATATAAGACATTTGTGGCTTGGAATATTCTAATCCTATTCCAAAATTTCCAGAAAGAGACAAAAAAATTAGGGTCTAATTCCCAAATGCAATTACATAACTTATATCAGGCCGAGTTTTGAAAGTCAGGAGTGACGTAGGTTTTAGTTCCCAAACTTCTATTTCCTGGGCAGATCTGTGGGGTTCTGTTCCTTAGAGAAACTCATGAGCCCTAGAGTATTAACTTGGCTCTGAAAAGAGAATGAAATGCTGCCTTGTGCTTCCTTAGTCCCTATTATAATTACCATAAATCCTCTCTCCAGTAATTGCAAGGTCAGATCCACATTCTTCACCCTTGAATTGCAAATTCCACTCAGGTCTGGCTGGCAGCAGCAGAAGCTAATATTAACTGAGTGTTTATTATATGCCAGATATTTTACCAACTGTTCAAGATGCATTTTCTGGTAAAGACCCCCGTAGCACGTCGAGGAGTAGGCTTTATAATTTTATTAATGTATGGAGAAAGCCCAAATTAGAGCAATTAAATGTCTTCCTCAAAGTATTACAACTCATAAGCAAAAGAGGCAACTGGCAAACCAAGGACACACTGACTCAAATGCTCATATGTAATGTGTGGACTACCACCCTGAATGACCTTGTGTGAATGAGATACTGTATGGGGCTGAGCTTCGTACCAATCAGAGCCCAGAAACACACTGCTGATTCTTGAAACTAGATTTCCTTTTCTGTGACAGGGTCAGACAGGTGAGACACAGGTTGCGTGATATGCTATGTTATTTTTCCAAAAGATTTTGTCTATTTATTGCTACGTTTGTGAATAAATATAGATACATATACACCTATGCACACAGGGACACCTGTATTACTTACCTTTCACTCTTAGCAAGCACTAAAACAGGCACTGAGAATATGAACATGAATGAGACAGGACCTCTACCTCTCAGGTCCCTGTGTTTCACTCTGAAGACAAGATGGATTACAACACAATCAGGTAAGTGCTATAATAGATGAAAAAAATATATTTGAAGAGGACAGGGATAGAATGATTTCATCCTTTGTCTATAGAAATTAGAGAATAGAGTGGTATTTTTGCAGTGCAGGCCTTTTCTCCATTTTGTAGCTTATATCACATTCATTACTCCATTTTTATTACTTACTTATCCTTAGTAATCCACTTATTTAAACAGCATACGTAAGCATTCTTGCCTTCTTAATGATATCCAAAAAGCGGGTCTCAAATGACTAAGCAAATGGATGGCACTGTGACTCAGACTTGTTTCAGTGGAGGAGGCCTGGAATGACCTGGTTACTAACCTTAAGACCCTTACCTTACAAAAAAACAAACAAGCAAACAAACAAATAAATAAATAAAAACAATGAAATGCAGAAAGTGATAAATGCTAAGTATTGTGCTAAGTGGTATAAGAAGTGGTCTTGGGCATCCTGTTTTAAGTCATAATGGGTTTCATTGAACTGGCATAGCTGTATTAAATGAGCAGCCCCTCTTTTCTTTTCCACTGCTTAATCAACACTATAGCAAGCTTATTGTTATTCAGATAGGTACCAAAAATTAATGTTTGGAATCAGAGTCATTTCTCAAATGAGATTCAAAGAGGTGTGTAACGGCCATTACCTCATCAGCATTTAGTGTCTCTTCTGAAGGACAGGAGAGTATGGAAGAGAGGAATCAGAATTAGGAAGAGTGAAGATAAAAGAAAGGCCAAAGGAAAGGAATTTTTTTCATTATACTGGGGACTTTAATGGATCTCTGTTGTCAGTCTAATTTGTAAAGATCAATGGTTTCTGTTAAACTGTAGTCTGGGCTTCCCTATCTCCTTTTAATTCATCTACTCAGCACAAGCTTTCTTTTTGAAAGATAAGAGCAAGAGAGAGTTTTCATATATTTTTACTGGTCCGTTTTTTTCCTGTGAGCTCTCAAATAACCTAAAATGTATATGTGAGCAAAAACTTCTTAAATCAAGGAATAGGATGTGAAAGCCATCAGTTGAAATACTGTCAGAATACAAGAAAACCACAGTTTATCAGAGTGCAGTTGTGTTACAAGTTACTAAACATGTGAAGGAAAAACGAGGAATGGAGTCAAATTTTCAGAAATTTCTTAATGTCTAGCTGTGAAAGCTACAGTAAAACTGGCTCAGTTTTCACAATTTATCCAGGTATCCTTATGTCAAAAAGGAAATTTAAAATTCTTTATGAAACATACTTTAGCTATTTGACAGGGTGCATTAGCATAATGCATGGCATAGAAGACGTGTCCCTTGTTTTATTTTAGTTGATCATATCTGTTTATCTAGTATTCACAAAACGTTTGTCTAATACTCAGCATGAAGGATTCAGCTTTCTGCTTTCTCAACGCCTTGCTTTGTTACTTTAAAATACAAGAGGAGAGCTTCCCTGGTGGCGCAGTGGTTGAGAGTCCGCCTACCGCTGCAGGGGACATGGGTTCGTGCCCCGCTCCGGTCCGGGAAGATTCCACATGCCGTGGAGCGGCTAGGCCCCTGAGCCATGGCCACAGAGCCAGCGTGTCCGGAGCCTGTGCTCCACAACGGGAGAGGCCGCAACAGTGAGAGGCCCGCATATCGCAATAAATAAATAAATAAAATAAAATAAAATAAAATAGGAGGAGAAAATAAAATATATTACATTAAAACATTGATAAGTGATGACAAATAAAATTGTAAATATATATATAATAGCAATCACAAATATATAATGTTACCTGTAATATGTATTATAAATATACATATTATATAAATATGTTTTATATCTAGAACTATGTAGGTAGATAATTATGTACTTAAAATAATATTTAATATATAATAAATATAATTATACATAATACCTATACCATTATATAAAATTTGTATTTCTTACTGATATATAGATGAACATTTTGCCTCTCTAACTCCATAGAAAACAGCTCTCACTAAAAAAGTTTGATATTACAAATTAATGATATTTATTACACACTTTTAGAATATTTGAGCACAATCACCCACATCCACTATGCACAATGTTGAGAGTCCCACCTTATGATATGAACATTGTAATTCTAAACAACATTCAATCATCCAAAAAAGAATCAATGACCTTTTGTATAATGTACTATGAAGGTCAAGGAAGTTGACTAATACATTTTTAAAAAGTTTTCAATAATACATTTTGAAATCAAAGGGTTTCCTGTTTGTCTCAGTTAAACTGAAATATAATTTACCACAATATTCCATCCCCCAAATACTTTAGTTAATGAAGGTTTACTATGTGATTTACTTTCAAAGAATTTTGGAGTCCGTAGTAAAAAGATACAGAAGACAGTGTAAAAAATCCTAGCATGAGTCAAGCAGACTTAGGTTTGGGTCCTATCTCTGTGATGGTCCAGCAGATTGCCACAGTAGAACCAGAAAAGAGAATCTAAAATAAAATGTGTGCTCAAACTTTGTATTTTCCTATAAGTTTGCCTTGCAGCTGAAAGAACCCAACAGAGCCCAACACCTAGGGCACAGGCTCAAAGGCGTGTTACTGGGAGACACATAACTTTATAACAAAACCTAATTGGACCCATACGTCCAGGATAAAGAGCACAAGAAATAGCATTGGTGAGAAAGTCTCTAAGACAACCAACCCAAATCAATGCTACTGTCTGGCACAGGCCCATTCATTCTTTGTCATTTCCCAGTCTATTCTTCATCAAGTCACTGTCTCCTTTAAAAATAAATCATCAGTAAGACATATACAAGTACTGAAAAATGAGAAAATGATCTTGAGCAAAAGGCCCTTGAAGAACAGTAATAAATTATTGGAAAGAACAAGAGGAGTTCTGATGGGAGCTTTCAAACGAGTACTATGTCTTAGTCTCAAAAAATTCTGGAAAATATGACCTTTCAAAACGAACTCACCATTCATATAAGAGAAATGGAGGTTCAAGGAAGTGATTATAAGACAAAGGAAGGGGATAAATCAATCTAGAAGAGCTTAGAGGGAAACTAGAGACTAAAACTGAAGATATTACAGGGATGAAAGTGGCATTTAATGCCACAAAAAGAGAACAAATATGATTGACAAAAGCATCAGGCAGAAGTGGATCAGCATGAGGAGATCACAGGCACAAAGGAGCACCATGGTTATGCAAGGTATAAGGGAGGAAGACATTGTAGTAAAATAATCACAACTATTCTGGTCAAGCTACAGAACTTCAAGGGCTTAAAACAAAACAAAAAAAAGACAGGTACACAGGGCAGAAATACAGAATGACATTAGATTCCTTCATAAAAACAATAACAGAAGGTACTGAAATATATAGACACAGATTGGAGGTGAAAATGTATTGGTCACTTGTGCTCAGAAACAAAGGAAACAAAAAGTTAATATTCATAAGCACAAGGAATTTAAAAATGGGTAGAGGGTTGGGGAAAGGGAGTTTTGAGGGAAGGGAGGTTTTGGGTGAAGTGAAATGGGAAATAACCAAATAGTACAGCCACCAAAGAGACTGTCTAAATAACTTGGGAATGGAGAAGCTGTGTTTAAATGACTCTTAAATGACCCACTGAAGCAATTTAATTATAAAACACAACTAAAAATGATTGGAATTATTTTTAATAGAATAGAATGTAAAGTAACAAAGGAGAAAGAATAATTATGTGGCTGTGATTATTGTCTTATGTTTTTAAACAAGGAGTCAATAATTACAGTCTAATTTGAAATATACAGTTAAAAGACATGATGATATTGGCACCATTTTCACTAGCTAATTTTAGAGGGACATTTTAAAAATACAGTATTTTTGAGTGTATTTGTATGTGTGAATAAACATTTAACTTAAAGTCAAGAGTTCCTTCCTTTACACTTCCATGGTGGTAGTTGTTAAATTTTATTGAAATTAATACTTTTAAAATAATATGTATAGGGTAGTCTATTTTTCTTAAAATATCATCAATCTCCCCTCCTATAAACATGTGTTTACATTAAATATCAGAAATTATCTTTGCCAGATGTTGACTGGGTAAATTTGTGGGAGATCAGATATGATATGTATACTGTTCTTTGAATTTTCCTGTCCTGCATTTTCCTGTGTTCCTATATTGTCTTAATGATAATATATCATTTAAAAAATACTTCTAGTATTCAAAAGTATCAGCATATTTCTTCCATTTCTAAATTCTACTATACTGTATTATCTTAAAATACAGTGTTTAACCACTTTCTAAAGTGTTCTAATTATCAACTGCACAAAAATGATAATAGATTACAAATTACTCATAGTTGCACATTTATTAAAGTTTTTGGAGCTGTACTTTCCCAGAAGTCTCTTCTGAAACCAAAAACAACAACAACAAAAAAACCCATTAAAAACAGCAGGCTAGCTTTCTGTTTTAACTCACTGGTTTTTACGGATATTAGAGCCAAAGCTAAATTAAAATTCACTATGTTCATGAGTGCCTAAAATCTCTTCCTAGGTACATGTTCCCATCTATCACCACCTCTACCCCTACCACCCACCTATCATTGTCAAATAAAAGCTATATACCATCCTTCCCCTCTTCCTCTTAAGATTCTACATTCTTCAAATGACCTAGGTTGTACCATGCTAGGATGCAACCAAAGTCAATGTGGGTTCCATACATTTAAACTAATCAAGTATGAGTTAAAACTTTTTGGGTGCATGAGTCTGAGTCATTCTGGTGATTGAAGATCTTTTTTAGTACTTTAAACCAGGAAGCATTAACAGTGTTCTACATTCCATAAATAAGATTATATTTAGACAAACTCTAGTTGAATTGTTGGGATGGGAGTCAACACTCTCGCTCTCCGCCTGCTTCCTTACAGTAGAGATGGATTCATTAGTGTAACACTCTTGGTCCCTGTTCATCCTTCCACCAATTCCTCCCTGAGAGTGAAGTGAAGTGAAGTGACTTAATGTGATTAATAAATTTGGGTGAAGAAATTGGTCACATATAGCTCAGCTTTTATTTTCTCTTTCCTCTTGAGAGAGGCTACCTTAAAATGGGTCTTTTCTGCTTGTCTAGCTTCTTCACAGTCAGCCCATCACTGCTGGTTGAATGATCTAACTCTGGGGATTAATATGAAGAAGACCATTCCACTCTTACATATAAACCAATTTCTACAATAATTAGCTCCTTAATAAAGATATTGTTTTGGTTTTCATTTGTCTCCTTAATAAAGATAATACTTTGATTTTCATTTGTCTTACACTATGCAAGATTTACTACCTTGGCAGAGATATAGCATTGCATTTCTTATTGGGCCCCAGCAAAGTGTGTTGTAATTTGTAGGAAAACAAACAAACAAACAAACAAAAATAGTAAAACCTCCAATCTTGGGCTGTAGGATTCTATAAAGTCTTGTCTCAAAATATTAACTCCGAAACCTTTGTAAATGTAATGTTCTCATGCTGTAAATATTAATTCTGTTACCTATTTCGTTGGTAAATGTAATTTTAACAGCACACAGAAAATTGTTATTATTATTACTATTATTATGTTATAATGGACTGTAGAAAAAGAACTTTCATTTTTAAAGTTACCTCTTAAGGATATACTTTTTTTTCCTTCAAGTCAAAAATCCATATTTTTTAGCTTAATATATCTGACATCAAACCATAGTTTAATTGTCAACATTAGTCTTTGTTTCTTTCTTTTTGTTTTTTGCGGTACGCAGGCCTCTCACTGCTGTGGCCTCTCCCGTTGCGGAGCACAGGCTCCGGACGTGCAATCTCAGCGGCCATGGCTCACAGGCCCAGCCGCTCCATGGCACGTGGGATCTTCCCAGATCGGGGCAGGAACCCGTGTCCCCTGCATCGGCAGGTGGACTCTCAACTACTGCGCCACCAGGGAAGCCCCTTTGTTTCTTAATTGTATTAAAATAATGACATACCCTTACATGCAATAGTCGTAGATTTGATGAAATATGGTATACTGACTTTCTTCATCTGTTTTGGATCAAAACTTTAAAAAGAGTAGCAACTTTAATTTTTTTTTTTAATATCTATACCTCTGTTGAAATAAGCCATTTCAAATGTGGTTTATTAAAATAAAGTCAAGTAAGTCAGACAGGGAAAGAAATATTATATGATATCACTTATATGTGGAATCTAAAAAAATGGTACTAATGAACTTATTTACAAAACAGAAACAGAGTCACAGATGTAGAAAACAAATTTATGGTTACCAAGGGGGAAAAGGGAGGGAGGGATAAACTGGGAGATTAGGATTGACATATGCACACTACTATATATAAAATAGATAACTAATAGGAACTTACAGGGAACTCTACTCAATACTCTGTAATGACCTATATGGGAAAAGAATCTAAAAAAGAGTGGATATATGTATATGTATAGCTGATTCACTTTGGTGTACAGCAGAACTTAATACAACATTGTAAATCAACTATAATCCAATAAAAATTAATTTAAAAATAAAGTCAAAAGAAAGTGCCAAGAGTATTTTACTTCCCTCTTTTTGATTTTATTTTGAGGGACTAGACAAATACATATATGAATCAGTGACTTCTCTGAAAGTAGGTATGGATATCATGAAGCTTAGGAATAGCCTGGGGCGGTCAGAGTTTGGGGATGCCTAGAAATACCATGTGGTACAAGATTATGTAGTTTCTTTGGCAATTTGCAATTACCAGCTTGCTACCTGATAAGACTTGGACATGAATAGTCTCAGGAAAATGTTCCTGTCCCCTAATACAGCTGACCCATTCTTCACTTCTGACTGCACTACACAAAAAAACCATCAGATTACTAAAGAGACTGCATCCTTCATAAAATGGTTGAGAATAGCCATGGAGGAGTAAAGGTCTATTTCTCTGAGAATATTTAATATTGGTAAAATGGGATCATCTAGGGGTGGTCCATATAATCCTCACCCTAGGCAGGTAGCATTTTTGGAAATGGGACATCTCTGTTGGGACATGAAACAGCAAAAGGAAAATGCTGTGGATCTCCTGCTTTGGACAGTTGTCCTTACATAATTTTGAAACTTGCATCCTTTATAAGTATTAAAGATATTTCTCTCCTTTGCCTTTGTATGCTGGATTGTTTCCATCAATCACAATAACAGTTTGTTATAAGAAATTAAATTTTGTCCTTTGTTTTGGTAAAAAATAAGGCAGTTACTTCCTTAGGAATATTTTTCTTAAGAAGCATTTAAGGAAGAGCATAGACCTCTGGAAAATATTTTACTGTGGCTTTATCTTCCTTCCTCTCTGTATTAAATTAGCAGTAAAGTGGAGAGTAACTGGAGAGTAACAGGCTTTAACAAACTTGTAGTGGCTTTACACCGCATGCATCGAGATGTAATTCCCTTCAGAAGCATTGAGAGATGAGATAGAGTGGTAAATCATATATGGTGGAACCCAGTTTTACTGCAGTTCTACAGAAAGCCAAAGTCTTACCTTCACATACCCAGAGGAATTGTATTACCTAAAATAATACAAAGTCTGATATATCACAGATACTAAAAATTCTATGAGTATCTAGAAAGATTTTCATAAAAAGCTTTTGTAACTGTTTTGAGATTAGGTGGCCATTTACATGGTTTTCAAGTTAAAATACCTAAGGTGGTTTAATGTAAGAAAAGAAAGAAATAACTTTAGGATTGCAATATGTTAGAAGTAGACGGTCACTTACCTGTTTCCAAGTGTTAAATTACTTTTAAAATGCCAATGTAAGTGTAATATCATTAAGAATTTTAAAATCTTTTTAAGAAAAAATGTGCTATTCATGCTGGGTTATTCATTATGAGTTTCTATGTGGCTTTTCATATGTAGATATATTTACTTCTTCAAATATGAAGCTATGGAAATATAATAAGACCAATCAATTTCATTTATGTGTGAATCATGGCCCTGCTTCTGGGTAATGTTCACTTTTAACAAGAGCTAGAGAACGGTCTCCTTGGCAATGACCATCGCGCAGAGTACTATTTACTGCTCCTGAAAGCCATCACTATACAAAATGACTAGGTTCTGCATAAAAAATTTTATTTGCCACTCTCTCACTTTGTCCCAGCTTACCCTTCCTCCTCCCCGTGTCTACTTTTTCCTTTATTCCCTTTACTCTTTGAGATAAAATTTTATTGAAATACTTCACAATGAATAAGGATAATAAGATATAATAGACTGAGATACCCCCACTTATCTTCAAATCTGTTGTTCTTTGTTATCATCAATGTACTTTTTTTTAGATAAAAAAGCATAAATGATATTCAGTGATATCCTATTTCAAAACTTCTTGGCAAAGAAGTGTAGCTTCCTTACATTCAATGTTTTTGGAAGTTTCTCATCTTCTGCATGCTAATCCCATCCTTTGGAAATGTGTAGAGTCTATGCACAGTACAATGTAAAAATATAAGCACTATGAAGGCAATTATGTAAAGTTTTGCCCTTTCTCACTCATGATTTTAAATCAATAGCAGTATTCACATATCTTTTCCTTCATAGTTAGTTTTAATAAACTATTATTAATATTCAACCCTTCTAAATAGACTCATCAGTCCTAAAACTTAGAATGGTGTAGTGGACTAAATTCCATTCTATAACTTCTGATATTCTTATTTTATATTCTTATTTTAGATGATCTCATGTAAAAATTATTTTTAAGAAATGGAACAAGAAAAAAAATCTAGTTTGAATAATATTCACAAGCATGTCAAATTCTTGAAATTTTAACATTTGTGATTAGACTACTTTCAAGCAATAGTGAAAGATCATGGTAAGTACTGAGTTATAATTCTGTTGAGCACACATTTGAATTGCCTGCTGTCAAGCTGGTGTCCAAATGTGGGTCATTTAGCAAGTGTGGCAGATTTATTGAAGGTTCACCATCAACTTCTCTACATGGAATCATTATTTCTCTTTGTGTTGTAATATCATAGCTATGGGGTTGTCTGATTTTTGTAATCTTCATCTCCTTTTGCTCCTTGGGTAATTTTGAAAGGACAGAGACCATCCAGCACACAGACTCTTAAGGATATTCATTGACCTCTTGGCATCATGTGTATAGGGGAAGCAAATAACATAAATATTTTACATTACAAAAGTCTCTTCCTTATTATCAAGTCTTCAAAGCACTAGACATTAAATTAATAGTGATTCAAATCTATTAGACAAAAGATTGTAGTTATTATTTTCTTTTAGGGTTCCAAATAGAATTTTCTCTGTCTCATCTTCCTTCTTGTGAGGCATTTAGCATACCATTAAATACAACATTGGCCATAACCCCATTAATATAGTAGAATGCACCTGAGAATTTCTGGCTTTTTTCTATCATAGTGAGGAAATCCTTATTTTAAAATATGTAAAGTTTCCATCTCTATGATGTTACATAATATATATCAAAGGATTTATATTCAAAATATATAAATATCTCCTAGATCTCATTATTAAAATGATAAATGGCACAATAAAAATTGGACAAAATATTTAACCAGTTCACCAAAAAAGATATAGCAATTGAACATTAATGAAAATATATTCAATGTCATTAGTCAACAGGGAAATTCACCATAAATTTACCACCTTTTAGGTTTCACTAAAGTTTTCTTTCTCACTTGATAAGTACTTTTGCAATAGCTGGAATATTTTTAAAGAGTATTTTTGAAATGTATTCATAGGCTTCTTTTTTCCCCTGTATATATGTATATATTTACCTGTGTGTGTACATATATATATATATATACACATATGTATACATATATGTATATTCCAACTGTTACTTTATTTACCTTATTATCCTTAAGTTAAATGTAAGACACAAGGAAGCAGTTTTGCTTTATTAAAAAAAAATTTCCAATTAACACCAATTACTTTAGTGATATATTTGGGTCAGGATGGACAAGGAAGAATGGATTCTGGTGCTACAGTTCATCTCCAACAATAATATGGCACAATGGTCAGTACAAGACATACTAACCTTGTGCTTTTCTGTGCCGATCGGAAATTCTGATCTCTTCTTTGAAGCTAACAAATCAGGTGAAATAACTGAGTTTTTAAAAGCTTAAACATGAAGCTCAAATACACACACACATATGTATATGAATGTTTATGTATACATGAATGTAGGTATAAATTTTTCTTACTCTTTTCCTTTTGTCTTTTTCTTAATAGAGTCTTGTGATTTTTGTTATTTATATTTTTGTTTGTATAAGTCTTTGTTAACCCCAAATTAAAACATAGACTTTCTTGGGCTTCCCTGGTGGCGCAGTGGTTGAGAATCTGCCTGCTAATGCAGGGGACATGGGTTCGAGCCCTGGTCTGGGAGGATCCCACATGCCGCGGAGCAACTAGGCCCGTGAGCCACGACTACTGATCCTGCGCATCTGGAGCCTGTGCTCCACAACAAGAGGCCACAATAGTGAGAGGCCCGTGCACCGCGATGAAGAGTGGCCCCCCCTTGCCACAACTAGAGAAAGCCCTCACACAGAAATGAAGACGCAACACAGCAAAAATAAATAAATTAATTAATAAAAACTCCTACCCCCAACATCTTCTTTAAAAAACAAAAAAAAGATAGACTTTCTTGTATTTTCTTCTAGGAGGTTTATTATTTTGGCTTTTATATACAGGTCTATGACTAATATCAAGTTTAAATTTCTATATAGTGAGAAGTAGAATTCTAGGATTTTTTGATACACATATTCAATTGTTCTACCACCATCATTTTGCAAATAATTTACTTGGCACATCTGTTGAAAATCAATTAAAAATATACATATATTTTTATATATACTATACACATAGTATATGTATTATAATATAATATATATGTACTATATATTATATATAGTATAATATATTATAATATATAGAATATATTATACTTTATATTTACATGTTATGTATAATATATACTATATGTATACAGTATACATACATATATGTATGTATACTGTATATATATAGTAAATAGTATATATGTATATAATTATAAATGCAATAAATCATATTTTTTCTATGTATAGGAGAGTCTATTTCTGGACAATTTTTTTCTGTTTCATTAACCTATAATTTTGTCCTTATGCTAGTTGCTCGATTTCTTGATTACCATAACTATACAGTAAGTCTTAACACTAAAGAGTATGTCCTCTGACTTAAAAACAATAACTTTATATATTTTAGGTAATTTATTTTTTCATATAATTTTGGCTACCAGTTTGTCAAATTATATGAAGAAGTCTACTGGAATTTTATTTAAATTGCTTTGACTCTGTGGAGATCAATTTGGGAGACTTTGCATAATAATGATATTAAGTCTTTTAATCCATGAATATGATTTTACTATTAAGTTTTTTTTTAAAGTTTCCTTAACAGTATTGTATAGTTCTTCAGTCTACAGATTTTGTACGTATTTTATTCAATTTATTCTTATATATCTTATATTTTGACACATTTTAAAATTTTACTTTCCAAATTTTTTTGCTAATATAATGAATACAATGGATTTTTATATAAAGCCTTTATCCTGTGATGTTGTAAAAGTCTCTTATTAATTCTGTTTTTTTCTTTTAATTTTTAAGATTTTTAAATTACATTATACAGTCATCCTAAAATAAAGAAAATGTTAATTTTTACTTTCTATTCTTGAAAGTGATGGTGGTTGTTCTTTGTCTTATTGAACTGACCAGGAAAACTGTTGAAAATGAATAGTGAGGATAGATACCTTGTCATTTCTTGATTTTAAGGAGGAAATATTCAGTATTTCACTATTAAGTATTATGTCACTGAAGAAGTTTTCATAAATACTCCTCTAAGGTTGAAGGAAATCTTATTGATCCCTAGTTTGCTAAGACATTTTGTGAATGGCTTTTGAATTTTGTCAAATTGTTCTTCTGCATCTACTTGAGATAATTTTTTTTCAATTTTTCCTTTAGCTTGTTTATGTGATGAATTATACTTATTGATCAAATCTTTGACTACCTAGGATTAACTGCACTAAATATTGATACATTATCATTTTTATAGTAAGCTGAGATGGATTTGGTTTGATAGAATTTTATTAAGGACTTTTACATCTATGTTCATGATGAATATTGCCACATAAACTTTATTTTTCAGTTTTATTTCTTTTTTTAAAAAAATTGTTATTTCTTTGTTAGGTTTAAGTATGGGTCGAACATTGTCTTCATAAAATGAGTTGATATGTGTTCCTTCATTCTCTATTTGCAAAAGAAGTTTGTATTAATTTGAAATTATTTCTTTCATGTTTTTTATAGAGTTCAATAATAAAGTCATCTACTTCTGGAGGTAAGGTTGTTAATTACCAATTCAATTTCTTTAATAGATATAGGGCTATTTAATTTTTCTATTTCTTTTTGTGGCAGTTTTGGTAGTTTGGATTACAAAAAATATTATATATTTTCTCCAAGTTGTTCAATATATTGATTTCAACATGTTGTATATAATTTAAGGCTTCTGCTATTATTTTTCTTATCCCCTTCTTTTCTACCATTTGGATTTTATATCTCTACTTTTTCATCTTATGAATTTTAATTTTTAGATCACTGATTTTTGAACTTTCTAATTTTTCTATTATAAATATTTTAAACGTTATATTTAACCCCCAAGCCAGCTTGGCTGCATCTGACAAATTTCAATATATAGCTTTTTTCACTTTTATATTGCTCAGATATTTTATTGTTTTCCTTATGATTTCTTCTTAGATGCACAAATTACTTAAAAGTGTATTGTCAGGGCTTCCCTGGTGGTGCAGTGGTTGAGGGTCCACCTGCTGATGCAGGGGACATGAGTTCGTGCCCTGGTCCAGGAGGATCCCGCATGCCGCGGAGCAGCTGGGCCCATGAGCCATGGTCGCTGAGACTGTGCGTCCAGGACCTGTGCTCTGCAGCTGGAGAGGCCACAGCAGTGAGAGGCCCATGTACTATAAAAAACAAAAAAATAAAGAAAAGAAAAAAAAAGCATATTGTCAGATTTCTAAGTTTTGTGATCCAAAATTTGGACTGTCTTTGTAAATTTTTTATGTGCATATGAAAACAATTGTGTAGTCTGCACTTTGGAAAATTAAGCATTCCATAGGCAACAATTAGGCCAAATTGATTGATATTATTGTTTTAGTGTCTTGTGTCATGCTGATTTTCTGATTTTTTATATTTCAATAAATTGCTCAGAGAGAAGTTTAAAATCTCTAATAATATTTGTGGGTGCATCCATGTCTCATCTTTGTTCTCAATTTTGCTTCATGTATTTTTGAGCTGTGTTATTAAGAATATACACGTAGAGTACTGTGTGTCTTTATAAAAAGTGACTATTTTGTAATTATAAATGTCTCTCAATGACATCTTTTCTGGTACGTGTATGTTGCCTGATATGAATATCACTACACCAGCTTTCTTACAATTTTTATTGGCATTTTATACTTTTCCCCATCTAGTTACTCTGTATCTCTCTCTGTCTTTGTATTTAAGGTTAATTTCTTCTCATTCTTCTTCCCTTTTTAAATGTAAGTATAATTGACATAATATTAAATTAGCTTCATGTGTAAAATGTAGTGATTTGATGTTTGTATTATATATTGCAAAATGATCTCCACAGGGCTTCCCTGGTGGCGCAGTGATTGAGAGTCTGCCTGCTGATGCAGGGGACATGGGTTCATGCCCCAGTCCGGGAAGATCCCACATGCCGCAGAGTGGCTAGGCCCGTGAGCCATGGCTGCTGAGCCTGTGTGTCCAGAGCCTGTGCCCTGCAATGGGAGAGGCCACAACAGTGAGAGGTCCATGTACTGCAAAAAAAAAAAAAAAAAAAAAAAAAAAAAGATCACCACAATAAGTCCAGTTAATATCTCTCACCATACAGAGTTACAAAGGTTATTTTTTAAAGAGAAAATATAGTTGTCTCTCTCTCTTTTTAAAAAAAAAATCTAGTCTAACAAATGGCTATCATTAAAAACTCTAAAAATAACATATTCTGGGCAGGATGTGGAGAAAAAGGAATCCTCCTACACTGTTGGTGGGAATGTAAGTTGGTGCAGCTGCTATGGAGAAGAGTATGTATGTTCCTCAGAAAACTAAAAATAGAGTTACAATATGATCCTGTAATCCCACTCCTGGGCATATGCCCGGAGAAAACTCTAATTCAAAAAGACACATGAACTCCTATGTTCATAGCTGCACTGTTCACAATAGCCAAGACATGGAAACAACATAAATGTCCATTGACAGATGAATGGATAAAGAAGATGTGGTACATATATACAATGGAATACTACTTGGCAATAAAAAAGAACAAAATAATGCCATTTGCAGTAACATGGATAGACCTAGAGATTATCATACTAAATGAAGTAAGTCAGACAAAGACAAATACCGTATAATATCACTTATCTACGGAATCTAAAATATGACACAAATGAACCTATTCACAAAACAGGAACAGACTCAGTGACATAGAGAACAGACATGTGGCTGCCAAGGAGGAGAGGTTTGGGGGAAGGATGGAGTGGGAGGTTGGGGTTAGCAGCTGTAACTATTATATATAGAATGGATAAAAAATGAAGGTCCTACTGGATAACACAGATAAATTATTCAATATCTTATGAATAACCATGATGGAAAAGAATATAAAAAAAGAATGTGTGTATATATATATATATATATATATATATATATATATATATATATATATAACTGAATCAATTTGCTGTACAGCAGAAATTAATACAATATTGTAAATCAAACATACTTCAATTTTTAAAACGTTCCTTGGCAAACATATATAAAAATAGTCTAGTCTGACAACATTGGCCCTTAGTTGATGTGCTTTATACACTTATTTTAATTGGAAAGGTTAAAGAAAAGGTTATTTTTTCCATCAAACCTCTATTTTTTCTCCACTTGTTTCAACTTTTCTTTGTTTCTTTCTTTCTCCTTTCTTGTCTTTTATTAGGTTATATTAATATTCTATTTTGTCTGATCTATTGGTTTTATTACAATTTATTTTTCTTTATGTTTAGTTGGTTTCTCTAAGGTTTATAATATATGCATTTTTAATTTATAATCTACCTTCAAAAGATATTATACACTTTTGTGTAAGATCCTCAAAAAAATACACTCCTTATTTCCCTATTCCTATTTTCTGATGGTATTTCAGATTTTTATTTTTTTTACATCTTTATTGGAGTATAATCATTTTACAATATTGTGTTAGTTTCTGCTGTATGACAAACTGAATCACCTATATGGATACTTATATCCCCATACCACCACCCAGATTTTTAGATTTACATATGCTATAGATTTCATAATATATTCCTTTTTTTTTTTTTTTTTTTTTTTTTGTGGTACACGGACCTCTCACTGTTGTGGCCTCTCCCGTTGCAGATCAAAGGCTCCAGACATGCAGGTTCAGCAGCCATGGTTCACAGGCCCAGCCACTCCGCAGCATGTGGGATCCTCCCAGACCGGGGCACGAACCCGTGTCCCCTGCATCGGCAGGTGGACTCCCAACCACTGTGCCACCAGGGAAGCCCCTCCTGTTGTTTTTAACTTTAAAAGTCAGTTAATCTTTAAAAACAAAATACCTGCATATTTGCCAACCCCACACATTCTATTTTTTGTATAGATTTGTTGGGGGGTTTTGTTGTTGTTTCTGTTGTGGTTTTTGGTATAATTTTTTTTATAAGCTTGAATAATTTTCTTTTACATTTCTTGTGAAAATTTTATTGTGATTTTTTTCAGTATCTGTGTCATGATATCTTCGATTTGCTTTCATTTTTCATGAAATTTTTTTTATTATAAATGATGGTTTCTTTTATATGAAGGTATTTTCTTGGTATACAAGTGTAGGTTGTGTTTCTTTCAGCATTTTAAAGTGTTCCTTTCATTGTCTTCAAACACACATTATTTCTGATGGGATAGTGAAAAATTTTACCTTTGTTTCCCAGTATGTGATGTATCTTTTCTTTCTTCTGGATGTTTTCAACATTTTTTAAATTACTTTTGGTTTACAGAGATTGCTTTTGTGATATGTTTTGTCATGGTTTCTTTTATATTTATTCTCCTTGGATATTTGTTGAGACAGTTTAATTTATATAGTACTAATTTTCATCTAATATGGAATACTTTACTTATTACATTGTAACATTTGTCACGCACACTCCTATTACATCTAGGTTCCAATTTCTTGGAAAAAGTTTTATAGACCACTAAGTCTTTTTTCCATTTATTGTTATTTTCAGCTTTCTTTCTCTCTGTGCTTCAGTTTGAAGAGTTTCTATTGTTATGGTTTCAAGTTCACTGATCCTTTCTCTTCAGTGCCTATTTTGTGTATAAATTCAATAATAAAAAAATGTTATTTTTAAATCTATACATATTCAAATTGGTTATTTTTTATATTTCCCCTTTTTCTCTTAATTATGTCTGTTTTTTGTAGGTTCTTAAATACATTTATAATAGCCCTTCCAATAAGTTTGTGTGCTAATCCCATCATTTCTAACTTTTTTAGACACGTTTTTATTAGCAGATTTTTCTCTTGGTTTCAGGTCTCCTTTTCTTACTTCTTTACATGTCTATTCATTGTTGTTGGGTGGTAGATATTGTGCTCATGGTTTTATACTCTGCTTTCCATTGCATTTCTTTAAAGGTATTGAGCTTTTATCTGCATGTCAATTAATTATCTTGTGGATTAAATTGATTCTTTTAAGACTGTTTTTTAAACCTTTGTTAGGGTGGCCCTCCAGTAGTCTCTTATCTAGATATTGTTTGTTCCTCCTTATAAACTGTGGTCTTTCCACGATGTCTACTGAATGTTTTTTCCTCTCAGGTTGGTCGGAACTCATATATCTCCTTTCTGGTGAGAGCTCTAGAAGTTATTTGTTTTATAGATCCTCTGTTTTTTCATTACCTGGCAGTTGTTCTTTGGTTGACCTAAGGAATCTCAGTTTATATAAATCAAATTTATTAGTCAGTCAAAGACTCAAGTGGACCTTTATGCTTGAGCTCTTTCTCTCATAGTTATATTATCTAAGTACTCACCCCCCAAAATTCTAGACACCTCAGATTTTCCAAATTGAATCTTACATCTTAGAGCTGTGCTCTGGAAAGTTCATCCAGGAAGAAAGCAAAAGCAACTGTAAGATTGATGTCATTCATTTCCCTCTCTCAGGGATTACATTTTAATATTGTGTTTTTCCAGCGACAGAAATGGTGGTGTCATACATTTTGTCCAGTTTTCTAGTCGTTTATGCTTAGAGAGCTAATCTAATACAGTTATATCATATGACAGAAGATAAATAAATCAAGTATATTGGATTAATATAGTCCTCCATTCTTAGGTTGTTTACCTTACTTATCATTCTGTTAGCTACTTTAAAGATGAAAGCAAGTGTCAATAATTTTTGGAGTCTATTCACTCACACAGTTCCACCACTTCCCATGTAATGCAAAGAGCTTAGATGAAAAGTTTTTATTTTTAAGCAGATATTAATTTTTATGTACTCTTCATTGTTTTTCCTGTTTTACTGTTCCTCCATCTTATATAATTTTCCTTATGCATAGAGCAATATTTGAGTCTTTTTATGTGAAAATCAGATAATGAGAAGTGTGCTCAGTCTTTCTTTCTCTGAAATTATGTTTAATCCCTATATATTTTGGAGATGTACTTTAGCTGGGTATTTAATTCTGGTATTGACTTACTTATTTTTTTCATAGCAATCTAATTATGTCAGTTTTATTCTGTTTAATATTGTCTCTGTGAAAAAGTCAGCTGCCAGTTTTATTATTACTCCTTTGAAGGTACTGTGTATGTTTTCTTTTTTCTTCTGGCTGCTTTCAAGATTTTCTCCATATCTTTGATTTTCTTTGAATGTAAAGGTTTTGAGGTTTGTCAAGCATCTTCACTTGTGTATTGAAGTCTTTCTCTTTGGGAAACTATTGTCTGATATCTTCTGAAAAATGTCCCCCTTTATTTTCTCTACTAGCCTCTCCCATTGCACATGTTATAAAAATCTCTCATGAAGTCATCTTTTCACCTCAATGCATATGCAATGTTATGTACTATTCTATCTTTCCATTCAATGATCCTTCTATCAATATATAATGTGCATATCCTAATATAATTTAAAGTAAATTTTAGTTCTTAATTTTAGTTATAATATCTTTCAACTTTAGAATTTCCATTTAATTATTTTTCATAGATTTCAAATCTTTAGTAAAATTCTTTGTCTTTTAACTTATTTTCCTGAACTTATACATAGTTATTCCTAAATCTATATCCTATATATTCAATATCATGGACACCTCTGTTTCAATTTTCTTGGTCTCTTTTTCTCTGAATTTTCAAACATTTTTTCCTATCTCCTAGCATGCCTGTTAATATTTGATTAAAATTTAGACATTATTTATTAAAATATTTTTTGGAGACAATAATGTTGTTTTTGCCTCATAGAGAATTTAATTTCTGAGATGCAGTTAGGGAGGTGTCACATCACCTTAAAGAAACAGAAGATGAAGTTATTTAAGGCTTGGCTTAACTTTTTGTGAATACCATTCTTTTTCCTTACTCTATTTCTAGGTCTACTTGTAGGGTATAGCATTTCAGGGAACTCAACTGAAAACCCAAAGTATCCTTTCTTTGGTAAGCCATGAATTCCAAATTTTAATACCCACTTCTGTAAGACTGATGAGAGCTTTACTCACCTTCTTAGTCTCTTAGCTATTTTTTTTCTGCTTACGTTCTTATCCTCTCATACTATTTAGTATAGGAATCAACAAACACCTTCAGGATAAAAACACTGAATAATATAAAACTCAATATGCTCCCTTTCTCTCTGAGATCTTTAATTCCTTGGGTCCTTAATTCCTGGAAATTTTGACTGCTTTCCAATGTTGTTTGAAGAATGACTTTGTGATAGATTTGACATTTAGTCATTTTTGTTAGGATGATTATTCTGATGGAATACTCTCCCATATCCAGAAGCGGAAGTGAACGGTTTACTTCTTAACTGCATAAATAAGTTACATATCCTCCCAATGCAAATCCATTATCATTGTCCTTAATGTATGCTTCATTTAAAAGATGAATTATTAAAATGTTGGTATCTAAATTGATGAATCTAAAATTTAATCTATACTGAGTTGGAGACAGAAAAATGACCCACAAATTAGAATGTTGAAGGATGTTATGATGAAACACCAAAACTGTGGTCATGAAATTACTTTCTTCTCTTAGATGATTACTGCTGCTTTTAAATCCTAATAGGTCTAGTTTTAAAGCTGTACTTTCAACAACAAATTTTATAATGAATCCATTTCAATCTTTAAAGTTGTACGTGTATTATAATGTATAAACATATTTGTAAAGGAGTGTATTTATGTAATTTATGAATAAAAAAATCCTTTTTTTTTTTAACCTGGTAGAGGTATGAGTAGAAAAGCATTTTAAAAATACTGTAATAGAAAGCACACACTTAAAAATGTTTGAGAACTCAAGACTTTACTTTCAGGAACTAATTTCTACTAGATTTTATCTACCTGGAATAAAGCCAAAGGCTTTAGTCTTACTTAGTGAAATGTTAAAATCAAATAATGATATATTGTACAGATCACAATTGGGAATTTTAGTCTATGCTGATAACATCCACACATCTCTTTCGTTCTTGATTAGCTTCAACTATATATATTATATTCATGTAAGTGTGAATCCATATTCTTTCAGAAACTTTGAAGGCCATAAAGTAATATTTTAATTAAGTAGTTTTATTGATCAGTTGGAGAAATATTTTAGGCACTAAGTAAGATGCTAAATTCATTTTCTGAACTGACATATCCTCTCAATTTTTATTTACTTGAATTGTCAGGACTATTGAGAAAATGAAGGTTTATTAAAGGACTCCTATTAATTTAGTCTGACTACCATTGAATCTTATAATCAGCTTCATATTTTAGCATGAATAACATGAAATTTTTCAGCTTGGGAAACAACATTTGGTTTTTACATCTTTATCAACATCAATCCAAGGCTGCTTGTTACTTATTAAACAGTACAATTTGGTTTAAATTCAGCTCATCAAATATGAGTTTCTCATCTCTCTGTTTGAGATAATTTGACTTTCTGGAAAAAAAAAACTATCATGTTGATGTACGATTCATTAACAAAAAAATCAAGCAGCTATATTTTACTATAGGTTTTGCACTCAGACTTTCAAAAACTTCTGCAGTTTCTACTTTGAAATATTAAAGTCCACCTGTGCTCATATTAGGTTGGCATAATTTATGCATTTCCTCTATGGCAGATAACAGATTTAATATTTCTATACATCTTTAAGAAGAAGTTAGAGAGCCTGGTTTTCCATACATGGCAATCATCTTCTTTAACTGGCAGCATTCATGACAGAATGAACTCCATTAACTTGTCCTATTAGTGCTCTGTGCAGTCAGCAAGACCAAGGTTGCATAAAATGATGAAATGACTAACAGACTTCCTCAGAGCCCTGCCAAGTGCTTTCTGCCACCCAGAATATATAATTACTGCTTACATAAACAGGCAGAATTTAGTATTCTATTGCTCAAGCAGTCCCTGGAAATCCAAGAAGGTTCTTAATGAGAGGAATAAGAATAAAGTCTTTTCTGTCTGTGCATAGAGTCGTTTATTATACTTTTATTATAGACCTATTATATTAAAAACTAAAACTCTTCAGTAAAACCTAATCCTTTTTTCCATCGGCTAATATGATGATCAAACAACTTGGCACACCCTAAAGAGCTTCAGATTGAAGAAGTTTTCTGACTAGATGCCTCCCCAAAGCCTATTCTTTACTTGTGGACAGCAGAACACAAGGTGAGCCAATAACAGAGGAAATGGGAGCTAATGAAGCCAGCAGACCAGAGGATACTTGACCGAATATAATTAAATAGAAGAATGATATTACATCATTAAAAATAATCCCAGTTAAGTGTCTTAAAACAGGTAGGTATCTTGCTCTGCAGATGACATAGCTGTTAGTACTTATCTGAAGAGAGGTATTCTCTCCTGGAATAACTTGTGCAAGAAGGAACATTAGTCACTTCAGAGATATAAATAGCGTTTTTCTTCCCCTCTGCCTCCTTTTTCTGCTGCTTGCCTTTACCCTCTGCAACCCTCCCCTTACCTGCCCATTTGAGGTAAAAGCTAGCTTCAGAGCTGACTAGCTGCATAGGCCTGTCAATATAAACCTTGAGTACATTACATTTTAGTCTAACAAAATATAGGAAGCATGAAGCTAAGCAATCATAAAGGGAATGATTGAAAGGAAGAGTCAGAACAGATGTAGAATGAGGAGAAGCATGAAAAAAAATCAACATTAAAATCAAATCCAGGTCACTTTTTGCTAGCAAGAATGAGTTTATGATTTGCAGATTGAATATAACTAAGAAGAAAAGTATTTTTCATAACAATGACATATATTCAGCCTTTTGTTGGAAAATGATCCTTTTTTATATTACAGCAGTATCTTTTCTTGCTCTTGTATTTAAAGGTCTTTTTGCATTTCCATTAAAAGTCCCTAGATTGAGTGTTTTGTAACTTGGTCACAAAAATTCACTGCAGATAGTTTTAAATTCAAGATATTATTCTTGTGGTGGATTTTCCAGGCTATTAACATTTTTCATGCATCCTTTTGTGAGTTAATAAGACTATATAACTTGTTTAAATAGTTTAAATATATAACTTGTTTAAACTAGTTATAGAGAACTGTTAATCCTTCCCCAATTAAGAATCTTTTATCTGAAATAAAATTAAAATTTAAATGATGTAATACTCTCTTCTGAATCACTAATTTTATGTTTGTAACATGCATGTTTTCAGGAAGTAAAAAAGAATGATTTGAATTTATTAGATAAGCTGCATAAATCATACAATCAGAACAGAAGTTATTTTTGGCTCCACAGAATCACTGAAAATTAGAGTAATAAAGAACTTAAAAGTCACTTAATTTGGTCAGGATACAATAATTAATCCAAGCAACAAGTAAGGTATACGGGCCTACTATGGGACATAGTAAAAAAATTTTTCTTAAATTTTGCTCAGGATGAAATTATGGTTTTTGTCCATGAACAATAGATGAAGGCAAGCATTTCCTTTAGGGTAAGTTCAAATGTCATAGTATGTCTAATCTGATTTCCACTTGCCTTCAGAGGAATGCCAAAAAAGAGTATATTGTATTTATATATTACTCTTCAATATCAAGCTCTATTCCATCCTTCATAATTTTTTTCCTAGATTGCTTAGAAATTTGTTTAGGAGAAATGATAAAAACTATAGCCTAAAATAAAGTATGTTTGATTAATGATGTATATCTCTGCTCATTTATGTTACAAGAACATTAAACAAAGTGTCAAATATGAGTTTTAGCCAGTACATTCTGTTCACAAATCTAGACAAGTGAAGAGACAACTCAAATAACTTTCTGCCTAGTCTATTTGCACTATGTGTAGAGAGGATGCAACACACAAATCTTAATTAGAAATAAAAATAAACAAGGTTTGATAAATAGGAAAGGGATACAACAAACTGAGATCAAGAAGATGAGAAATATAATGAGTTTATCTGAAGGCATTAGGAATTTAAAGTGGTCTGGAGATACCCAAGGGTATCTTTAATTTTCACATTTTTAATACAGCAATCTGATGTTAGTTAACCGTTGAAGCCATAAGATTATGAGACAAGAGGTAGAATGAGGGCAGTACCAGAAACCTGAAGAATGCCTTGAAAGACACTGAGAAGAAAGAGTCAGAAATAGAACAAGGTATGTTTTGGGTTACATACATTTAAAGTGGAGAAAGTTAAAATGAAAGGTAAATATCTTAAAGCACAGGAGAAACAGATAAGAAGACATGTACTGAAAAGTCTACTTGTTTTGGTAATAAAGAGGTCAAGAGCAAAGTTGATTCAGTGAAATGGTTTGAAGAGATTCATAATCAACATAGGTTGAAGACTGAATAGGAGGCGAGCACATAGAGCTTGAAGTGCCATGACAGTAGGACCAGCTCTATCTTGTTTAACATAGTATCCCCATGTGCAGCACAGAGCCTCACATAAGAAAGGTTTTCAGTAATAGTGCGTTAACAGATAGACAGAGATTGACTGATTCATCACTATTCTTTCCAGAAATGGAATTGAAAGGAGAAGAAAATAAGTTGAGCCAATGCCACAGGGAAATGCAGTATTTAAAAATTTTATTTTCTTATATTTCTGTGTAGAAATTGAAAAGAAGTTATCAGGATTAGGGAATGAAAATTTGAGTATATAAGAATTGGTGGAGAGCTAAATTATGAAACAAAGCCTAAGACATTGAGAGAGTATAAGATGAAGGTTAACAGTGTGGCAGTCTTATCCCCTAACCCTGGAGAGAAAGAATTGTAGTTGGATGTGATATAGATCAGTGCATATGAGGGAAATTTCCAAAGTGTTACATAAGCATAACACAGATTTTAAATTTCTTAATATAGAAGGTGGCAAAGTAATATCATGAGAGTAAAAAGCAGGAAGTTGGGTAAAGATTGTAAGAAAAGTTGTGAAATTTCAGAAAGGAGAAAGATTATAGTTAACAGGCAAGAAAAAAATTGATAAGCAGTACTAAAGTTTAACCTGAAGTTAAAATCATCAGTTTATAATGTAAGCTATTTGCAAAGATAAGGAACTTCAAAGACTACATATTGCAGATAAGACTGATTGAAAAAGAAGATAAATAATTTTAGGATTAGGTATTTTGGGTAAAATAAATAAATAAATAAACACAAGTGTTTAAATTAATTGAGCAGTTCCGATGAGCATATTTTGGGATGCTTAAAATAGGGAAATACAGCCAGGGGTCTCTGGCTGTGTGATAAGGGAAAGATCAAGAAGTTAAAAACTTTTAGGAGGTTACAGCACAAGTATTAATGAACTGAGAGCATGAGATAGAAGGGATAAGTGATTTGATGAGACAGTGAGGTACTAGCATTTTATATGTATGAGGTGGAGAAAGATGTTAACCCTCAGGATATGGCTATGGAAAGTCAGTGGCTAAACACACAAGGGTGAAAAATACTGGCATTGAATGGATCATTTCAATTCCAGTAGTATACCTTTTTTCATTGAAGTATATTTAATTTAGAAAATTGTGTTAGCTTCAAGTGTACAACAAAGTGATTCACATGTGTATTTTTTTTCTGATTCTTTTCCATTATAGGTTATTATGAGATACTGAATATAGTCCCCTGTGCTATAGTAAATTCTTGTTGTTTAGGATCAAACTACTGTTTAAGCTAAGATGTAAGAGAGGTTCTCCACATAGGTATTAAAAGGACCAAATGGTGCCACACACCTTGAAATAAAAAAGAAGTCAATAAGCTGGATGCAAAGTACTGATGGAAGGCTAGACCAGTTATTAATATTAATAAATTCATTCAGGAAGTATAGTTGGCAGTGTAATCCAATGGCTTGAGATTCAAAGTAAGAGTGGCTTTTTCATGAGAATAGACCCAAAGGATAGTGCAAATATTGAAAAGGAAAGCTGTTTAGAGATATTTAGGACACAGGAATCATTTTTGATTTGAGGATAAGACAAGTTACACGAAAACTAAACGAAACTTCATTACAATTAAAACTTCAATTTACTTTTGATTGCTTTTAGTCTAAAATTTTGTGTGTATTTTGCATCAGTCTATGGGTTATTTATTGTAGATGTCTAGATGATTAAGAAAATGTCTGTGTAATTGAGGAGTTCACAAACTACTAGGAACTCACAGTTTATCTGATCTCATAAATGTAAGAGCTATCCCATATAAGGGAATCAATAAACATAAAACCTATTATTATTTTTATCCAAAATTTGCAGTAATTGTTTACTTAGAATCTGCTAATGGCTGTCATTGCTTTATGAAGTGGAATCAAACCTTATTCCTCTCCTTAAGGGGATAATAACTTATTTGTAAGTAAAATGAAAGAGAAATATGACGTCACATAAATGGTAAAGACAGTAAGTGTTTCAGGAGTTTGCAAAGGGAAATTGGACCATGCTATCTCACTTTCCTGTGTTTCAAAGAATGCTGTCTCAATAATCACCATTCTGTTATTGTTTTGATGAAAAGTAAAGTTAAAAACATTCTAGAGGGATTTTATAAAATGTCCTCACACATTCTAGAGGGTATTGTAGAAAACAGAGCATTCTCTGAAGTTTCTCTTTCCCTGCTAAATCTGCCTAAGGGAGTAAAGATAATTATGATGATGAGCTGTATCTTTATTACTGTAATTTATTGAGTGCTAATGGTACACTCAACACAGTAGTAAATAACAGAAAGAAAATGATCACTCCAGCCTCAGGTCAGAGGCAGAACACAATTACAAGCACAGATATAGAAGGAGAAGGCAAGCCCAACGCTCAGTGGCATTGTAGAAAAACTAAACATAGACTAGATAACTGAAGCTGACCTAACAAATATGTGAGACATAAGAGAATAAATTGAGGAAGATTAGTGATTAGCGAAGGAATAAATAACACTTTAAGATTGTGAAATAATATGGGACCAAATCAACCAGACCTTGGAGGCCAGTCATAATTTCAAATATGCAGTTCATTCTCAGATCAGATCTCACATCATGCATCCTAGGCTTTGATATGAAATTTATGGTTGCCACTGTGAAAATGAATCATCTTATGTATCGAATAACTCAGAAGTCCTCAGTGAGATTGTAGGAAAAGTTTAGTAATAAATTAACAATTATGTATGAGATGGGAGATATGAGTGCTATAAGAACAAGAGGACTTATCCAAGTCTGGAGGGGTCACAGAGATATATATGTGGTGGTGTGATTCTGACTTGTAGATTGGGGTGTAGAAGAAATTAGTCCAGAGAGAAAAGGATGAAAAGCAGAAAAAGGGTGAGAGAGAGTGTAGCAGAGTAGTGATACTGGAGAGTGGAAACTACCTGGTATATAAAGATTTTTTAATTTTTGTCTCAATATTTTCCTGAAGCCCATATGCAATTCTATCTTTGTCTTCATTAGACAGCCTAGTACCCTTATGATAAATTCCTTTTTTTTTTTAAGGGTTCTGTTAGGTATAAACAAAGAATCTTAATCCTTGATAATGCTCTGATATCCACTGATAGCAGGAAACAGTTAAAGTCTGACATATTCATAATATTCAAGAAAGACAAATAACAGTAAAGATGGTTCAGTGGGCAAGGATATGGGATGAAGCAGTCTAGAAAAATTAGGGTTAATACAAGATGTTATGTTTTAAAATGTGAGATGCCATTAAGAATATGAACATAGTGAACATGGTCTTATTCATCTAACTCTACCATACAGGTATTTAGGTCAATTCCTTGAATTTTAACAGATGGGGGTATGACATAGCAAAATGTTACTAAATTTTTGAATTTATTACTTTGGGAGCAGCAGAAACTAAATGACAAAAAATCTTCAATATAAATATGATGAATTGAATATGAAAACCTGGGATAATTTTTCATACATTTTTTGTGAGAATTTGCCTTTTCTGCCTAATCTCTGGGTATATAAAACTGATTCATTTCAAGATGCAATCTAAAAATCGTGTATCCTTATTTTTTAAATTATTTCAGCTGAAAGTATCTCTTCTCCTGTGATGTCATAAAAACTTATGTATAGATTTGTTTTCTTTTATGAATCCTGCTTTTGGTGTTTTATCTAAAACAAAACAAAACAAACAAAAAATAACAACAAAAACCAAAACTATCACCAAAATCAAGTTTACAAAGATTTTCTCCTATACGTTCTTCTAGGAGTTTTATAGT
Organism: Mesoplodon mirus; assembly: GCF_964341445.2. NCBI lineage: Eukaryota > Metazoa > Chordata > Mammalia > Artiodactyla > Ziphiidae > Mesoplodon > Mesoplodon mirus. The sequence continues at coordinate 30,800,238 of NC_138993.1, forward strand.
GTGCATTTCACATTTAGATCTACAAACCATCTTGAGTTAATTAATTAATTAATTATTATTATTATTATTATTATTTTTTTTTAGGGCAGTGACCATTCTATGATGTACCACTATATGTCAAATTCATTTCAAGGATTTTGGGCAAAACCAGAACTTACATAAGGATGTCAAAGTAAAAATCATACCAGATAAATTTAAGCAGGCAAGGAAGACTCTATTCAATGTTATTGTGATAGAGAGACCAGAAATCAATCTGAGCTCAACTCTGCTGAGACAAAATATGGGAGAGTTTTTAAGAACTGAGGTGGAGATGGGGGGTTGTAGACCATCTTTGTTTGCTAATTGACTATACTCAAAAGATAAATAAACTTTCTTGTTTCTTCATGATGCTATGTAGTTTTACAACTTGGAGTGAGGTGTCCACCTAAGTTAGTCTCCCCATACCCACAGAATTAGAAATAGGGAGACTATCTTCCTTGCTGGTTATATTTTGAAGAATAGCCCTCAGGTCCTTAAGAAAAACATTCTTGTGTTGTAAAATTGACAAGAAGTATTTTAAAGTATCTCAAACGGGCAGAAAAAAATTTTCACTTATAAATTTTCTAAAGTAAATAATCTAAGAAGAGGGCAGTCAGGGACCTAAAGTCAAGAAGAAGCCTGTTTAAAGTTTAGTTAAACTGAGGGGAATGGTAAGGCTGTCTTCATCAAGGACAACGTCATCATTGCCCTTTTGAGAGGTCTAGTACATTAAAGTGTTAGTTTATGTTTTGTCAAAAACAATAACCTAAATAGGTTAATATTTCATTATAATTTCTTTTTCCAAGTCATTCCTAGAAAGAAGCAGAGTTTCTAAAATACTTGTGATATCATTTCAATTGATAAAACTCCATAAGTTAAAGTTGTATGAAAGCCTTTTTTAATTTTTTCTTGAAAACCACCAATAGGTGATAACTCTTAATCCTGATGTCTAACATATAAAACTATAGGCTCCATATTACAAGAAATCTAGAATTTAGGATAGTGTACAGATACATGTCATTAGGTATATCTATAATATAATTTCCTCATTTTGCATATTTTGAGAGGTTTTTTTTTTTCATACCACTCTCATGAACGATGCATTTGGACTCTGAGACTTGGATATAATGCCCTTAATTAGTAATGAACTGTCTCACAATAATAATGTACTTATTTTTCAATTGAGGCATAATTGACATAAAACATTATGCTAGTTTCAGGTGTACAAAATAATGATGTGATATTTGTATGTGTTGTGAATGGTCCCCACGCTAAGTTTAATTAACATCCACCACCACATGTTATAAATCTCTTTTTTCTTGTGATGAGAACTTTAAGAGCTACTCTCTCAACAACTTCTAAATATACAGTAATTATTGTTTTATTAATTTTTTTTGGCATATAGTTGCTTTATAATGTTGTGTTAGTTTCTGCTGTACAGCAAAGTGAATCAGTTATATGTATTATTAACTATGGTCACCATGCATTACATGGTCATGGTCACCATACATTACATTCTCAGGAATTATATAATTTTATAACTGGAAGTTTGTGCCTTTTAACTACCTTCATCCATTTTCTTCACCCCTCACATGTTTTTTTTTTTTTTAATTTTACATATTATAACACTATCTATATCTTTCCTGGAAAGACTGCAGTTCATCCAGTTCCACTGCAAACATAGTGAACGTCTCATTCATGGAGAGAGAAAAATATATATATTGCTCTTGAATTACACTTTTCCTCTTTATTTTATCCTTTGGAAATTAATTGTCCTTCTTAATTAACTCGGGTTTAATTTTAGCAATTCTATGAATAAAAACTCATAGATGAAAGCAGATAATGGTGCTCTACTGCTGTGATCTTTGTTCAAACACAATTGAAGGAAATGTCTACTAGTTTAGGAGGACATTTAAAGGAAAATATATCCTGCATTCTGTTTAGCTAAGGCCTGTTAAGCAATGTGGTAGGGACTGTATTTTTTTTTTTTTTTTGGCTGTGTTGGGTCTTCGTTTCTGTGTGAGGGTTTTCTCTAGTTGCGGCAAGCGGGGGCCACTCTTCATCGTGGTGCACGGGCCTCTCACTAACGCGGTCTCTCTTGTTGCAGAGCACAGGCTCCAGACGTGCAGGCTCAGTAGTTTGTGGCTCATGGGCCTAGTTGCCCCGTGGCATGTGGGATCTTCCCAGACCAGGGTTCGAACCCATGTCCCCTGCATTGGCAGACAGATTCTCAACCACTGCACCACAAGGGAAGTCCGACTCTTACTCTTGAGGAGCAAAATGGGAAGTCAAGCCATAGTCAGGATGAAGAGGTTATATTAATAACTTGGAATGGTGGGTAGAATATTCACCTTGGGCCTAGGCGTTTTTGTGAACCCTCTCGAGGTAAAGGATATGCCCAAAGATAGCCAAGAATTTGAATATCTCCAAAGAGATGGGACCTCTGATCACTGCTCTGATTCAAGAGCAATAAGATTACACATTTCTAATAAGATTCAAGGTAGAAGTTTTATTTATGACTCCAATTTTGGAAGGGATTAGGACACAGAGCACCTAGATGGGATTACAGATAATTTTGGAAACTCAAAACTCACTAGTGAGAAAGTAGAAAGATAATTATTAAAAGAGTATCTTGTGTCTTTATAAATTTTTCATTCTTCCCTTCTTATGAGCGTTTTCTTAATAAACAAGGGTATCCACTTTGGATATTGGATAATTAAGATTGTTACAATTTCAGGAGAAAGGCAGTGCCCAGCTTTTGGAACTTCGTCACAGTGGTCTTTTGGAGTCAAAAGAAAACTGGAATTAAGGACAATATCATAAGAAGAGCTTGGCAGATAATTCAGAGAAAGCAGGACTACCCTCCTCAGACCAGAATGAGAAGAGGGGAAGGCGTTGCTGACAGAGGAGGTCAAGGCTGGGAAGGGGCCACCTGTCCTGGGGGCAGTGGCGAGTGTGAGAAGAGTCAGCAGTGAGAGACCCTCCCGCCCAATACTTGTTTGCCCAGAGCCAGGGAGACCTGAGGATCTTAGCCAGTACCTTCATGTCATCGTTTGATGTTTCAGCAAGCATATCACATAGCTTACACTGAGCACACATATTATTTATTCTTCTTATCACAATTGGAAGACAGCTTTCCATGTGCAGCTGTCTGAAACGGGCCTTTGGATCTGAATAAGAAAGTAGCTTGCCTCTGCCTCAAAAATACTAAGTTCCAACCTAAATTACTTTATGTTGACTACCTTGTCTTCCCGATGCCCTGGGACATGTTAATTCCCATGTAGCAGAGTTGGAGATCTTGACATCAAAATATCCTTATGAAAAAATATAGCATCACATTTAAAAATGAGGGATCTGGAGTCAGGGAGACCTTGACTCTACATCTTCAAAAGCATTACACTAAGTATATAATAAATGAATATATTAAGATTACCCTGGTCTTAAAAAAATATAGAAAACACTGTATTTAGTTCCATCAAAAACATGATCGGATACTGATTAAATATTTACAGTTCACAGTCTGGATTTTGCCACCAAAAGGACACTGCAGTTTTACCTATAGCAACTCTGTTTGGTCCGCTCTGGACTGTCCATGTGTTGAGCTGCATCTCACAGACCTACAAGCCCTGTGCTTGGTCAGCTTCAAGTTCAAACAAAGAGCCCGGATTCAGGGACAGAGACATCAATGGTTTAATGAATTGGGGATCTTACACATCTGAAGCAAGGTCCTGGAGCAACATCCTACGATGTGCGGCAGACGATGGGCAGAAAATGGAAGTAGTCTTTGCTCCCCGGGGAAAAGGGAGATTGCAAGTTATAGTGGGAATTACATCAGGTTGGCTCTTTGGTTACCAGGAAATCTAGCAGAGGGGTATGCCTCTCACTGTCCCTTAGTTAAGAAAAATCACCAGCTGGTGCCTGGGACAAGTATGTAGGAAGGTCAGTCAGGTGAGTAGGGTGTAGGTGAAGTAGGCACTGGTCAGGCAGTGGATGTAGAGAGAGCAAGAGAGCAGCCGTCTTGAGGGACCTGACAAAATACCATGTATGCTGCAGGTAGACCAAGGACATGCCATAAAAATTATCTTCTTGTAACTTTATACTACTTTATATTTTTAAAGGAGGAAATTTTCTCAGTGATTCATTCTTGTCAAATGAGAATTTAGGTGTAGGGAAGGAATTCATATGATTCTACTCAAATGGGAAATTTTATTGTAGGACTGTGTTTTAATTTAAAAGTCAACGGGAGTATTGCCACCCCAAAAGACATGGGAATCAATGAAGAGGGGCAGATGAGTAGAGGAAACCTAAATTCAAGGAAGGACTCAGGGGTACAACTCTTATGATCTTAAGGCAGCACTGCTTCCTGTAAACAGTTTTTTTATGATCTTCATGACAATCATGTCAAAATAACAACCTGAATATCTGCTTCTGTTGGAGAATTTCCTCAGACCAAGTAAATGGTCTTCTGGCACCTCCTTCAAACTCTCTCCTGACTACTCTGCACAGGGTTGCATAAAGAGTGTTGTGATAAGGCCAGACACCAAACAAGAAACAATCACTTTTTATTGACTCCAAGACATATTTTTACATGTTAATATTTATGAAATCTGACTGTATCCCACAACTGATGGTTTATATAAATTCAATGACAAGACATTTTCTTTCTTGAGGGCACATTCAAACCTTTTTATATTGTAGTAGATGACATCTTAGATTTGATGAAATATAGTATACCCTTTGACTAGTGAAGGAAGAGATTAGAGAGCTAAGATCACTTACAGAAGATCATGACCCAGAATCTGAGAAAAGCAGCATGATTCTCAACAATAAGGACTTCTGAATTTTAAGATGTGACAAAGAAGGATGAATGATGGAATAAATACAAACTCTGGAATTTGAGAGACCTAAAACTATAGGGCCTAGATCAAAATATTTATTATCAATGTGACAGAGAAAAGTTGTTTTAACTTTTTTGAGTTTCATTTCTTATAAATTGGGACGATAATACCTATAGGGCTACTGGGAGCTCTAGATATATGTGCCAACCCTGTAACATCCATTATTTATTTATTTTTTTCAAATAATTGTTATGCCACTGTTTTAAGATTGTTAGAAAAGTAGTGTTAATGTTTGTGCTGGCTGGGTTCCATTTGGTATCTTACCCTTTACTACAATATTAACAATGCCTCACAGAGATGTCCTCCTGTAACAATGTTTATTTGGTCTTAATATCTCCTGAATATATATAATTGCTCTTTTTGTCGCATTAAGCTCAGTATAACCACTGTAACCACATGGTTTTCTGGTAAGTGATTTCTGTCGAAAGCAAGGTTACTTGAACTGAATTTGGTTTAATTGATTTGTTCAATGGAAACACTAAGAATAGCATTTGAAAGGTGTAAATTAGTCTAAAACTAGTTACAGGAGCTGAGGGATGAAATAAAGTCACAATCAAGTCCCAACCTGTCAAAGCATCTCCACTGGAGAAGTCTTTTAAAGAAATTCAATTTCTGGTTCTCAGGACTACAGAGCCACTACATGACAATTGTTCATTTCATCATTAAGTGCTAAGGTATTTATGTCATATTCTATAAGCACCACAATATTAAAGAAAATAACCAACATCCACGCAATGGTAAACAAAATTAATGATTCAGAGAATTACAAAAAGAACACTGAGCTATTAAAATTAGTCTGATCTTTAATAAATTTCAGCCCAGCAGTACTAATGTTATTAAAAATAACAAGATCATAACAATAGTCATTAGAATTTTCATATTTGAATATGTTCTTAATTACAAGTTACATTATCTAAATTATTTAGAAGTTGTAAATCAGCACAAAAAAAGAATAATAAGTTTAAGGAGTCAAGTGTTTTAGGGGATTTTCAAGTGCAAATGAAGGTAACAACAACAGCAAAAAAAAAAAAAAAAAAAAAAAAAAAGCTTTTTTTTTCCCAATCAAATATTTTACCTAAATAAAATATTATGACAGTAACTATAAAAGCTTATAAAATTCAGTGATACCTCCATTCATCCGGAATTCTGTTTCCTGAAAACCTCAAGTGTTCCTGAAACAGAATTGAGTTGAACTGAGTCCAGGAATTTCCAAAATAACAGACATGAAGCTTAGCTATTAAGTCATTCATTTAACAACTATTTGTCAAATATTTATGATCTGGGAGTCACTATGTAAAATGTTAAGAAAATATTGATGGACAGATCTTGAGGTAACTTCCATATCTGGAAAGATGGATTTTAGACCTAGTTTTCTCTGTACCTCCCACCAAGAAAAACTGAAAATCCTGGAAAATATATGTAAAACAAACTTAAGATTACCCTGAAAGCTAGAGAGATTAAGTCAGACCAGCTAAGGAGTTCAAGACCCAAGGGATGATGGTAGTGTGTTCCCTAGATTTTTGTGTAACTTCATTTATCCCAAACTGAATCATGAAGAAGCTGGCAACCTGGAAAAGCCAACAGATGCCAACAAAAATCCCCCTGAAAAGCCTGTTCTCTGTGGTCAAAAGACCAGGAAAGAGGCAGCCAAGAAAGACAGAAAACTTTTTAGATGATAACCACCTTTCTCTAGTCAAACACCACAGACCAAATTGCAGCTACACCCTAGCAAAGGCCAAATGGTGAACCTAGATTTCCACACTTACCAGGCTGTAGCAGGATGACCCACCTTGCCTGCCACGTTGATGTCAGAGAAGACTGAGTGGGGAGTTAGAACTTTCATCCCAGCTTTAATAGAAAGACTCCCAACCCCAGTGTCAGTGAAATCCAGTGCAAAGCAGTGAAGAGGTGCCCCTCTCCCCTAGCCCTTGCCCTCCTAGATAAAGGTAGTATCAGCAGATGCCCTAGTGGGAACGCCTGAATTCATACTCCAGCCCAGCTGTCGCAAAGAGTCCCTCATTTCTAAGTGTTAAAGGAGGCTGAGCCCAAACTTCCACCCCATCTGGCAGTAACAAGGTAGCACTCCCCACCTTTTACCCATCAGACAATACAAGAAGAAGCCAGCAAAAACACAAGACTTTAAAAAGATCAAGAGTTTTATAATAGTGAAAATGTTCAGGTTTCATTTGAATATAACTCATTGTACCATGAACCAGGAAGATCTCAACCTGGATGAAAAAAGACAACCATCAGACACCATGATGGTGCAGATGTTAGAATTATAGGACAATAATTTTAAAGCACTTATAACAAATGTTTAGACAAATATTACAAACATTTTTGAAACAAATGGAGAAATAGAAAACTTCAGCAAAGAAATAGAATATGTAAAGATGAACCAAATGGCCTTTTTATAACTATAAGTTATGATAGCTGAAATTAAAGTAACTCAGTGGACATGTTTAACAGCAGAATGGAGAGGACAGAGGGAAAAAATCAGTGAACTTGAAGAGAACAATAGTAATTTCCCAATCTAAACTAACAAAGAGGAAATAGACTAAAAAATAATTAACAGAGCCTCAGAGACATGTTAGAATATAATAAAAGATTTAACATTTGTGCCATCAGAGTTTCAAAAAGAGAGGATAAGTGTTTGTGTGTATTGGGGATAAAGAGGAAGTATTTGAAAAAATAATGGCTGAAAATTTCCCAAATTGGGGCAAAAAACATAAGCCTGTAGAATTTGCTGGTTCCTTGAATGACTGTGTATTCTAATTGCAGAGTGAGAATACGGATGTATGGAGGAGGGAATAGATGTCGATAAATGTAGTACAAGGGTATAAGCATTGCAGTAAATATTTGAACAAAATGATCATAGAGAGATTAACTCTGACTGGAAGAGGGAAATACATTTCACAGGGATGGAGACGTGAATCTGATCTTCAAAGTATAGAGGTTAGCAAAGGGAAATGCAAGAAATAGATGTAATGAGAAGTGAAAATATTTGGCTTCTATTTGTTACTCTGGTTCATAGTGTTTTTGACTTTCATATCATATGTACTGAGATGTGGTAGACTATAGGCCTGGAGTAGACTGGGAGCAGCTCTTCAGAAGATACGAGCAATATGAGTGGTTTTAACAGTTCTAGGCAGGTCCAGTGATAACCAGAGAATGATAACTGCAACTATAACATATGGAGCATGTAGAAGACTGACTTCCAGAATGACAGGAAGAGACCTTGATAAACTAATTGCCCTCTAAAACAACAACAATAATATGGAAAAGAACACTAAAATCAACCATTTCCGAATGCTAACAGTTAATCAAACCCACAGAATAAACTGAAAATGGTCTCTCCAAGAGAAAGTCCTGAACCTCAGTAAGACAGCAGGGTCCATGATATTTATCTTCAGGTCCAGGGAAATCTTTTGACCAATAATTTTCCATTGTTATATCTGATACCAAAACCAGACAAAGACATCTTAAAAAAGGAAAACTATAGACCAATATCCCTTATGAATATGGATAAAAAATTCTCAACATCATACTAACAAAACAAATCTAGTATTTAATACATGAAAAGGATTATAATATGTGACCAAGTGGGAACATCCCACAAATGTAGAATATTTTGGATGGTTCACATATGAAAATCAAACACTGTAGTATATCATAGTAATAGAAAAATACATAATAATCACACTCATTTCAATATTGGTAGGAAAAGCATGTGACAGAATCTAACACTTTTCCATTAATAAAACACTTAATGATTGGTAGGAGAAAGAAACATCTTCAACCTGATAAAGAATATCTTCAAAAAGCCCTTAGCTAACCTCATGCTTAATGGAGAAAAAATGGATTCTTCCTCTTAAGATCAGGAACAAGGATGCTCACTGTAGCCACTTTTATTCAACAGTGTACTGTCAGTTCTAGTCACAACATTAGGCAACTCCTAATCCTTTATTTTTCTCTTTTTTAATATCTCTTCCAGTATCTTGATATAGGATACTTCTACTTTGCACAACTAAAATATTTACATTTATAACTTATTTCCCTTATATTAATTCAAAACAATTGAAGCAGAATATTTGTCTTAGGTATAATGTAATTATTTAGCATACTTACTTATAATTTATAGAGAGGATTCTGGGGTCATTTATATACTTTTATTCTTGACTTGGCCAAATTAGGTACTGTACTTGTTATCATGAGATAACTGGATAAAAAATGTACTTGCCAGGTATTTCCTTATTTCTATGCCCAAAGATATCACTTAGACCTAGTTGCCATGATTAATAACAAGGTTTCAAATTTTTATTGTTACATTCACAGCTATCTCATGCTGTTTTATTTCTCTGTGTTTATCGTTCATCACTCATTTTATGACACAATTTGTTCTTCTTTCGTGGTTTTACTCATTCCCATCTCCAGTGATAATACAACAATATATTATTTGTGATTCAGAATATCTCTCTTACACTTCAAGTACACCTTTAATTTTATCTCCTTCATCAAGATTTATAAATTGATCAACGGTCCCAAATGAAAGCTTTCAGTGAAAAAGATTCTGATTCTACATCTGTCTTAAATATCTTAAAATAAGTTAGCTATTACAAATCAAAACCAGAAATGTTTTGATTATTATTATATTCATCATTATTTTAGTCTGGATTTTATTATTTCTAAAGCCAAAGAATATCCACTTAGCTATACCTATTGGTATAATCCTGCAACATTTATCCCTTAGACATCTTGACAAGTATGTTATGTGAGAAACATTTAGAAAAAAGAGGGAGAATAATTCTCTCCAAAGAACCAGTGTGATATGATATTGAAGGTTATCTGCACACTTAAGAGTGATTTTTAGAATTTTCTTTGAAAGGAAATGTCATAACCTATAGTACATTCTTATCTACTTTAATAAAAAAGGCAATGAATGTCACAACTCTGATATTGCTTATAAATTTTAAACATGTCAAAATTGCATACTATTATTCCCATGACTTTTCCATGAGGTAAGTAAATGAGAAATACCAGTCTGGGAAACTATATAGTATAATCTGGAGCCTTTCAAAATTTATTTAATGTGACATTTTGCAAAATATAATTTTCATTTTCTCATTGACATCTTCTTTGGACTTACCTATTCTCTGTCTTCATTTTTGAAATTGCCTCATAAATAGCTTGCTTGGTATGATGCTATACAAATAAAAAGTATCATTACCTTTATTGTTATGATGATCATTTTTATTTTAGGTTGATAGTTATACTTCTCAAGTTCAGAAAACAGATATCTATCCATATTTATTCATAAATGTTTCCAACATATGATATCTAGACACTTGGTCAAGAGGCTGTTTAGTAAAACATAATACAAAAAAGGAACAATAACTTCCTAAATCTCAGCATGATATAATATTAAAGGCTATCTATGAACTTAGCAATGAATTTTAGAGGTTTCCTTGAATAGGAAGATCATAACCTATAGATAAGACAAAAGAAAATAGGGGCTAAGAAAAGATAAGTAGGATGTAATTTAGTAAAGAAAATAGTATTGTGTTTTGTGGAAGTTTGGGGCTGAGTTTCAACATAAAATATTTTTATTACATTCTCAATGAAAATGTTCAAACGAATATGACTTATTTTAGAAAAGACCACTGCTATAATCTGTATAGGATTACAATGCAAATAATAAATCAAATGGTTATTATATATCAATTATATATAATTGATACTGTCTGTTCAGTACAGACAGCTTTCTCTATGCAATGGCTATTTTGACAGAAAACTATGTATAGTAAACTTGGTAAATTAAATTTTACTTTTTAATATACTTGATAAAGCCTTAAACTTTAAAAAAACATATTTTGATAAATCAAATTAAAATTAGTTCTACAAATAAAAATATTCTTATATTCCTTCTTATATGTTGGCGTAAATAGTTCACAAAAAATGTATTATTATGACTGGTAATTAATATTATAGAGAAAGTCAACAAAATATGTTCATTTACCTATTCAACAAATACTTACCATTCATAAGTATGCAAGGCTCTTTGACAAAATAATAAAGGTTGAAGCTATTCTCAAGAAGTTTAGAGTTTAAAAAAAAAGAGAAATGATTACATTATATATATTTTAGAACAGTAGTTTACCATTAATTTCTTTTCATGATATTCATTAATTAGAAAGAGCAATGGAGTCATAATTTTTCAAACTTTCTGTTTTATGTTTACAGCTACACTGAACCTCATGCTAATTACTACAAGTTTAGAAGGCAAAATTGACTTTTCCTACTGGCATCAGTAAATTGCCACTAAACCTGGTCCTAGTGATTTCATTTTGCTTTGACATCTGAAATGAGTAAGTCAGATTTTGTGATTGTTACTTGGGTGAAAATCCAAGAATAAATGTTAAGAAGATTAGGCTTAGCAACCTTAGCAACATAAGTGTCCATCGACAGTTGAATGGATAAAGAAGATGTGGCACATATATACAATGGAATATTAGTCAGCCATAAAAGGAAACAAAATTGAGTTATTTGTACTGAGGTGGATGGGCCTACAGTCTGTCATACAGAGTGAAGTAAGTCAGAAAGAGAAAAACAAACACCGTATGCTAACACATACATATGAAATATAGAAAAAAAAATGGTTCTGAAGAATATAGGGGAAGGACGGGAATAAAGACACAGACGTAGAGAATGGACTTGAGGACACAGGGAGGGGGAAGGGTAAGTTGGGAAGAAGTGAGAGAGTGGCACTGACATATATACACTACCAAATGTAAAATAGATAGCTAGAGGTAAGCAGCCGCATAGCACAGGGAGATCAGCTCTGTGCTTTGTGGTCATCTAGAAGGGTGATATAGGGAGGGTAGGAGGGAGAGGCAAGAGGGAGGGGATATGGAGATACATGTGTATGTATAGCTGATTCACTTTGTTATACAGCAGAAACTAACACAAAAATGTAAAGCAATTATACTCCAATAAATATGCTAAAAAAAAAAAAAAGAAAAGAAGAAGATTAGGCTTAGGGCTCATAATGGTGGAATGAAAGTTGAGATTGACTTAAAAATCTGATCATCATATATCAATGCTATCTTGTCCATGAAGCTTACATGATTAACCCATATCACAGATTGATATTTTCTCTAAATTCCTGTAGGCTGCAGTTATTTATTTCACCTCTTCTTGTCTCTTTTTGTTCCTATCCATCAGTTCAAAAGTGCCTTAAAGGCAAAGTAATTCCCTCTGTGTCTCCCATCTTCACTTGGACATCTAGCTTGGTTCTGAACAGCCCTTGACCTTATGTGAAAACTCATCCATTTATGATATCAGTGTCTTAATGAAAATTACATTAAGAAAGGACTGAAAAAAGTTCAGTGTTTGCATATTTTTGGAATTGTGATTAAAAAGTGTGACATGTTGACAGAGACATAGAAGAAATGCAGATTTACTCATTTTCATGCCCCAGGGCACACTTAGTGCCTTAACATAGTAATAAATGCTAAGTTGAATTATTTACTCTAAGAACAAAAAATATATATCTTACCTGTCTTTATTAAAAAATCTGCTTCTGCCATATCAACCAAGGGGGTAGGAACTCACCATACTTAGAATTCTGCTTAATTCATGCAGCGGAACATGGGGAGAGGAAGTGGGTTGGTGGGAAGAAATCATGTTAAGCTTCTTTTAGTCCCCAGACATCAAAGGTTTTCACATTCCCTCCAAGGTCATTTTAGTGCAGTGAGTTATGCCTTACACATTGCGCTTTCCATCTACTTCACAGGATGCTTTGATAATTAATAAGATGCTCAGCTCAGTTCACATATTTCTTCACACCTCTGTGGATCTCCTCCACACCCCAAGGAGTACTTTATAGGCATCCTTTACTGGAGTTTCAGTGTGCTCAATTAAGAATAATTTAATTAAAATTGTATTTTAAAAATACCATAAAACTCCCCAATGCTTTCAAACTTACAAGCATACCTCTCTGTAAAACATATATTAATTAGGGATCCCAGCTATGTTTGGTGTTCTTTGGATGTCTTGAACTATTTAACCAAGCACTTCCCTCTTCAATTTAAAAAAAAAACAAATGTAACGGGGAAATGTGAAAAATTAATATGCACCTGGCACCCTAGTCATTGCTTCTGTATGTGGAGTTCTTGCTGCAATTAGTTGGAGCTCTGCACACTGATGAAATGAGGCAGTTGCAGAGGGGAATGCCAATCTGGCCCTTTACCTTTACTTTTCTGATTAATTTAAACTTAAATCATCAAGATGCTACACTTAAGGATCAGTTGATTTTTCAAGATAACTGTTTGGTGGTTAACAGATTTTTTAAGTCCCCCCCAATAGCTTCTTGTACGACTAACTAAGTAAGTAAGTAAATGAACAAATAGGAAAATATTTAAAGAGAGGGAAGTAAGAGAGATGGGAGTGGGGGAAACAGGACAGAAAAGTGAAGAAACCAAGTGTGAACTAGAACCCTAAAGGGTTGAATTAATTCTCCAAATTTTTAATCAAATTGTGTGTTGTTGTAAAGAACATACTGGCTTTGTGGTCAAAAGTTATTTGTTCTACTCTCCAGAATTCCTTGGCAGTCCAGTGGTTAGGATTCTATGCTTCCACTGAAGGGAGCACCAGTTCAAACCCTGGTGGAAGAACTAAGCTCCCTCATGTTGCGCAGCCAAAACAACAGAAACAAAAAAATTATTTGTTCTACTCTCAACGATTGGCAACTTACAAACATCTTATATAGTTTCTAGCCAATCACTTAACTTTTGCACTCCTCAGATTTGTCATTTACCAAAAGAGAACCAGATCATCTCCAAGCCCTCTTCTAGCCCTAATTTTGATGTGTTTGTGCCATACTCCCACTGTCTCATCCAAGGACTGGCCCTGAGTCTCAGAAATCATATTTTACTTGTTCACATTTCCTGCTAAACAAATTGCTCAATGGGGGAGCTTGTGACATGCCCACTTCTTATATCCACAGTTCTTGGCACAAGATAGGCCTTGAATACACATTTACTGAACTACCACACTGAAAAAGGCAAAAATAAATAAATAGCATTAAACTGAAAACCTATGTAAACAATTTTTTTTCCAAAGTAAGTATCTATATAACTAATGTTTTTAACTTTAAAAATGTTACATTCTGAGGAAGGTGAAAAATAAATAACAGTGAGAAACACAAGGCATATTAATAAATAATGGGCAGGTTTTACTGAAAAGTAAAATCAAGAAAAGTAGGATAACCTGTATCACAAAGCCTGTGAGGAAGAAAAGGCAATTTTATAAAAGAAAACTAGTCCACAATGGCCTCAGCTG